>NC_136482.1:112715678-112768178 GCF_053919585.1 Euprymna scolopes | reverse complement strand
TTTTTTTCTGAATAGAAATACATTTTCTAAATATGTGGTTTGTATTTAAGGAGAGCACGAGTAAGCAAGGGGGCATAAAAAGTGAACATAGATATGTACATGGATAGAAAGATATATGTCAATATGACGAGGTAGATAGATAGCAACAAACTGAGATAAATGGATAGATAGATAGATAGATAGATAGATAGATAGATAGATAGATAGATAGATAGATAGATAGTTATGAACAGGCTTAAATAGATAGACAGATCGATAGGTCAATATTCCTATAGATAGATAGAGAGAGAGAGAGAGAGAGAAGAACAGAGAAATAGACAGTGTCATATAAAGTTACATTAAGTGTATATCTGTAGTGCTTGGCTATTTAAATTGACAAGCACTACAGATATACACTTAATGTTATCGATATTCTCTTTTTCATTATTGAAATTTTACAGAGGCTAGGCTCTTTTTCACAGTCAAAGACTGCCTTTTGTTACTAATTAATTTCCGAGATTAATGTAAAACCAAACATTTTCACAGATATTAATTCATGTTTAAAGCGTTTTCATTGGCTAAGCGACATAGATTGTACCAATCACTACGCTTCTTCAAAACTACTAAATTTTAACATTATTTGACCTAATTACACATCAAATATCATTTGTAAATTGCGTCAAATTAAACGAAAATTTATTTATAAAAATAAATTACTTTAAAGGGATTTCGGATCATTTAAACTGTCGATTAGAAAGTAATTTATAACGTTTTTTGGTATATGAATCCCGTGGCATAATAAAACAAAATTTAATTTGACAAAAGTTCAATATTTTTGTATTTAATTGTTTATAATGTCTTTAATGATAAAATTGCAGTGGTAGCACAGTGGATAAGAGACCGATATACTAAGGCTGTGATTGCGCGATCAATTTCTGTCGAATGACAAAGTAAAATGTATTTTCCATTTTTCCATACAAATTATTTTCATTATTTATAGTATCACTTCAAAATCATTAGTTATAACTTCATAACAATTTTTTTCATTTTATGATTTCAGAACAAAAGGTTGTGCTCGCAAGTGATTTTAAAAGAGTTTTAAAATGTAAATCATTAACTAAATTTTAGCTAGAATAAACGTTTATAAGCTAAAGTGGGTCTATCTGTTTCTCCAAACCGAACAACAGCAATATTTATCGATTATGTACCGACTATTATATATAGTTCAAACAGAGAATACCAACACGTTTGCCGTACTGGTAAGAGTGTTCGAAAATAGGCTAGGAGAATAGAAGTTGAATTCTCGGTGAAGTCATACCATATACCACCACAATTATGAAAATCATCCTCGGAAATGAGTGATACGTATGAAAATGACCAAGCTGTGGCACAAGCATGACATCCCAGATGGAATGAATGGAAAGAAAAGCCGAGATGAAAGAAAGTTGACTTTAGAGAAAAAAAATACGTGGCGACGAGAGGACTTTTAAGCCCGTTTCGACACGGCAGAGCTTTTTTTAACTACGTGACCGCATGACACAAATGTTTTAATAAGATGTACGACCTATTCGTCTCCGAACTTTAAACAAGATTTTAAGACGACCATATTGTCGTTAGTTTGGAAAATACGTGTCAGGCGGCTTGCTGTGCAAACAAATTGTAATAATTGCTTTTTCTTTCAACCAAAAAAATCGAATTTATTTTTTTTATTTCTTTGCGAAACTTTCATACACAACATCGGGTCAGTCTTAACATGTAACTACCATGTTACATCTATGCATATCCAAGAAGAGACGAGTGGTTGTTGTGGCAATAGTACTCTATACATGGTCAAATGGTTTCTTTGAAGAGATATAAAATACTAACAAGTGTGAGAAGTTTTCTAGCCCGGTATAAGGAGTCTTCCTTCTTTGTAATTGTTTTAATTCATATTGCTTCTGAATGATAGTCCAATGAATGTGTTTTTCTTTGCGTGTCTTTAGAGCATGTAGTCATAATATGACAGTTTCCCACGTTTTTACGCATTTAATTGCATTATTGTAGTATTCTGCAATATATTTCCAGTTGCATTGCTTGGGTAGTAGAGATATCAAGGTAGAAGCGTTCATGTCGCGATCCATAATTCTATTATATGTGAATTGTACAAGACATTATCATATTTATACAACTCACTTCTTCTTCTAATAACTACAGTAAATCACTTTGCGTTCTCACAACAGCTATTTATGATAGCGGGCATTGACTTTCCACAGAATTTGAATGGGAATGAAACTCCGTGAAATTCTAATACTCTTCCTATCCTGGACGTTTGGATGTAACACAACAAGAGAACAGAGAAATAAACGGTGTTATATAAAATTACATTAAGTATATATATGTAGTGCTTGGCTATTTAAATAGACAAGCACTACAGATATACACTTAATGTTATCGATATTCTCTTTTTCGATTATTGAAATTTTACAGAGGCTAGGCTCTTTTTCACAGTCAAAGACTGCCTTTTGTTACTAATTAATTTCCGAGATTAATGTAAAACCAAACATTTTCACAGATATTAATTCATGTTTAAAGCATTTTGATTGGCTAAGCGACATAGATTGTACCAATCACTGCGCTTCTTCCAAACTACTAAATTTTAACATTATTTGACCTAATTACACATTAAATATCATTTGTAAATTGCGTCAAATTAAACGAAAATTTATTTTTAAAAATAAATTACTTTAAAGTGATTTCAGATCATTTAAACTGCCGATTAGAAAGTCTTTTTCTCTGTGCTCTTTGTATTAGTGCTGTGTTTTACATCATGTCAGTGACCTCTTTAATTCCAGATTAATCCAGTTTAATCCAGTTTTTTTTTCCAGATTCTTCTCTCGCAATTATGCTATTACAATCTTGGTATTAGTATAGTGCTCTACATGCTCCATACTCCTTTCGGCTCTTTAGTGAGCTGCATGTATTTGATTAGTTTTTCTGGTGGATAGGCAAAATAAATTATTTGCCAGTTTTTTTTTATTCCTTTTTTTAACTATCAACTAAATATTAATGCTTTATTTATTTTATAATAAAAGTAAAGTAAGTTTTTGTCCTTTGCTATTACCCTTTGATAAAAAATCCATTTGGAAAGCAGTATTATTAGAACTATCTGCCCAAAGATTGGCCATTTGACATGGGGAAAACAATATCCAATGAAACCTCCCTCAGCGACAGACGATAAAATGCATATTTTAAAATAATTATTTTTTTAGTTGCATTTATGTAATGAATATTATTATCTACATAGAATCGTTTTCATTCAAACTGTTTCTTTACATTTGTCTCTTACTACTTTATATATATAGATGGGTTTGTTTATGTTTTTATGTCAGGGGATTTTATGGGTTTCATTTTCCATTACTGTTTTCGGTCTTTCTTTGTATCATTTGTCTGTATGTTCAAAATATTCGTCTGCACTGTTCCCAGTCGGCTACCTTCCCAATCCGTCTGTTTTCATATTTAATTTAGGCAATTTTACTGCAATCAATTATGATATGGTCGTCAGTTTCGTTTATTTATTCGCAGAGTCTACAGTTACTCTTTTTTTAAATCATGTACATATTTGTTTTGTGTAGCTTTTCGGATTGCATTGTTTGTGCGGCTGTCAGTAGTTTTTTTTTTTTTTTTTAATTCAATTTTCACCCCAAACAAGGCACAGTGCCACTTTGAAGCAGGGGGCTACTATCAGTGACTTAATTAGCGGGGTCATTATGAAGGGAGATGAGTAGAAAGATGTTTGTTAACATTACACTTGAACTTCTGCATATCAGTGCAGTTGGGAAAGCAGAATCCCGGAAGGGAGTTCCAAAGACCCGCAGTTCTGGGGAAGAAACTATTGGAGTAAAAGGCTTTCTTGCATCTAGGGATCTCTAGAGTAAAGGGATGAGACTTAGTAGCTTTTCGGGTTTGTCGGGGGTAGTTACGTCGGGGAGGTACAAGTGTTTGCAGTTCGTCAGAGCATTCACCGTTAAAGTATTTGTAGAACAGGCAGAGGGATTCAACATCTCGTCGATGGGACCGAGGCTGAAGCCTAGATGACAGTTCAGGACCTATCAGGTTGGCGACTCTCTTTCGAACCCTGTCCAGGAGCGAGAGACAAGCAGCAGATGCGCCAGCCCAGATATGACAACAGTACTCCATACATGGGCGAATGGTGGCCTTATAGAGGTATAGGATACTGTCAGGCGTAAGTAGTTTTCTAGCACGGTAGAGGGAGCCAACCTTCCTTGCATCAGCCTTGGCAATGCTCTCAATGTATCTATTCCAGTTCATATTCCCTGTAAACGTTAGGCCGAGGAGTTTAAAAGAAGTACTTTCAGGCAATGTGTTCTTGGCCATTGCTATTGGTGGTAGAGAAGGTTTCTTGTAGTTATTGAATGAAACAAGCTTAGTCTTAGCAGCATTGAATGTGACCATCCATTTTTGTCCCCATTCTACTACAGATTGGAGGTCATCCTCTAGTGTTTCTGCCATTTCCTTGGATATGTGTTCATTGGTTTTCCCCTCATATCTGTTATAGAGAGTGGTGTCATCGGCAAATATACCCATCTCCGTTAATCCGTTTCTCTGTCCATTCATGCTTCTCGAAAAATTATTGCCCATGTATTTGATGCGCTGTATCTTAGATCAGTCTAATATATATATATATATGAAAATATATATATATATATATATAATAATATATATAATTATATATATGAGTTTCTCCAGGCGATAGTCATTCATTTAACTGGGGCAAAACGAGGATTCGAGCGTTGGTGAAGAGACGCTAACTTTTAGGCGTTTAAACTAACACGCCACTTTCATCCCGTTACATCACTTAATTCTTATCGAAGGAGAGATTGGCAGTAATGTTTTGATCATCAATGCTTTTTGAAATGCTGCAAAAGACGGCTATGTCATCGGCATCGATGTCAACAAATGATTTGAAGGATCCTTGATGAGAATTAGGATAAAATGTGTCCTTGAGGTACGCAACAGTAATTTATGTGCTTCAGACTAGCCCATCAACAAGTACTTTTATCAACTTATCAGAGAGTAAGGATTTAGTCGTTAAAAATATATGTTCGGATATTGTATACCTAGAAACATTGTAAAGCAATCCTTTCTGTTATATTTGTTTTACACAAATGATAAAATAGATAGGAAGAACATAATATACCATGGACTTTTATATAAAACGAGCAAATTATTCGGTTTAATTGAGTTTATGCAGAGAGTAAAATGGATTTGGAAAGCCCTTCTGTAAATTCAGATTATTATAATTTTTGTCAAATTTTAATAATAGGAATTAGACACCTTTTCTTTGGGCTATTTAGAATACATTATATGGCTATAACTTTCTATTTGAAAGTTCAAATACGTATATCAGATTTCAATTAGATTTGATCGATTGTCATTAGACACTAGTTAAGCAAGATTCCCTGAATTTCAATTTCTTTGTTAAGACCTCATAAGCATAAGCCTTAAATTGTAATTTTAAATATTAGCCATTTTCTTGAATTAAAACTATACCGTGCGACGAGAAAAGAATTTATTTTGAAAAACCTATGTTTAAAAAAAATTACTCTTAGTTTAACACTAGCATGGAGACCTAGCGTTACCCAGGATTGAATTATGACTGCTTGTGTAATGATAACACTTCTAGAATTAACTTCTTGTATTAGGCTGTTTAAGGGTGTTAATATACGAAACCATCTAACCTATCTTTCGGAGTTTATACACAAAACATATCTAAATTATCTTTCGAAGTTTATATACAAAACCTATCTAACCTATCTCTCGGAATTCATAGAGAGATATTGAGAAAATAAAAAATAACAATGTTCAGTTTTGAATCATATTTTTATCTTTTTCAAAACTTCAATGTAACTTTTGACAACCGGGAATAAACATATAATTGCCAGAACTAAAGCGTTACATCCATTTGTTTTATTCGACGATTAAAAAAATGAAAAAAGACTGGATTATTGGAATTTAAAATATCATTGTTTACTTATATATGCTCTATTATTAAATTTCAAACTGGAGCGACTGTGAATTAGGGATCATGCCAACAGGGACACTCTAAGTAGGGATCTGAGCAGCGAGATGTTTGTTCATATGTACATATATATATATATATATACATGTATGTATGTATATATATAAATATATATACATATATACATGTATGTATATATATGTTTGTGTGCTCCCCAAAACAATGCTGTACGGGTACCTGGCCCAGAGTATGAGGCCATGGGAAGTCCCAGAAATGCGCTAATAAGATATATTCAAGCGCACCCTGGCTCTAACAAATATGGACCCGTCCTCATGGGAAGAATTTGCCAGGGACAGAAAGATGTGTAGAGGTGCAGCATACAATGTCACCGAGGAGAGAAAGAAGGAAGATGAAGAGGCTAGGTGGAGAAGAACAAAAGAGCGACGAAAACTACCCCGTCCCCTACCCTACCCTGCGAACACTGTCCACGACTTTTCCACCATAGACTCAGACTCAACAGCCATGACACACACAGGCATCCATCCCAAAGTTAGGAGGCTGGTGACAAGCGACAAGACTCAATACTCGGATACAAGTAGGAGCCGACGATATATATATATATATATATATATATATATATATATATATATATATATATATGTGTGTGTGTGTGTGTGTGTGTGTGTGTGTGTGTGTGTGTGTGTGTCTTTGGAGTCGGTACCTGACGCAATTATTTACTATTTTCGACAATCTATATTTTATTATTGTTGTATTCCCAAACTCGGGTGCGTTCATAAGTATCGATGTTCTTTTGTCCACAGTTTCTCATTTTGTTGGTTATTTTCATTTTTTTGTTTTTGTTTTTGCTTTTTCTTTTCTCCTGTTTTTATCAACGATGTATTTTTTTTATTGTTCCCTTTGTGCTAAATGCCCGATTAAATAAATGGAAACCGACACAGTCAGTCATAGAAGAAGAAGTGAAAAATAAAAGATTAATATCGAAAGAAATATTGGGAGGAGTACTTATTATTATTTCTAAAAAAAAAAATAATAATAATAATAATAAATAAATATAAAAGGGAAATACACAGACGGAGCCATGTCAGCCGATGTAAAACATAATGAGTCGAGCCGGTTATTGGTGATTGGGGGGGAGTTCTCTTTTTGTTGTTGTTTTTTTGTTTGTTTGTTTTTTGTTTTTTTTTTTGTCTTGGGAGATAGTTAGGGGAGGTAATTGTGTGAATGAATAAATGATTGAAGGCATGAATGAAATAAAAGGTTTCTTTTTGTTTGGTTTCTTATAATAAATCAAGTAAAATGTAAAATCAAACCAAGTTAATGTCAAAGGGTGATATGTTTAACAAGAGATTAGTTGGCGAAACAAAGGAACGTGTAGGTAACATAAGTGCTTCCAATTCTTAATAAGAACGGGCAAACAATAAACGAGCAGAGGGAATGAAAACGACTATATATATATATATATATATATATATATATATATATATATATATATATATATATATAATTTATAATTAAAATTAAAAATTAAAAATCGGTTTCATAAGAAAGAACAAACAAAATCATTTCATTTTGTCTGTTCTTCCTTGTGATACCGATTTTTAATTTTTAATTTTAATTATAAATTATCAATCATCTTACCTAATATTAAAATAGCTCTAGGATATATATGCCTATTGAGCTTAGTATATATCTACATTACAACGAGCACTGTTTTCTTTTATTTTAATTGTATTAATGAATTTACTAATCTCTTTAGAGTCGTTTTCTAATCCCCTAAGTATATATATATATATATATATATATATATATATATATATATATATATATATATATATATATATATATATATATACTAGCAAGGAGACCCGACATTGGCTTTGTTCGAAATTGAATTAGGATCAGCAAATGTTTTACCATATATTTTCATTGTCGTCAAAATCGATGAAATTGCTAATTTTTTTAATCGATTAATCGTCTCTACTAGTTTGGGACCCCCACCACCGCTGAGTACAGAGAAAAAAATCTTCACATGTCTCCCTGCAGTAACTTAGTCCAGAATACATTATAGTCTACATTGCGCTGTAGAGAATCTACTGTTTTTATAAAATTATCTGTTAATAATGACTTCACTTAAAGTTTTAACGTCAAGTAGCATGGTTCAATAGTGCTCTAAACAGAAATATTAATTTCGAGCCAACTGTTCACTTTATGAAATAGTCTTTACAAAATGACTTGAATTAAAGTTAAACATACAAAAGTCAAGTATCATGGTTCAATCGTGCTCTAAAAAGAAACATTCATTTCTAACGCGCTCCTGTCTTATAATAGAATCTACTCTTGATTTTATAAGCTGGGCATTTCTGCTTGGGTGGTGATAAAACTTCTCAAATGCACTTGTTATGTTAGGTTGTATAAGAGTGTTAACTTTGCTCAAAATCGGACTTCCTTCTTTTTTAATCGGATTTTTTCGATTATCGAGTTTCGGTACTTATCAGACGCATTCTAATAAAATAAATAAATAAATAAAAATGCGTAAGAACACTCCAAGACATAACAAGTACCTTTGTGTTAATTTTTTTTTAAATCGGCTCATAGGGAACTCTCTCTCTCTCTCTCTCTCTCTCTCTCTCTCTCTCTCTCTCTCTCTCTCTCTCACACACACACACACACACACACACACACAAAGTTCTTTTTAGTAGATAAATAGATAGATAGATAGATAGATAGATCCAGTGTGTATATATACCTATATATTTCTTTAGTCACAACTGTCGGCATGTATGCATATTTACTATATGTCAACAAAAATTTAAATGAATAGACTGGACAACCTCCGTTGCAATAGAGTATGTCGGTACCTAAAGAGCTTTAAAGGTTATGGGGTGAGAGTGAATAAGATGGCCGGGAAGTAATAGGAACAAAAGGCGAGCATAAAACGTGCTGTGGAGTAATTTAGGGGCAAAAGTGGCGTGTCGGCTACATGCAGAGGTTTATGAAAAACGAAATGAATGAATGACTAGTTTTAACAATAGGAAATAATCCGATAAAAAAGAATGATTTTCGCTAAACAAAACAAAAAAAAAAGTCGTATAATTCAACCGGACTTGTGCTTCCGATGCTGGGGGAAAGGTCGCTTCTGGTAATTTATAGAACGAAAAAAAAAAAAGCGGGAGAGGAAAAAATACATTTGTTTACTCACGTTTATCCCCAAATAAAACATAACGTCACTTGGACATAAGGGAAAATTAACAAGATATTTGGTTACGTTACATTTAAACTTCTGCATATCAGTACAGCCAAGTAGCCAGGTAGTGGGAAGAGAATTCCAAAGCCTAGCTGTTTGAGTAGAAAGCTAGAAAGCTTTCTACTCAAAGCATTTAGAGATCTCATGAAGAAAGAAGAATGAAGGGGGGAAAAAGCAAGAATGGATGAAATGATTAAAAAACTAAAAGGAGGAATATGGACGAAATTAATGGAAAGAAAAACAAAACGCATCAAAATAAGAAAAGATGGACAAATTGAAAAAACAAAGAGATAGAATAAGGCAAGGAAATAAAACAAAAAAGGAGAAGAAAAAAGACAGAAAGCAAAAAGAAAAAAAGAGAAAAACTTAAAAGAAAAAAGAAAAGACACATAGAAAAATACTAGGGAATAAAAGTCAATAAAAAACTGAAGAAAGAAATGTAAAAAATATATATATATAGATGGTGGGGAGAGAGAAAGAAAGTAAAAAAAAAGCAAATAAATGAAAAACCGAGAGAAAAATGATAGATAAAGAACTGTGAAAAAAAGAAAACAAGTGTATATATATATATATATATATATATATATATATATATATATATATATATTACACATACACACACACACACATATATATATATATATAATATTTTTATTTATATAGACAAATATTACATAGTCGCTACACTGAACATGCTAATGTTTTGGACAATTGGTCGGCAAGAAGCAAAGGTTCTCGTCAGGAGACGTAATAATGCTTATGTGCAGCTGAATGCATCTCGTTCTCAAATGGAAGAAAAGAAATATATGTTTTTTATAAAACGTTAAATTTTAAGGGGGGTAGGTTAAGTGACATTTTAGACTCCAAATATAAAAAGCGATAGAGGGAAAGGGAACGTCAAGACTTAACAGTATAAAAAGGATGAATAAAAAGGAAAACGGAAAAGAAAAAGATAAAGGAAAAAACAGAGAAACGGAAGAAGGAAAAAACGGGGATTAGTGTGATTACATTGTCATAAGAAATGGGAGGGAGTGAACACATTTGAAATCATCTATGAATAAGGGGTAAGGAGGGAAAGTGTAAAAAACATGAGTTTTGTCTACCGTAGAGGAAATATTAAGAAGGATAGAGGTCGTTTTCCTTTTCTTTTTCTTGACATTCTCCTTCCCCCTTATCGCTTTCTATGTTTGGAATATAAAATGTCACTTAACCTACCACCCCTCCCTTTTAAATTTAACATTTTATTTAATATATATGTATATATATATATATATATATATATATATATATATATATATATATAGAGAGAGAGAGAGAGAGAGAGAGAGAGAGAGAGAGAGATGGTGAACAGAAAGTCCTTGGACCATTTTTAGTTTTAAAATTAAATATTGTTAAAATCACTTTTTCTCATTTCGAATAAAGTAAGTATTTAGTCTAACTATTGATCTAATTATTTTCAACAAAAATATTAAAATAATTTTGTTTAAACTTTCAGAAAAATGAGCAAACGAGAGGCCATAATTCAGCTTCATTGCGCGGGAAGGACAAACTCAGAGATTATTAAGCTCTTGAAAGTGGCTAAATCCACCGTGTACCATGTTGTGAACAGATTTAAGGAATTTGGTACATCTGAAGACCGTCCTAGGAGTGAAAGACCTCGCACTGCTCGAACAATGAAGGTGATTAAAGCTGTCCGAGAGAGGGTAATGGGGGAACCCGAAGAGATCTGCAAGACAAATGGCTAAAGACATGAATGTGAGCGTGACCTCGATGAGAACCATCGTAAAATACGATCTCCAGTTGTCCCCCTACAAGATGAGACAGAGACAGTACCTCACACCTGCCCAAAAGCACAAGTGACTTGAAAGAGCAAAGCTTCATCTTGGAGAACTGAAGGCTGGCACGGCAGAGCGAGAGATCGTTTTTTCTGATGAAAAACTCTTCACAATTGAAGCGACTGTTAACAATCAGAACGACAGAGTTTACGCAAAATCTTCAGCAGATATTGATGACTCCGTGAGAATAGTTTTCCGCCAACAAAAGCCGTCTTCCCTCATGGTGTGGGCTGCAGTCTCCAAATCTTGGAAGTCGCCTCTGATTTTCGTGGAGCAGGGGGTTAAGATCAACACAGATCGCTATATTAACGATATTTTGGTTCCAGCATTTGAAGAGATGAAGAAACACTTCAAAGATCAGCCTTTCACCTTCCAACAAGATGGAGCACCATCCCACACCTCCAGAAAAACTCAGGACTGGTGCCAACGTCATTTTCCAAGATTCTGGAGTAACAGATGTGGCCTCCTGCATCGCCTGATTTGAATCCCATGGATTTTTCGGTGTGGTCTTTGTTAGAGGCAAAGGTCTGTTCTGTTGCTCATCCAAGTGTTGATGCTTTGAAGACATCTCTTCTGAGTGAATGGGCTAAAATACCTCAGGAAACGCTGCGTGCCTCGGTTGGTAACTTCAGACAGAGAATTGAACGTCTAATCGAAAGGAAGGGACATCACATTGAAAATAAATAATAATTATTCTTGGTTTTCTAACTTATAATTTTCATTCATGTTTAATTTATATTTTTGTAATTTTCTATTAATAAACCACTTTTGAATTGGTCCAAGGACTTTCTGTTCACCCTGTATATATATATATATATATATATATATATATATATATATAGAGAGAGAGAGAGAGATAGATAGATAGATAGATAGATAGATAGATAGATATAGATGTATATATATACATCTATATCTATCTATCTATCTATCTATCTATATATATATATATATATATATATATATATATATATATATATATATATATATGCCCCGGGGCAGAAAACAAGATGGCTGATGAGAGCCGAACATTATTTACGTGTTACCAATAACGGTTTCCCGTTGTGTTTGGACTTGAAACCGACGGTACCACTGTTTTTCTGAACTTCTGTAAAACTAATAAATAAATATTTACCTCTTATATCGAAAAAGTTTTTCTTTGTAATCGAGCACTTTGTCGGAACTCTTTCCCCAAAATACAGTAAGCAAATATATATATATATATATATATATATATATATATATATATATATATATATATATATATATATATATATATAATAGTCGTTCTTAAAGTAAAACCTCCAATTATTTGTTTTATCCAAATAACGTTGAAAAGCTATGAAAACGGCGGTCGTAGCATTAAACCAAACGTCCTTTTGTCCTCCAGAATAATTTTTTTGCATAGTGATCTCATCTCTGTGTGTGTTCGAAACGGTCTCTATGAGCTTACTCTGTCAGTTTTTGTTCTATATACTTGAAACTTGATATATGAGGGACTCGGACCCGTGGAACAAAGTCGATTGTGTTTTCACCCGGAAACGTGTCAAAATTGAAAAATTAAAAATTTGCAGGCGTAAGTCGCTCAAACATGTATCTTCTACGCATACGCAAATATATATTTATACGGTTGACTATGTTAATTTTTAAAATTGGTAACGAATAACACTGGAGATCTGCATGCTTTGATTTCAATGCTAGCTGATGGAACCTAAATCATATTTGTTTTTAACTTTTGAAATGACAACTATATATTGGGTACAATATAATAATCAATACAATAACTCTATAATTATAAATATGAAATTTATGTAAATTAAAACATCATTTTTAAAATAATTTTACGACCGGGCAATGCTAATTGGCCACCACTATATATTGGGTACAATATAATAATCAATTAAGAATGGGATCTATAATAGTAAATACAAAATCTGCATAAATTAAAATGTAATTTTTAAGCATATTTTACGACCCGGCAACGTAGGACAACAACGCGCGTCCTACTAGTATATATAGATACGAGCAGGGATACCTGATGTTGTCTGGGATTGAATGAGGATCAACAAATTTTCCATCCTCCAATACTTTTATTAAGAAAGCAAAAAAAAAAAGAAACAAAAAATGAAGAAACAAAAAAGGAAACAAAATGAAGAAACAAAAAATAGAAACAAAAAATGAAGAAACTAGAAAGGAAACAAAAAAATAGAAACAAAAAATAGAAACAAAAAATGAAGAAACAAAAAAATAGAAACAAAAAATAGAAACAAAAACTGAAGAAACAAAAAAATAGAAACAAAAAATAGAAACAAGATAAATGAAGCAACAAAAAAATAGAAACAAAAAATAGAAACAAAAAAGAAACAAAAAAAAATAGAAACAAAAAATAGAAACAAAAAATGAAGAAACAAAAAAAAATAGAAACAAAAAAACATAGAAACAAAAAATGAAGAAACAAAAAATAGAAACAAAAAAATAGAAACAAAAAATAATCAAAGAAAAACGAGACGAGCATGGAAAACGCATATAATTGAGAAAAAAGAACAAAATAAACGACATAAAAAAAACAATGAAGAAAGTATAGTAAAAATTATAAAACGAAATAAAGGGACTGAAAAAACGAAAGAAAGATAGAAAGAAAGCAGGAAAAGAAGGAAGAACCCGTACCGCGAAGGAGGAAAAGACATGCAAAAAAAAAACGTGACGTCTTTGCGTTGCGTCGAATATAAAAGCACAAAACCTTTAATCATGAATAAAAGATAAAAAAAAAGCAACTAAAAACAACAATTTGAATTATAAAAGATTAAATTAACAAAAAAAAAATTAATAAATGATAAAGAATAAAATGCATGAAAATAAAAATAAAAACAACAAAAGGTTTGAACAATAATAAATGAAATGATTAAAAATAAATATACAAACAAGAATGTTTGAAAAAATAAAAAATGGATGAAAGTTTTAGGAATGATTTTGTTTTCGGCATATCCACCAAATTATGTAATATTGAAACCAAATATCTATTGTAAGTGGTACGTATTCTACGATTCGTTTACGATTGTGAAATGCATCTAAATATTTTTTAATTTACTAACGTCGAATAACGTCATGTTTCGTAAAATCTTTTATTTTATTATTCTAAGTTGTTTAATGGCATTACGCTATTGTTTTAAATCGTTTTATATATATATATATATATATATATATATATATATATATATATATATATATATATATATATATATATATATATATATATATATATATATACATCTGTGCTTTTGAAGGAAGCATTCTTGTTTTTTTTTAAGACTTTTTGTATACCTGCACGTCAACACGCAGGAAATAAATACAGAAAAGATATAAACATTTATTTTTTTCGTATTAATTTTTTATTCATATATATATATATATATATATATATATATATATATATATATATATATATATACATATACATATACATATGTGTGTGTGTGGGGGGGGGTGTTACTTCCAATATAACAACAAAATGAAGAGAAAAAAAACTACGGACTGACTAACTACCCTGATGAGGCTATTTTTAGCGAAATATCGGACTTACAACATCAAAAAAGCGGACAAAAAAATGATTTTATCATTTACCTGACACTTAAAGCTTTCAAAATTTTCAAATTTCTATTCAAAATAAGTGTATTCAAATAGTGTGCAACTATTTTCTTATTTCATATATATATATATATATATATATATATATATATATATATATATATATATATATATATATACTAACAGGCCGCCCGACGTTTCCCGGCCATAAAATACGCATAAATATTATATTTTAATTCGTACAGAAACTGAGACCTATGCATGCGAGTATTCCGTTTATTTTAAACAGTTCACTTTTTGTAAGTAAAAAAATACTCGAGCTGAGATCGAAACTAAAACCTAAAGACAGTGACTCGAGTACGATAACCATTAGACTAGATTTATACGCTCTTTAAAAAGTGTTTTCAAACCTACTTATTGTTAACATAACGATTCACGCAGGCGCATTCGTGAAATAGTTGACAAACAGATAAAAATCTGATCACTCCCACACATCAATTTTTCATTTTCATCTCTTACCAACTCTTTTCTGGGTGAAAACCAAATAAAAAGTTTTCCACGTGTCTGAATACCCTATATGATAAATTTCAAGTCTGTAGATAAAATATTCGTTGAGTATATACGTTAAGAATTGTCCTCACACACACATTCTCTCTTTTATAGATATATAGGTATATAACAATTTATTCTATGATTTATGTTATTTATTATTTTTTTGTTGATATTATTTTATTATTTAAATTCGTTAAAAAAAATTATTTTAGTGTTCTAATTAGTTTTTATGTCGTTATGCTATTGTTTTAATTATTTTTATAACATTATGTTATTATTATAATAAATTTTAACATGGCATATCATTTTCATGGCTTTTATGCATTACATTATATTATATTACTAGCCCGGCGTTGCCCGGATGTTTGGATGTGTGTGTGTTGAGCACCAAAAAAAAAAGTGGTAGTAGACAGACAGGTTGAACTCGTACCGCGAAGGAGGAAAAGAAAGCGTGTAACAATATTTTTGCACCATAATGGGGTAGATATTTATATGCTGCCCACCACAGAAAAATGTGGCACAAGGCCAGAAGGTGCAGGACAGGCGAACTCCCCTAAAGAAGGGGCAATCTCGCCTCAGCAAAAATTGCCTGGGCACCCCCGTCGGCATTCCCCGGTAGGGGCGCCTCAGGCGACAAGCACTTAACTTGCCTCACCGGAAAGCCCGGTGGCAAGGCCTGGGAGGGTGGCCCTCCTAGGTAGTACCCAATCGGTGTACCTCAGTCCGACAGGTGCTGTGCCGAATCTCGGCCCCTCACTTGTCTGGCTGAGTGTCAAGAACGAATCCTTGATGAGTATTCTACCCTGTCTCCTTGCAGCCGAAGCCGCTAGGAGACACATCCCACCATAGTCACACCATAATGGGGTATGATCGCGCATAGTCGAAAAGTTCTATTTATAAACGATGCTGCTAGGAACTGACGAATCAAATTAATTCACGTTCTGCTACCAACCAATCAGAAACCAGAATTGATCCATAAATATTAAACCTTTCTGTAGCAATTTCGCATATGTTTTTTTTTTTTTCGTCTCGACACGAGAAGAATCTTTTGCTCTGTGGATTCCAACTTGAGAACTGTCTATGCAAACCTGACTCCCAGAACTTGTGTAGAACAACGAACTTCCAATTCGAGAACTGTCTATGCAAACCTGACTCCCAGGACTCGTGTAGAACAACGAACCATCAAAAACTGTTCTGTCTACTGCAAACTAGTCACCTCTCAGGACTTGTTTAAACAACGAACCATTGAAAACTGTTCTGAAACTAAACAGGGCTTACACTTCTAGAAAGTGCAAAAAAAAACAAGTGACGTATTTGCGTTGCACCCATCACCCAACCGGAAGTCCGAAATTAAGACTAGTCAATCGAAAAGAAACGATGACTTTCAAAAATATCGCCGAAAAAAGTCCCAGTTGAGGATGAATGAATTAATGTTTGTAGCCAATTTTTCGATGTTTTTCGTCCAAAGGGTCGAGCAGTAAAACGATATTGATCCCGTGAACATCCGTCGCCTTTGTTGAAAGATTTAGGCAGACATATATACATACATGATGATGATGATGATTGCAACGTCTTGTCAGACGAGTGCCACTCCCTCAGACATTTAAAATCCATGAGCCCAAATGCCTGAGGGAGTATCTATACAAATATGATGTTACAGAGTCTTAGCTTTGTACGACAGCTAAGTCTCTCTCTCGGTTCAAAATGTTGAGATCCAGCAACAGGCAAGAGCAAGATAGCCAGCAACAAGTTAAACTGCAGACCAGCTTAATGCGGGTAATGGTCTTCCGCTTTATGGTTTTTTAAATCAGAGATTTGCTTCTCCTAGAAAGGTTGCCTTCATCACGGCTTACGGGAGCCCTCTCCACCCCAATACACATATACACACACACAAATATACACGGAGCTAGTTGGCCGTTGACCCAGAAAAAGAGTTCATTCGCCCTTTGGAAGGGCTTATATTTAATCCTTCAGGGAGACTAGCCGCCCTCCTCACCAAACAAGTCTGGTGGGGGAACCAGTTTAGTCGCCGGTGACCCGACCATGAGGCAGGTAGTACTGGGTTACATGGTACCAGTAGCATATGACATGACCTGACACATACATACATACATACATACATACATACATATATACATACATTTAAACAGCCAGGTGAAATTTGTAAAATAGATTACATTACATTACATTACGTTGTTATTTTGATTAGTTTTACAAATTTATGTTTTATTTTTAAATAGTTTTATGTCATTGTTTTATTTCATGGCGTGTTCTTATTTTAACTGCTTTGTGATATTATAACTTTTAAATTAGTTTTATAACGTTTTTTTATTCATTTAATAAGGTTTATTACATCATTTTATTATTTTAAATAGTTTTATCTCAATTTGTTATTATTGAAAATAGTTTAATAATATTTTCTTATTATTTTTATTTATTTTATCTCATCTTAATATTCAAATTTTTTTATTATGATATGTGCTTATTTTAATTATTTTATAACATTATGGCATTATAGACGACTATGGACTCCCACGAACCATAGAAAAGAAAAGCAATAGCAGGAAAACCCCAAAAGAGAACATCTGTTGTTATAGAAAGACAAATTTGAGTTTACCCTATAAGAGTTTGATAGTCGTAGCTAGGGGGATGTATATCCATCTGAACAGAAAACCTAATTAATCTTAGAAATTAGGAACTTGCGATTTCTGGAAGATCTATAATAGTGTGATGAATAATAATCAATCAACATTCCCCACCATTTGACCACCATTATGCCACTAGTTCGCTTTTAACACCATCTTTAACACCACAAACCATTCCCTCCCAAATTTCCCATTGCGGACTGAAGCCATATTTGATTATCTTAACCCAAATCCAAGATATCATAAAACACCTTGATGCCTTCAAAGTATGTGGGCGTGATCTTATTCCCGCTACAATACTAAAGAAGTGTTTTGCAGAACGGGTTTCTGTTCTTTCCAATCTTTACAATAAACGCCTTATCGAAGCTTGCTTGTTCAAGAATTATACTAAGATGGGTATATTTGTCAACGATATCGTGCTCGATTCTTGGAATTTTAGATAAACGAACGCACACATATCCCAGACCATAGCTGAATCCTTACCTTACCTAGTTGAATGCGAACATAAATGAATTCCAAGATTTAATACAACTACAGGGTGGAACGCCAAAAATGTCGCCCTATAACAGACGACATAAGTCTATATCCGTTTGACGAAAGCCGTATTTTTCTTGGGGTTTTTTTTTTGTAATTTTTTGTTATTGTTGCAGACTATTTACTAGTTGGCCAGTTGTGTACAAATCCCAAGAGCCATAGAAGCCTTCTATCATGTCTGAAAGTGACTCAATGTTCAACGAGCAAGATTGGTGATGCGCTACTGTACAACTCATCCTCTCTACCGATCCAAATTATGGAAAGTGGACCATTGCCAACACCCTCAAATGCATCGCTGGGTTGCCACGAATGACAGAGACGTGCCTAGGGTGATGAAAAAAATGTTTCCGGTCATGGTTATGGTCTTTTGTGTGGTTTTAAGTGAGGTTCACATTATGCCACCCCACATTTTTAAAGTCGGCTAAAAAGTCAATAGTAAAATGTACCTGGATGTGCTGAAGAGTGTGGTGATCCTCTGGTGTAATCAGTTGACTGCTAGCAGACCCTGGATGTGACAGCATGACTCAGCGCTGGCCCACAAGTCCAAAAAGACTTGGCTTGAGAATGAGTGCTACGATTTTGTACCGTTCTCTCACTGGCTCCCTCCTTCCCCGACCTGCGCCCGCTGAACTACTGCGTTCAGTCATTCGTCGAATACATCACCAACATGACCTCCCATAACACAAAGCCGGCCTGATCGCCGCCATTTCGAATCCATATCGAGGCGGTGATCGAGGCTGGAGGCAGCTACATTGAATAAAAGTCAGCTCTACTACATAATCAAGTTATCTGAATTGATTTTTTTTTCAATAAAAGTTTTTAAATAAAACTGCAGTGTTGTTTTCTTTAGGGCGACACTTTTATCGTTCCACCCTGCATTTTTCTTTAACAATTATAAAAAACCTTTCAAACATGGCTAATAGAACCCAGCATATGAGTTCATCTCCTCTGCCATACATTCACTCGCTGCTGCAAAGAATGTAAGCTCCCTCTACCATGCTAGAAAGCTTCTCACAAGTGCCAGTATTCTACATCTCAACAAAGCTTGTATTCACCGATGCATGAAGTATTGCTGTTACATCTGAGTTGGTGCACCGGCCACTTGTCCTTCTCTGTTAGCCAGGTTTATAAAGGAAATAATTTTTAATATAATAGGTCCCTAACTGTCTGCCAACCTCTAACGTCTGTTCCATCGCTGCAATATGGCATCTCTGTGCTTGGATTAAAAATGCTTCAATTGTATGTGCTCTGGTGAATTTGCTGCTTTGATGCCCCTTCCATGTAAATATTCCCAGCCAACCCGACAATTAGCTTAATCTCACCCCTTCATTGTTGAGATCTCCATCTTCAGATGATAGCCTTTTGCACTAACATGCATAAATTTAAATGTGATGTGGACAAGCACCTCTCTGCACAACTCTCCAATTAGAATACCCCTATGGATATTGCCCCAAATTCACACTAATCCCTACATCTGAGTGGCAATGTGCCGTGTATTGGGCTACTTAAAGTAAAAAAATTTAAAAAATATTGATACTGGAAGAGTGAGGAAAATACTGGGATCTTGAGGAAGCTTATTGCTACCCAAATCTCACTGAAGATTAATGTTCGTTGCCAGCGAGAAATCAATGGTAAGTTACTGTTGCGATTAGGCAAAATCATTTGACATTTGAAAAAAAAATATCGAAAGAGTAGGAGAATACAGGAAATCTGGGGAACCTTGTCACTCAGATTCGAGGGAATACCACAAGTTATTACGAGTGAGCAATCACTAATAATATCTTGTGTGACAACTGATAATGAATACATAATAATAATAATAATAATAATAATAATAATAATAATAATAATAATAATAATAAACACTATCGATCACCACCAAAAAGTTTATAAACAGTCCCACCCTCCAAAAAAAGCAACATAATGGCATGTTCTCTATCTCAGCTGATACCGCACAAAATAATCGTTAAGAGTCATAGAACATGAAAAGAGGGAGAACACTAACCAGATCTTTTTCTTTTTTTCACCACTTATCAAGGCCCGGAAGCCACTCGAATGAGTGATCAATGGGAAAATATCATAGTAATTGTTAGTTGGTACCAGTTTACAAAAGCTCTGGCGAAAGAACTGACCCATTAAATTATCACCAAGTAGCCTCCTGCCTCTTTTCGCCAAAATATTTGAGTCCTTAATTAATCAAGCTCTAGTCTGCAACCTCACAGCTGCTGAACTTCTGTCTGATCACCAATATGGATTTAGGCAAGTCCGTTCTACTGCAGATATTCTAACTGTAATTTCCGAACGTTTATACCAAGCACTGGATAAGGCAGGGGGGGGGCAGTAGACCTAGATATATCTAAGGATTTTGACAGGATATGGCACGATGGTCTTCTCATGAAAATAAAATCCTATGGTATTACTGGACGAATGCCTAGCACAATTATATCATTCTTAAATGAGAATGAGAGAAGAATCCAGCTTGTCCTCGATGGGCGTACGTCCAAAAAAATTGATATAAATGCAGGTGTGCCTCAAGGATCGATTCTTGGACCTTTGTTGTTTCTGATATTCATAAATAACTTACCTGATAAAATTGTTCCTGAGATAGGTATATTTGCCGACGACACCATGCTCTATAGCAGACGCGTGGGTAAAACTAATGAGCACAAATCTAAAGTAACGGCGGAAACCCCAGAGGAAAACTTTGAGTCTGTAGTGAAATGGGGTCAGAAACGGATGGTAACATTCAACGCTGCCAAGACAAAGTTCGTTTCCTTTAATAATTACATGAAACCTTACCAACCACAAATAGATATGGCTAAAGATGCATTACCTGAAAGTACTTCGTTCAAGCTCCTTGGCTTCACAGGAAACATGGGTTGTGATAGATACATCGAGATCATTGCCAAGGCTGCTGCGAAGAAGGTGGGCTCTCTCTACCGTACTAGAAAGTTACTTACACCTGAAAGTATCCTGTACCTCTACAAAGCCACCATTAGCCCATGTATGGAGTACTGCTGTCACATTTGGATTTGGGCATTTGCTACTAGTTTTTCGCTCCTGGACAGGGTCCCAAAGAGAGTCGCCAGCCTGATAGATCCCGAACTGTCCCATCGACGACATGTTGCATCCCTTTGCTTGTTTTACAAGTATTTTAATCGTGGATGCTCTGACGAACTACAAGCCCTTGTGCCCCCTCGACGAAAATACCCCGACAAACCCGACACGCAACAAAATCCCGCCCCTACACAGTAGAGATCCCTAGATGTAGGAAGGACTTCTACTCTACTAGCTTCTTCCCCAGAACTGCTAGACTTTGGGTGACTCTTCCGCTGTCCTGCTTCCCCAACCGTACTGAACTGCAGAAGTTCAAGTGTAATGTGAACAGACATCTTTTTTTTTCTTTTTTTTTTTACATTTTCACCCCAAACAAGGCACATTGCCACTTTGGTGTAGGGGGCTACTATCAGGGGAAACATCTACTGGGGTACTATGTAGGGATTAGGGCAGCGAGATGTTGGTTCACGTTGCACTTGAACTTATGCATGTCAGTACAGTTGGGGAAGCAGTGACCTGGAATGGAATTCCAAAGTCTAGCAGTTCTGGGGAAGAAACTACTGGAGTAGAAAGATCTTTTACATCTAGGGGTCTCTACAGTGTGGGGGTGGGACTTTGCAGCTTGTCGGGTCTGTCGAGGGTGTTCACGTCGTGGGGGCACAAGTGCTTGCAGTTCTTCAGAGCATTCACCATTATAATACTTGTAGAACAGGCAGAGGGATGCAACGTTTCGACGATGGGACAGAGGCTGAAGTTTAGATGCCAGTTTAGGGCCTATCAGATTTGCGACTCTCTTTTGAACCCTGTCAAGGAGCGAGAGACTAGTAGCCGATGCACCGGCCCAAATATGACAGCAATACTCCATACATGGGCGAATACATCTTGCTGCGAAACTCCCTACATAGTACACCTGAAACTTGGTCTCTGATAGTAGCCCCCTACATCAAAGTGACAATGTGCCTTGTTTTGAGTGAAAATGTAATTTTTTTTTTAAGTAGTAGAGATTTGGTAAATTGGATTACTTAAGGGGGTGGCTCATCAAGAACTTGTTCACGTTTGATTCGAAGGCGACCACATTGTAATCAGCTGGAAAGCAGTGAAAGGGAACAGAGTTCCACGTGTAGTTCTAAGAAAGATCTACGTTCTAAGAAAGATGATGGAGTCTATGTTTAGGCACAGATAAAGAGTGGGGGAAATTATTAATATTGGTCTGAGCTAGACGAGCGTTTTTCATGCAAATCAGGCCGGGGTACCATAGATTAGAGCTCAGACGGACACTTGCCACGAAAATAACGATAAAGCAGAAACAGGCTCGCAACGTCTCTCCTGTGGGAAAGAGGTTGCAGGGGAAAAAAGAGCATCTCCCATTAGGCTACGAAGTACTGAACATTGCCAGGCTTATTGTCACTGAATCCCAGAGAAGACGAATGATCGTTGCTAGTGAAAATTTCGATGATACAAAAATCGTTTGCGATGCTTATTGAAATAGTATGAGCTACTGAAACTCTTGAAAGATTTGCTGTCACTTAGAATCTATTTATGTGAGCAATCACTGACAATGACGTGTGAGAAAACCTATTATTATTATTATTATTATTATTATTATTATTATTATTATTATTATAATAATAATAATAATAATAATAATAATAATAATAATAATAATAATGAGAAGAAGAAGAAGAAGAAGAAGAAGAAGAAGAAGAAGAAGAAGAAGAAACATCACCATACTGGAATATCCTCCCGATTCGCTTTATTTTGCTGCATGTGAGGATTTCCTTTTATCTACATTTAAGCGAATTATCAAGCTGACCTGTTTTTGAAGATAGGTTAAAATAAAGATAGCCGTAACAACAGGCCCAAGAGTAACCCGAAACATTCTACGAACAGTTTCGTAGAGTTGCAACAGAGAAAGATTGTTAATTTATTTATTGAGAACTATTATCCTCATCTTTCCACGGCGTTTCGGCCAATTATTCTTCTGGCCTTCGCAATAAATAAAGTAATAAATAATACTCATCTCAATAATAGAATTGTAATTAAATAATATATAGAGAAAGATTTGATAGTACATTATAGTTGTGAAGAAACCATTTTGTTCATTTTTATCTGTTCCTGGTGACTCCTTCCAAAGAAATGAATATTTAAAAAGAGAATAAGGCCTATATTTTACTCGAAGTAATGCCTTGTCAAAATAATACAAGAATAAAAAAGCATTGGAAATGCAAAGGGATATAGGGATGGTATGCCAAAAAGTATACAAACAAGATAGCTATGAATGGCTAGGCACATGGAAATAGAATTGCATCCAAAGTATAGCCCTATAGCTTTTCTCCAATCTTCATTCCGTGCCATCATTACGGTTGTAAAAAGCTATAGGGCTATACTTTGGATGCAATTCTATTTCCATGTGCTTAGCCATTCATAGCTATCTTGTTTGTATACTTTTTGGTATACCATCCCTATATCCTTTTGCATTTCCAATGCTTTTTTATTCTTGTTAATTAGTATTTTTACTTACAGTCTTATTTTTAAACTTACATTCATGATAGTATTGTCTTTTTTAGAAGGCGGCTCATTGCCGCCTCCATTAGTAGCAGGTCGCTTCCTGCTGGGTTTTAGGTCTTTTTATAATAGTTTGTGCATGAGGCAGCTTTTTTTCCCCTTGGGATCCCTGTTATACTGTGCTTTTGAGTCAGCACGTGAGGCAGCCTTCTTTTTTTCTGGTTCTTTGTTATAAAGATCACGTGAGGCAGCTTTTTTCCCTTGGAATCCCTGTTATACCGTGCTTTTGAGTCAGCACGTGAGGCAGCCTTCTTTTTTTCTGGTTCTTTGTTATAAAGAGCACGTGAGGCAGCTTTTTCCCCCTCGGAATCCCTGTTATACCGTGCTTTTGAGTCAGCACGTGAGGCAGCCTTCTTTTTTTCTGGTTCTTTGTTATAAAGAGCACGTGAGGCAGCCTTCTTTTTTCTGGTTCTTTGTTATAAAGAGCACGTGAGGCAGCTTTTTTCTCCTCAGAATCCCTGTTATACCGTGCTTTTGAGTCAGCACGTGAGGCAGCCTTCTTTTTTTCTGGTTCTTTGTTATAAATAGCACGTGAGGCACTTTTTCCCCTCAGGATCCCTGTTATACCGTGCTTTTGAGTCAGCACGTGAGGCAGCCTTCTTTGCCTCAGGATTTGCATGATACTTAATTTTTATCATTTCAGCATTTTTCTGATAGTATTCTTTTTGCTAAGATAATAACTTGACTTTGTTTTTTTTTTCATAGTCTATATTTCTCTGAGCTTTTTTACTACGTGCTGACTTTGGCATTTTTTATTAAATGTAAACATATAACACTTATGTGTATCTTACTATAATATCACTTATCTTATAGCAAGACAACTCTCGTAGAATTGAGATACTGCCCCGTCACCAACAGTTATAGTGTGGAACGGTATATACACCAATAGTGTAGTTGTTATCTTTATATGAAGTCCTAATCAGTGACAGTGTGAGGTTACTTGGTTAACTTATTGTAGTTTATTTTAGAAAACTTACTTGTTTTTATTAGTAGATTGTTTGTAGTAGCCACAATATCTAGTTATTTTTGTGGCTAGGGCTTGGATTTTGATTCTTTTTGGTCAGCTTCCAGTGAGTTCTTAGAAGATGACTTTCTTGCAGTTTCTTTTGCGGTTAATTTAACTTATTTCCTTTGGCGTTTGGTGAGTTCTTAGAACTGGTCTGATCTACTTTTCTAAGCGAGCGAAGAGATTCAGCTGCATTTAACAATGGTTGCTATAGTGTATTTTTGCGCATGCGTGAGAATTTCAAGTTTCCTCCTTATTTTTCAATAGTTTGACAGTAGTCATGTGTCTTTCTGCCAAGAGCGATAGACGTCAGTGTTAGCCGTGATCGTCTAGAGGTTAGGACCCCACGTTGTGGCCGTGCTTACCTAGGTTCGAATCCTGGTCACAGCATTGGCATTTTGTACATATTTTACAGTCCAAAATCTGAAGAATTATTTGTTTTTATAACATTGTTTTTTAACGTCGT
The DNA here is from genome assembly GCF_053919585.1 of Euprymna scolopes. Classification (NCBI taxonomy): domain Eukaryota; kingdom Metazoa; phylum Mollusca; class Cephalopoda; order Sepiida; family Sepiolidae; genus Euprymna; species Euprymna scolopes. Next base: position 112,742,670 of record NC_136482.1, on the reverse strand, counting down.
ACTTGCTGATAGGTTACTCTTATAGCAATTTTGATCAACTGAGATAAAGATTTCGTGGTTTCATTAACGCTGGTGGGTTACTATTTAAAGAAAAAACCTTAACGTTCACCCCAAATATTCAGCGTCCAAGAAATATAGGCCACTGGCAAACTGGAACGTCTGTGAGCATCCGGTGTATTATTTGGAGCTGTCCCTTTTGAGAGAAGTTCCGTGTTGAAATGGTCTGTCTACATTGGATATATAGTGTTTAAAACTTGTTATTACACGTAATCTTATTTAATTATGGAGTTAGCTAAAAAGCGATGGGTCACTGCACTTCTCCGTGTAAAGAGCAGTCGATTGATGCTTGAACTGTTGTCAGAGACCGTTCGTACACCGAGATACATCGTCTCAAAAGAAAGAAGAAAGAAGAAGAACAAAGAAGAAAGAAGAAAGAAGAACAATTGGCCATTTTTGTACCCTTTTTTTGCTCTCTTTTGACATTTTACCCGACGTTCTGACACTCGCTGGATTCGTAAGACGCTTCTCTGTAAGAATATGTGCTTTTTGAAACTTATAAGTTGATTTTAGTTGAGATTTGGATAGTTTTGTTTTGTAGGCGTATATAGGCGTGTACGGGCCATCCCTATATAGAGAGTGCTACCGCCTCTCTGATATAAGCTTTGTTGGTGTATCTTAGGTAGTTTTTTTCTGTGTGTGTGTGTGTGTTTTGTTCTTGCTTTTTTTTACTTTTAGCAGGACATATACAAACACATATAACTGTTCTTTGTATCATAGACAAGAGGGGTAATCCGACGCTGTCTGAGGCCATTTACAAGAAAATAGAAGAGTTTTAAAACTATATGCGTGAAATCTTTCTTTTTAACATTTATCTCTTGCTACCTCTATACTCCTTGTTCTATATTTCTCTCGTTTTCTTTGCTTCCCTCTTTTCTCCTCTCTTTCTCTCTCGACTCTGAGTTTTCAAATTTTAAGTTTTGCTCAAATACAACACCAACTCTTCACGTTAAAACTCCAATCAAAAACATTTTTTTTTGTATTCCCGTTAACACCGAGTTTCTAATATTCTTCATCTCTTCTCATCACTATACTGAAACACATATTTATTTTAATTTATTCTGGGTCAACGTCGAGTTTATTGTTCCCTCCTCTCCCCAACACTATAATGAAACAGATACTTGTTAATATTTATTCCTAAGCAACATCATTTCTTCGTCTCTCTCCGAAATAACACCATTAAACACATATTTGTATTAATGTACTCCATACATTACTCACCAAATGTAATACTGTATTATTGTTTTATTCATTCCGGACATCGAGTTTCTTGTCTAGAAAGGTCCTGGATATGACCTAAAACTATATCCGATGGTGAGGCCCCAGCTTGCGGGCCTTGGGGAGTGTAGAGCCACCCTTTAATTGCCATTGCTCCCAGGTCCACTCTGACCCGGAGTGGTAGTACCTGTTAGGGTCCCAACTATGGGTTAAATAGAATCCGACTTAAAAAAAAAAACAAATATACTCCATTAAAAATCGTTCCTCAAAATAGCTAGATTCGGCATTAAATAACTTGAAAAAGGTTGATATGCCGTAAAACAAAAACAGCCAACCTTGTCTAGCAAACAAAATGAAAAAATTGAAGCGTGATAAAGCATTTAGAAGCACCTACTCTGTTTAGAATATTGAGCAATTTTTAATTAACATATACAATTTACCAAACATAGTGCAGCATCATTATTGTTGCTACTTAGCAACGTCGTATGTCTTTTCTAAGTTCATTGGACAACAATAAATTACATTGGGGTTGTTGCATCCCAGAAACGCGCTGTTTAAACATATCTGATTTATCAAGATTATTGAACACTTTAGAATTAACGTACAGAATTTAACAAATGTAATAATGTTTTTGTTTTTTTTTATTCTATTTATTTATTTATTTTTCTTTTTGCTTGTCAGGCAACATCGAGTTTCTTGTCCAATAGACAACATAACACCAAAATATTGAATGGAAACAGGGCATTAAAATATACCTGCTCTATCTAGGATATTGAGCTATTTTTTATTACAATATTCCACTTACAAACTGTAATACTATATTGTTAATATTATTGGGCCTGGGCAAACCTAAAGTTGAAGTGCAATACAGTTCTAAGCTTATCCGTTTTACCGAAGATACCGAGAACATCTTTCATATGCTACGTAAAAATATCTCTACAATTATATAAATGCAACTTTGTCTGTGTGGAAGTTCGTTCCTTAGAGACTCCGAAACGGCTAAGCAGATTTTCTTTAAAATCTACAGAACTTTAGTGTATTAGTCTGGTAGTGAGTTTAATTAAGTTTTATCTCAGAATATCCGATGATCGATAACTGAAACCGTTATTTTAATTTATCTATCATCGATAAAACCATTTTTTTATGTCGTCGATTAGCAACAATGATAGGGCAACGAGCTGTGAAAATTCTACTGTGGGTAAGTTGATAGTGTGTTGTTGTTGTTGTTGTTGTTGTTGTTGTTTTTTGTGTTTTTTTTTGTTTTTTTGCATGATGTTGTCTGTAGGTTCAAACGCCGCACGTAAATTTATTTTTTATTAACTGTAAAGAATTTTATAGGCTTGAAAATTTACATGTGATTTTTCTTGTTTGTTTTGTTTTGTTTTGCATGACGTGATCTGTAGGTTCAACCCTCGCATGTAAATTTCTTAATGCCTTTTTTTTTTCGTTAACTGGAAAGAAGCTTATATGAAATAATTTTCTAAGAGAAACAATAGGTTCTCTAGAGTGCAATGTAGAATAGCATATATTTTGGACTGAGGTATGTGAAACTTCCTCCCGGGCGATTTCACGGATTTCGATGACAATAAAAATATAGGAGGTTGAAATATTGGTTGATCATAATTCGTTCCTTATAGACTCCGAAACGTCGGGTCTCCCTGCTAGTAATACTATATTATTATAGCTTCAAAGCAACATCGAGTGTCTTGTCTAGTATAAAACACTATGATCAGAAGCAGTAAAATTTTTGCTCCCGAGCAATGCGGTGTTTAACCACTTCCCAAATATTGTACTGTATTATCATTTTATTTTTCCCGGACAATTGCTTTGTACAACACTATACAGAAAGTTCTTGCTCCTGTGTTGAGTGCTTTAAGATTGACATATACACCACTTACCAAATATAATATCGCATTATTACTATCATTGCTCCCGGGTAAGGCCGAGTTTTCTCTCTCTCTCTCTCTCTCTCTCTCTCTCTCTCTCTCTCTCTCTCTCTCTCTCTCTCTCTTTCTTTCTCTCTCTCTCATGCACACACACGTCTTAAGTTAGTGTTATTTAACCGTGTTCAAATTCTTTTTGTAATTGTACAATTACAACAAAAGAAAAAAAGAAAATATAAAGAACGTCATCGAAACTGCCGAGTCATTCCTTAGAATGACTCGGCAGTTTCCTTTAAATTACTACTAATAATATTAAAAAGTCACGCTAAATGTTGACTAATTCTGTTTCATTTTACATTTGACTATGAATATTAACAAAAAGTATCTGAATACATCTGGAGTGAAACCGAGTGCCTACTAGACACCTTCCTCAGGTTTCTTCGGTCTTCGGTTTGTCAGAGATGATGATACGTCTCCTAAGAAATAAACCCTGACTAGATAATTTTTTTTAATAGCGTGCGATCTCCTTAAGCCATCCAGCATGCCTTCTGGATTTCAGACGGGGGTATCTCCTTCATTAGTAAAGGCCGACTTTTAATAAAAAATAAATAAATGAATAAATAGCCGTTGACAGTGAGAAATCTATATAATTATAAAACTCAAATAACCTTGTAACGATGTATGTAACCCACTTTCCGGTTTACGGCACCGGGTTGTGCATGCGCTCATAACCATTAACCCATAACAACGTAAACAAATAACAAATCGCTTCTTTTGCAGATTTTGACCTGCGCACTGAAATATTAACGTTATTATTTCGAAATTATTATTTTTAACATGGGAAGAGTGGGGTTTAAAATAACTTAAATGTAATACAGAAATGAACGATGTGAAAAAAAAAAGCAGACAGTATAAACAATTGTTTATTTGGATTTAAACGGGAAAAAAAACAAAATAACAATTGGGACGCTGAAATATTAACGTTATTATTTCGAAATTATTATTTAACATGGGAAGAGTGGGGATTAAAATAACTTAAACGTAATACGGAAATGAACGATGTAAAAAAGCACATGTATCAGAATTTGAATTTAACTATAATAAGCATTATGGTATCTGTTCAGTGCACATTTACCTATAAGTATGGCCAACCACTTATAATTCAGTAACTGTAAATTCTATTTTTTTCAAAAATGAACAATTATAATAAACAGAATGACTCATAGCTATCTATATATATTCTTTTTCAACTTAATATACTTTCATAGAAATGTTTCTGTTAAGTCAAAAAAACTATTTTGTTTACGTCACAAATGTCACGCTCATACATGAATTCCATAGCTAATATAATATACTGACCCAACGGGTCACGCGTAGTCTAGTCGTATATAAAAATATAAAGAAAATAAATCCAAATACTGGCAACAGCCACCCAGGATAATACACACACACACACACACACACACGCACACACACACACACACACACACACACATATATATATATATATATATATATATATATATATATATATATATATATATATATATAAATTATATATCATATATACATATATATACATTTTATGAGAGAAAAATAAATTAGAGTAAACTAGTATAGTGGATTACGTCCAAAAGTTAAAATATCGTAGAGATTAAAAAAAAAATTGTGTTTGGAAATATAGCGGTGATAGATAAAAAAAATAAAATGACACGAGATTACGAAAGAATTTTTTTTTTTTAATTAGAAATAATTGAATTGGGATAAAATAGCGTAGTAACTTAAAAGATGGTGTCTAAAAATAACAATAGGAGGTGATAAAATGGAGTCTAAAAATAGATAATGATAAAATAAAATACAGTAAATAAGTAAAATAAAAATAATAAAATTAAGTGAAATTACGATTTTGTTTTTTTATATCGCGTTTAACCAGTGTCTAAGTTGTTCTCTTTAATAATTATTTTCGACAGAAAGGGAGCAACGTGGAAAAAAAAACTTTTCTTTGCTTAATTATATTGCTGGAATGGGAGATTATAGCTGACTCAATTAAACGTCGTGTGGATCTGTTATGTATGTGTTTAAGGAAAGATGCTTTGTTAAAATCAAAATGGTGGTCGTTTTCCATGATGTGACAAAATATGGCGTTGAGTGTATTGTTGTTTTTTACATCTCTTTTGTGTTCATATATTCTTTTATTTAAATTACGTTGAGTTTCTCCTACGTATATTCTTCCACAATCAAGGCAGGGTATGGAATATATTCCGACTTTGGTGTTAATGTTGGTATTAGTTATAATTTTACGTGTTAGATCCCTAATTGTTAAAGAGTTTAGTTTTGTTATTTGAATGCCTGTCTTATTTAGGTTCTTATAGATTGTGTCGTTGTTTTTATTAGTTGGTAATGTTAATTGTCTGTTGTGTGTCTGGCTATTTAGGGAATGGTCTCGGTTTCGGTTATGCTAAATTTTTAGTGCTTTTCTTTTTGTATTTGCCAAAAAATGTTGAGGGTATTGCAAGTTCATGAATGTACGTTCGATATACTCAAATTCTTCCACGATGTATTCTTCACTGCATATTCTCAGGGCCCTAAGAAAAAATCCTATTAGAATACCTCTTTTTACTTTATCATCGTGATGAGAGTAAAAGTGTATGTAATCATTTTTATTCGTGACTTTCCGATGGACTTTAAAACTTAGATGATCATAGTTATTTATGATATTTATGTCCAGAAAAGGTATGGTGTTGTTATTTTCTCTTTCATACGTATAGTTAATAGTGGGTTCGATCTTGTTTAATTTATCAGTGATATTCTCTGTTTTTGAAGATATAGGGAGAAAAATTAAAATATCATCAATATATCTATAGTAGGAGGTGCCCTTGGGCAATTTATATTTCATGGGTCCGGTTTCTATAAATTCTAAAAATAGACATGCCAAAACCCCACTTAGAGGGTTACCCATGGGCAGTCCAAATTTTTGTTTGTAGCAGAGTCCATCGAATGTGAAATATGTCATGTCAATGCATATACTTATAATTTTAATTATATTATCTATCGGCAAAGGTAATTTAATTTTTATTTTGTTTAAGTGTTTTGAAAGAAGGTTGAGGCATTTCTTGGTAGGGATATTGGTGTATAAAGATTCTATATCGAGACTATTCATGGTTTTATTTTTCATATCTATGTTTTTTATCTTATTAAGAAGGTCGCCAGAGTTTCTTATATGGGAATTGCTAATTGTATTACGGTCAATAGTAATACTCGCCAGCAAAAGTCTTTGTTATTGTTATTCTATTATTATTATTTAAAACATTTTGTGTCATGCTCTTTCGCACGAGGTCTAATATATATATATATATATATATATATATATATATACATATGCATACACACACATATCGATCTCTCTCTCTCTCTCTCTCTCTCATATATATATATATATATATATATATATATATATGTATATATATATATATATATATATATATATATATATATATATATATATATATATATATATATATATATGAGAGAGAGAGAGAGATGGATATGTGTGTGTGTTTAGGGTGTCTCAAAAATGTAAAATTGTATTCACACTTTGAATGACAATAAAACCCTTATTTATGAGCATAAAGTGGAATAGAATAGCTTCGAATAAAGAATACAAAGGTGATTGAAGAATCATGATTGCAAATGTTTAAATTTATAATAATTATTGTCCAAACAACGCTGATAATGCGCACCAGAAACAGGTCACTAGAAGTACATTTTTGAGACACCTTATATATACTATATAAGTGTGTGTGTACGTGTGTGTGTGCGTGTGTTTACAATACTAAATTGACTTTTTGATTGAAACCATCATAAATCCAATACAGTCTATGTAGATTCCTGCGCAGTTTTTCCACAACTATTAACGATTTACAAAAGATAGCCACTAATCGTAACACTTGAGCGCAAACATTACTTGTCACGATTTGTCAATGAGACATCATCTTACAGCAATTATCCGCCCTTGCGTTTAACTCGCGCCACAGTTCTCTACCCGCTGTCTTTTTTTTTTCACGCCACACCTTCTTAGTTGTTTTACCTGCTTGCCAACCTACCATCACCGTCCTGTATGCGTATTCGAAGTAAAATATGATTATGTTCAGTCTTTTTTTCTATTGTGTCAGCGATTATCAAGATCAAAAACCACTCGAGAATGAGAGTTAATGAGGCTTAAATTATTGTCAGCTGAAAGATGAGGAACACTATGGGAGTACTAACATTGATCAATGGTAGGAACTGCATTCGATTACTTTTGAAACGGTCCATGACAAGAATTAAATTTGGCATTTGAATTGAGCATGAATAAGTTGTAATCAGCAAGAAAGATGGGAGGTAGCAAGTGCAAAGTGGATAACGCCGCGAACTGAAGACCTGATTGTGTCAGGTTCGAATCCAGTTATATCCCTATCACGACTTTGACTAATAGATGTTGACTATCTTCACGTTACCCCTCGCGTAACTATCAGAAAGAACCAGGGAACAACATCAACCGACTGTTCAAAAAAAGTACAATGCTGATGTTTTACTTATGCGATTTTTTTTTTTTTTTAAGAATTTGTTAACATCAGATTTATAGACGATCACGTTATAATCGGTAAGGACGCAATCCTGCGGTAATACGTTCTACGAACGGGGGGCATTTGCATAGAAGCTCTGACCATCAACATTTTGCTAGAACGCTAGGCACATAAAGAGAGAAAGAAGTCCGAGGAGGTAATCCTCGTGGGCGTTACTTCAACTTCCGCAGATGGGGATATAGTCTGTTCATGGCAAATTTAGCACTATTCCACAATGCCCTCTTTTATGTGAAGCTGGATTCCCGACTATAGATATATACCATGCCTCATCTTGCGACAATGGGGGAGAGAATTCCTTTATAATCATATACCTCTATTTATGCTAAATATAACAAATATACATGTGTAAATATATGTCTTTCTATCTGTGTTTGCTTTAGTTCGTATCGATATCCGCATGCATGTCTTAATAAAGTACGGCCCTGTCGGTGAGGCATTAGAATACACCGATTGCCCCCTGCAGAGGATAAAAGTCCCTCAATAGGGGTCCTGGATATGACCTTAAACTATATCCAGTGGTGAGGCCCCAGCTTGCGGGCTTTGGGGAGTGTAGAGCCACCCTTTAATTACCATTGCTCCTAGGTCCACTCTGACCCGGAGTGGTAGTACCTGCTAGGGTCCCAACTATGGGTTAAATAGAAAATGACTTGAAAACAACAAATATATTCTATTAAAAAAATTGTATTCAAAATCTTTGGATTCGGCATTAAATAACCCGAAAAGGGTTGATATACCGTAAAACAAAAACAACCAACCAACCAACCAACTTAATAAAGTAAGGTGTCTTTATATATTTGGAACACATCTTTAGTATAGGCATTTTATTTGCTAGTTACCCAGTCGAAAAGTGTAGTAATGGAGAAATATATATATATATATATATATATATATATATATATATATATATATATATATATAGTGAATGATTGACGAAAGTCTATATTCCAAAGTTCATGATTTTGGCCATCTTATAATTTATTCCTTTAATTCAGTTGACATTTACAATTCTTGAGAGAATCTGTTTCGTAGCGCAAAATCAATCACTTAATTAATATATCAACTAGTGAATTTATTCTTTCCTTAACTCATCAGAAGAAATAGCTACAATCAATCCATCAAAAGGAGATAAAGTGCGTTTTGACATGATTAAAAATCCGAAAATTGGAAGAGAAGTTTTAAATACCTTATAATATGTTTCCATTACGCCACTCTCTCTCTCTCTTTCTCTCTCTCTTTCTCTCTCTCTCTCTCTCTCTCTCTCTATATATATATATATATATATATATATATATATATATATACATATATATATAACTATTTCATTTACTCACATAAATTTAATATACGAAAGTATAGATTTATGCGTAAACTTGAAGTATTTACTTCAAAAGTGCTCAATACGTAGGTAGAGCTAGTTAGTAATTCATAAAATATATATGGCGATTAAGCTACACTAAATATTCTGTGTTTCATCCACTATAGGATTCGTCAGGCTTACGCGCATAAGCCTGACGAATCCTATAGTGGATGAAACGCAGAATATTCAGTGTAGCTTAATCGCCATATATATTTTATGAATTACTATATATATATATATATATATATATATATATAGATAGATAGATAGATAGATAGATAGATAGATAGATAGATAGATATAGATAGATAGATAGATAGATAGATAGATATATATACATATATATATAGAGAGAGAGACAGAGAGAGAGAGAGAGACAGACAGACAGACAGAGACAGAGACAGAGGCAGAGAGATATACATATATTGTAGTTTAAATGTTGTAAGAAGAACGAAAAGGCTTGGAACAGTGAAATCAAATATACATTAACAGAAAATACAGAAACGTATATTGGTTGGAATTCCGGCAGCCCTTTTAGTACACTTAACATATGGATACAATCAAGTTCTTAAACCCCAAGCTGGCGAGGGGGACTAAAGTCGGAACGTTTACTTTCTTCGATCGTCAAGTCTATTCTTTTTTTATCCCCGATTGTCTGTACATCGTTGATGCTCAGCTGCAATTGTTTTTGACACATTCCTGAATCAGTCAACTTTAAAATAAAAACAAACGTTTACAATTTAAATTTCAGCCTTAACGTTGCAATAATCAAAACAATCTTAGTCTCCTACCCTACACATCTGGTTTACGCCACATTATAATCTATCGTTTCTATTCTTAATCTTGACATTTACAATCACGCCGGTGCAATCTCATTACACATTGATTACTTTCTGAACTAATTAACCGATCATTATGGAGTTTCGGCTACAAAGATTCTCATGTTAACTATAATCAAAATTCATTCCATTATTTCTATTCTAGAAAATGTCTAATAATTTATGGTGTGAACTTCGGAAGTAGATAGTTCAACTCACAAATACTGCAGTATAATAATACCTAAATTAAACTAACCATATCCCGCTTTGGAGCCCTTATACCTAGTAGCTGTGATCAAAAATGCAAAATTATCGGCTCATTAGTTTGGGCGTGAATCATGCACATACAAATATATAAACGTATAAACATACTCAACTATCAATAATTATTAAGAGTTTAAACATATTCACGATATATTAAAACACTTGTAAAGAATGGATAAAGCATGAAACTGCAGCAAATTTTTCAGTTAAAGCAAATGTATTATTGTGTTGTTATACCGTTCTTACAAGATGTTGAGTTTTTTATGTGTACAAAATCTACCGTCTTCATTTGACGTGGTTTCAGAATTCATATTTGGACGAGCGTTTGTTGAGAAACATTGTATTTTCTAGTCACACAGGCGAGTCGTAATACGACGAAACGGCTATGAACTATATAAATGTTCTCGTTTCGTTCATTTGCTGAAAATGCATTCTGAGCTTCGAATCGCAGTTGAAACCATCTGCATATTTCTAAATACAATGAAGAACCATTTTCCTATCTACTTTAGCGTCGCAAAATACATGCTTAAAAAATGATTAAGTTCTGTGTTGCGATATTTTTTACCAGTGAGTCACGTATTATCAAGGCCCACAGGACACGACCACAAGGATAAATGAGAGTTCAGTTCTCGATGAACAACACCTTTGATAGGATTAAGAACAATAATTGAAATTGATTATGTAAGTAGACGGTTCGACAAGAATTTGTTAACATTGGAAATGAAAACGAGCATGCTGTAGTCAGCTGGGAAGCAACTCCATAGTATCATGTTCCATAGATGGGAAGTTCTTGGGAAGAAACTCTGTTCATGGAAATTCCGCCTGAGTTACGGTATGCAGAGGGAAAAAAGGAAGATTATTCTAATTAGCTGTAATAATATAATAATAATTCACTCCACAATCTATTTTTATCATCACTTCTCATTCTCTGTTGATTCAATCACTCTATTATATTCAGTAATACCTGTGTGAGCATTTCGAGAAAGAGTGACTTTCTTTTCTCAGTGTGATTAGCGTCAGTAAAAACACATATGTAAATTAGATGGCAAAATAATAAGTTTATATACGTCTCTATTAAAATAGTAAAGACTAATAATACTTATATGTAACAACAACAACGACGGCAATAGTAATGATAATTATAACAATAATAATAATAATAATAATAATAATAATGATAATTATAACAATAGCAATAATAATAATAATAATAATAATAATATTATAATAATATAAAAGTAAAGAAATTTATTATTTTTCATTATTATTTTTCATTACGCAGACGATATGTTTTAACCAACATATAAGAGTTCATGAATTTTCTAGTTAAATCAAAGTAGAATAATGGTAATGTTTGTGACCCAACGAGTCTTGGGTACGTTTAGAATATATATATATATATATATATATATATATATATATATATATATATATATATATATATGTATATATATATATATTCACGTACTCAATAGTAAATAGATATATCATGGTATGTATATATATATATATATATATATATATATATATATATATATATATATATATATATATATATATATATATATATATATATATATATATATATATATATATATATATATATATGGGGGTGTTATCGTGCTATCGGTGACTGATCGACTTACGCTTTCAAATAAGACTTACCCAAATATCAAATACACAACACCCACGATCAGATTCGACGATACTCACCGATACACCCTTTCGCCTTCCTGACCTAACCACACTGAAGTACTTCCTTTCAGTACTTTTTGTTACTTTTGTTGCTGGTGTTGTTATTTTTGCTGTTCTTCTTACTCACAGCAAACACGAGAGGTCCCCCTCACAAGTTTCCCAAAATTGACTTTGGTAAACATGTATCATTGTTTTAAGCGCGCTCCTCTTCTTCTTTATGCGAGACACAAACCCACCTCAATCAATAAAGATCGACTGGAGATTGTAATCGAGGGCGTAGAAGATAAAGAAAAGAGAATCGAGGAGAGAATGATAATGAAGAGGCTAAAAGTTAAAGGGTACTTGGCATTTGGTAGTAGTAGTAGTAGTAGTAGTAGTAGTAGTAGTAGTAGTAGTAGTAGTAGTAGTAGTAGTAGTAGTAGTAGTAGGAGGAGGAGGAGGAGGAGGAGTAGGAGGAGGAGGAGGAGGAGGAAGAGGAGGTGTATGTGAAGGTGGGGAGGGTATTTCTTAATCATTAGTAATTCGGATGATGGCCCTGATGGTGAAATGTATAATGACATGGTTTGACGATCTGAGTGTACCAATTCTACAGACTTCGAACATATTCATTATATCAATCACACGCAATTTTTCCAAAATGAATCTTTAAAGGTGGACCTTTTTTTTTCTTTTCCTGTTGGGCTCGTGAAGAGTCTTACGTTTTGACTAGCCTGTTTGGAGTCACAGGGATGGAACGCTGATATTGTGCTTGGTTTGTCTAGAAATGTTTCTACTTTCCTCTCCCTTTTTTTGCCATCAGGATTAACTTCTTTATCACGTCGGTTCGGGCATTGTCTGAAGCGACATCCATTACAAAAATTGGTGTACATTGTATGAATTGAAAAAGAAAAAAATGTGCCCATTTTTACATGTTTTCTGAAAAGGAACGTAAAAGTTTTTTACTAGGTAAGGTCATCGCTTAACAAATATCAAAGCCACTGAAGAATAAGACTTAATGAATGTCGGGTAGACTGTGAAAAATCACCGGGATGATTGGTCATGGTGGAACTTGTGTAGAGTTTAGTTATTTAAGATGATGGCTCAATAAGAACTTGTTTATATTAGACTTGAAAACGACTATGTTATAATCAGCCAAGAAGGATCCCACAACATTGTATTACACAGACGGACAGTTCTACGATAAAAACATTGTCCGTGGAATATTCTTTGGATTTTAGGCACTAATAACAAGTAAGGATAATTATTGACAGTTCTTATAGCTAATCGAGTATTTTGTTGCGAATGTTTTGCGGTGGGTGGGGAATAAATTGAAGCTCATTACAACATCTACTATGAAAATAACAATAGAGCAGAAGTAGACTAGCTACGTCTCTTCTGTGAGAAAGAGGGTGGGGAGACGATAAGGTCATCGTCCACTAGATTTCGAAGACGGTTTTGTACCCGATCAAAGCAGGAAAGGGTACTCTTAGAAGCGCCTCCCCAGATGTGGCAACAGTACCCCATCGTAAGACGTAATTGGATCCTGTAAGGGTAGAAAATCATTTTTATCCAGTGCTCATGGCAACGGATCTAATGTAATTCTCCCTTTTCAACTTAGGAGTGAAGGTTACTCCCAAATGTTTGTCAAAGCAGGGCGCTTCCTCAAAACGAGAGCCGTTCATTTCAATTGGGGGCCGAATAGGGTCGGAGCCAAAGTCGATGGAAAGCTAAAAGTTTAGTTTTGATGCATTAAAAGCACTTTTTACTCCTTTGTACGATGTGCTCAAGATCAGAAAGAAGAGAGACTCAGAAAGATCCTGGTCATTGCCGGCCTTTGATGTGTTGCTACAGATGGCAGTATCATTGTGCATAGATGCTGACAAATGATCGTAGAATTCGATTTGGGAGATCGTTGATGAAGATCCAGAAGAGAGTTGGGCCCAGTATGGATCCTTGTAGCACGCCAGCGTTAATCCTGTGAGCTTGAGATGTCTGCCTATCAACAAATACTTTTATAAAATTATGGGAGAGGAAAGATTTGACGTTTCTGTAGCTGGAAATCTTGAGAAGAGGCCATTTATGGCAACCCCTATCGAATGCCTCAGATATGCAAAGACCTATTGTTCTAAAAACGAGATCACCGCCAATAAATTCGCTGATCCTCTGTAATATTACCATCAGCATACATCAACCGTAGATCTCCGCTGTATGGAGGTATATTTTTGTCACTGAATGGGTATTTTTTTGCTATTTATCACGAACGCAAACAACTTACTCTTAATGCACCTGAGACTGAGTGGTCTTTACCAATATGCAGAAGAGTGATCTCCGGTATTTTTTAAATACTAAGCAGACTGGTGATATTTTCCTAAATGCTGGGAAGCATTTCTCCTTAAGGTAACGTTCAATCAGAATTGCAAGTATATGAACTAGTTCCGGTTGCGGGAGGAAATTCAGTGGGTAGACGACCCTGACTGCACATGATATAGTTCGGTGCAAACTTCATAGCAAAGAATTTAGTCTGATGCGGACGTAATCATCTCAGATCCACTGATGATGCTTGCGATACTTGTTTTACGCATCTGTTTAGAACCATGTGTGTTGTATGCTAAAAATCGCAGGACACAAGTTTCTTCTCAGCTTATTTAGACTTAATGAACTGAGCAAAAGACCCTCTCACGTTTTTATAAGCCCTTTGTAGTTGTTGCTAGTAGTTCTAAAGGCGGCTTTAGTTACAGAATATTTAGTTTGTTGAAAGCGATTAAAATAGTTATTTCTGTGTGTAATAACAGTGGCATATTCAGGAGTGTAATACGGCTGGCTATTTGATTTCTGTTGGAATTTTTGGAGGTCATGTAACCGTCTATACCGACATTATCCAATCTGTCGGGTATAGGTCGGGTATTATAGAGAACACGGTCTTTTCGAACATGAAGCGTAAGAGAATTTCAGATATAAACGTTCGGAAGCTGTCCCAGTCGGTCCTGAATAGCGATACACTGTACAAAGAAATGTTACACTTTGTTTTAATCTTGGGAAAATCGAGTGATCGGAGGATCCAAGCAGAAACAGAACGAAGGATGAGCACAGTTTAGAGCAGGTTGTCAGAAAAAGATCTAGAAGACTTGCAAAATGTCCATCAGCGTCGGGAACGTGAGTGTGCTCATTAACAATCTGGGTTAGATCATAAGCTAGAAAGAAGTCATAGCATAATCTCCCTCCATTATCTGACTTTCTTGAGCCTTTCAATGTTGTGCACATTGAAATCTCAACAGACGTTGATGTTAGCGGAGGGGTGATGATCAACTTTTTCAGCAATATTCTCAAAGTGGCCTCGTCATTGTGGAGACGATATAGAGTAAATATGGAAATTGTAACATGAGTAAGTCCTACTCGTAAACACATGTAAATCAGTTTAAGATCTTCTAAGGAGATGTCTCTGATACAAAAGAGGGCATCACTAATGTAGGAACATATTCCATGTTCATGGCGGTCTTCAGGGTTAGATTTTTCTGTTATACAGCATATCAAGCATTTTTTTTATGTTTTATACAAAGTATATGTATTAAACTAAATTCGTATGAATAGGCGCAGTACGATATTTTTACCTGCTTCATTCTGTTATTGATACAAGATTCCTCGATTTTTTCTAGGATGAACCACGTGAAGATTGTCAACTATTGTAAATCAAAATCGTGTAATAGATCCGACTGGATTCGAACCTAGAACATCCAGGTTGTCAGTTCACCTTGTTATCCACTTCATCACTGCCACCTTTTCTGGATTGCTTCTCGTCAAATCTTCAAATGGTCGCATTCAAATGGTTATCTTTAAATCCAATATCAACAAACCCTTGTCGTTAACCGCCCCGTAATTAATCTAAGGCACTACAAAACATTGGTCTATGTTAGTACTCCTATTCTGTTCCCCAGCTTTCGTTGACTATTCATTCATTCATTCATTTCGTATGAATCAAATCGTTTCATTGGTTTCCTCGATATCTTTCTAGTTAGATTTTTTCTATAAAAATACCGAGTACTTACAGAAGGAGGACACGAAATGGTCTCCAACATCTTTATGTGAAAGTGTTTCTGTGAAACGAATTGGATTCGAAATTGTTAGTCTGCGTTATTAACCACTTGGCCACCATCACCTCCTTATTGATTAGCATTCTTTTTTAAGTCATGTTCATAACAAACGAGGCATATTGCTACTTGTGACCATGTTTACGAGGGACTATAAGCGAGATGTCGGTTTTCATTACATTTAAGCTTCCGCATATCAGTACAGTAAGGAAAGCAGTGAGGGAATTCCAAAATCTAGCAGTCGAATCAAAGAATCTATTAAAGCAGAAGGTTTTACAGCATCTAGGGACATCTACAGTAAAGAGTAGGATTTAGCTGCTCAAACGGGTTTGTCCCGGGTAAGTCGATGGAGTGTATATGGTGTATAAACACTCGTCCAGTTGAAACCACTAGCAATAATTTCCCCCACTCTTTATCTGTGTCTAAACCTAAACGTAGATTCCATGAACAAAGCTTCTTTCTTAGAACTGCATGTCTGTGGAACTGTCTTCCGTTTGACCGCTTTCCAGCTGACTACAATATGGTCGTCTTCAAGTCCAACGTAAACAAGTTCTTCGTGAATCGTTCCCCTTAAGTAATCCAATTTACCAAATGTTCACTACTAACGATTACTACGATATTGTCCCATTGACTACTGTACACTCTTTAAACCTTATCCTCGAGTGGCATCTGGGCATTGATAAGTGGTGATGCCAGTGTAATGAGTTCATCAGAGCACATTCCCTTAAAGTACTTATAAAACTGGCGCAGGAATGCAATATTGCGATGGTTGGTTTGAGCTTTGTTGATTGTGCGGTACCTATTAGATTGGAGACTCTTTTGAACACTGTCTAAGAGGGAGAGACTAGTGGTGACTGTACCAGCCTAAATATGTCAACAATATACTATGCATGGGCGAATAGTGGCTTAGTAGAGATACGAAATATTTTCAAGCTTGAGTAATTTTTAGCACAACAGAGAACGCTCGCGTTTTTGCAACAGCCTTTGCAATGTCCTCAATGTATTTATTACAGTTCATGTTTCCCGTGAAGGAGTTTGAAGGAAGAGTTTTCAGGTAATATGCTATTAGTTATGGTTATCAGTGGTTGAGAAAGCTTTTTGTAATTGTTAAAAAACAAAAAGAAGCTTAGTCTTAGTAGCTTAAATATTACTATACATTTATGGCCCAATTCTACTACGGACTGGAGATCGTTTTCTAAAGATTCTGCCCATGTCTTAGATATGTGTATACCCGTTGTATCCTTATGCGTATCATAGAGCGCTTTATCATCAGCAAACGTGTCCATCAGGAATAATAAAAGTTCAAGGATCGTCTTCTGACGTACTCCTGCATTATGCCGTTTGGATGTACGTCCATCAATGAAAACCTTGGTTTTCTTTTTGTCTAAGAATGATCTACTTATATTTAACATCCATCCAGTAATACTGTATGATTTAATTTTCATTAGGAGCTCTTCATGCCAGACGTTTTTAAAGACTTTGGAAATATCAAGGGCTACCGCCTTAGCTTCTCCTACCTTATCCAGTGCATGCGGTCAGGCATCATTGTTAAACTATCTGCAGTAGAACGGGCTTACCTAAATCCGTACTGTTGGTCAGAGAGAAGGTTAGCTTTTATGAGGTGGTGGACTAGTGTTTGATTGATTAATGATTCAAATATTTTAACGAAGTGTCAGAGGAGACTGATAGAGCGATAATAGAGGGGATTAGTTATTTCATTTCATCATAAGAAATAGCGACACTTTTAAAACAAACGTAAGAACTTTCACAAATATTATACGGAAGTGTTTGAATCTTACGGTTTGTTTGTTTCATTTTTTTTTTTTTTGTTTGAATGGGAGAAGATTCGGTTCTTTGAAGTATGGTGAAGGTATAGTATCTGTTCGATCTTGAGATAGGTTAGGACTTTTTCTAGTTGTTTTCACGGAAGTGGGGGCGAACGGTGTGTTGTTGGCTGCCTCATGCGATTTAATTCGTGACAGAATGCCGACCGGAATGTACAAGCACCCGTTTTGGTCCCTCATGGTCTATTTGGGGAGCAGCATAATTAAAATTTATACCATTGTCATCGTTGCAGCAACAGCAACAACAGCAACAGCAGCGGCAGTAGTAGTAGTAGTAGTAGTAGTAGCGATGATGATATTGTGTTTAGAAATGCGTTTTATGATCAGAATGGGCGTCGTGGACCAGTGCGGTGATGATGACTTTAAACAAAAAGTAAACGTGGCGAGTGGTGAATCTTTGTTAAACATTAACAGGGGCGGGTAAGTCACGGCTAAAGAAAAAATTCTCTTCCCCACCCTTTGTTTCTTCCCCCACCCACCCACCCACCCGCATTCGTCGCTCTTCTTCCGCGTCACACCTACCCATCCACCTGGTTCTGTCACGATAAACCAAAGCTTTAATTTGCCTCATGACTTGCTCTCATCTCATTTAGTTTCATTTTCTTTATATTATTGTCTTTCACTTTTTGTTTTTTCTTTGTTTTATTTTCTGTGCTTTCTTTTCGCCTGTTTTTCATGCAATGTAAACTTTGTCTTCTTTTTACGTGTTATTTTTAGTGCTGCTTTGTTTTGTTTTTTTGTTTTTTTTTTTGTTTTTTTTTTGTTATTTTTTTTTTTTTAATTTGTTTGTTTTGCCTTTGTTTTATTTATCTGCGTCGACCTACGACGGCGATCTCGTCGAAATTACAGCAAGATTATTGTACAGATCAAGGAATTTTCTAACATAAGCTATCTAACTCACTGTTAAGGGATGCCAATTTTGGATTGGACTATCTAGAGCAGGGAGTTACCAAACTACGATCTGCAGGCAAAATCTGACCCGTCAAATGTTTTTAAATCCCTTCCTCACCAAAATAAAAACGACATAAATCGAAAGTTATTATCACGGTTATTGCTGAAAAAAATATTAGTAAATAGACAGTAATAAAACAGCATGGAAATTATTATAATAATGGATAAAGAAAGTCAAAATGATAGTTTAGTCATCACCACTGAGAGACAAGGCCTGGTAACTGAAAAATAAAGCAAAGTAAGCAAAGCAAGAAAGATTGGAACCTCGCCAACCTATTTAATGCCATTACAGCTCGCACATTGTCCTTTACGATTGAAGGTGGTATGTGTTGGAAGTGCTCGATCAATTAATTATTTTTCTTAGAACATAGAAAAGACGGTAACACGTGATATTTAAGAATATATATATATATATATATATATATATATATATATATATATATATATTAGCAAAAGTACCCGTCGTTGACTGGGTTCAAAAACAGCCTACAGAAAATCGACTCTGATTTATGAAAGTATGATAGGTTATGAAAAGGAAGATTTGTAAAGAGATAGCTTCGAATTTGGAGGTATCAAAACCAAAGCAAAATATGATGAAAGTAAAAATAAAATAGATAAATCCCATAATTTATAATACCATACTTGTTCACACTGAAACACTTATCACAATATTCTGTGGATCTATATTAAAAAACCTTGTTAAACTTTGTGACATATTTGCATTCTATGGAGGTCAGGCGCGAACGAACATCCCATAATTTTATTATACCATATTTCTTCAAACTGAAACATAATTATCAAAGTATACTTACGCAGATAGATATGAAAAGTCTTTATTAAAGTGTGTGCCTATTTCCATTCTATGGAGGCCAGGCACGACTGGAGACCCAACAATTTATTATACCATCCCTATTTAAGTTAAAACATACTTATCAAAGTATTCTTATGTACATCTATATCAAAAACACTTGTAAACGTTTTTTTTTTTAATTTTTAAATTTTTTATTTCCATACTTTGTGCACCAGGCGCGAACGCAGACCCCACAATTTTAATGAACCACCGTTCTGCCAGCTCAAACATACACATTTCTGTGTCTTGATACATCTTCTATCATTATATGTAATCAGTTTTTTAAAATAGTCAACCATATAGGAGCCTATTCGTGACCAGGCACACACACATTCAGCTTCATATATATATATATATATATATATATATATATATATATATATATATAGTCCTGGTCAAAATCATCAGACACCTTAAAAAAGTAAGCGTTTACGCATATTATCGAATTTTTAATCAAACAAATGGTTGAAACCATTGCCAAAAGGGAAAATATGATGGAAAAAATTAAATCTGCTTCATTCGAAACCTTAACCCTGATCTAATAATTATTTTTTTAAAAACAAACATTTTCACCTGGTCAAAATAATAAGACCACTTTAATAAAATCGGCTAGTTTTGAAAAAATGAATACGAAAAGCTTTCTATGTCACTAAAAGCAACTTGTTAGTGGATAAAAAACATCTTACTAAATTATAAATGGCAAAAGGGAAACCATTATCAGAGTTTGAGAGAGGAAGGATCTTTGAGCTTAATAGGGATGGACTCTCCCATAGATCCATTGCAAGACGGTTATCACAATTTTTTAAAGAAATTCAGATCAATATGGGCACAAAAAGTGTCCAGGTCGACCAAAAAAAAATAACCCCATCACTGGATCGCCGTATCAGAAGAAGTTTTAAAAAAAACTCCAGTATGAGCTCAAGTCGATTGAAAAGCCAAACAGCAGCAGAATGTAGTCCGAAAACCATCAGAAGGCATCTGAAAATGAATCATTTAAAGCGACTGCAGAAACCACGTCTTCTTGAACAGCACAAAAGTAACCGACTTAAATATGCCACCTATTACCAGACTTGAGATGAAGAGAAGTGGGAAAATGTGACTTTCTCCGATGAGAAAAAGTTTAATCTAGATGGTCCAGATGGATTTCAACACTATTGGCATGATAAAAATTTGCCCAAAGAGACTTTTTCAACAAGGCATAGTGGAGGAGGGCCTTTAATGATCTGGGGTGCTTTCTCGTCAGCTGGGACCCTAAAGTTGCAAGTAGTGAAAGGCTGGCAAACATCATTGAAATACATTTCAATGCTTGAAAATGCTTCTATCAGGACTGAAGGTCCACGTCTGTGTGGAAGAAATCGGATTTTCCAGCAAGACAACGCTGCGATACACACTTCTCGACAAGCACGAGAATACTTTTCTTCAAATAATATAGAATTGTTAGATCATCCAGCATGTTCTCCGGACCTAAATCCCATTGAAAATCTTTGGGGATGGATGGCAAAAGAAGTGTTCAAGGATGGAACCCAGTATGATTCGATAAAGGAACTTTCTGGTTCAGTTTTCAGTACATGGGATAAAATTCCTTCGCAAATGATAAAAAACTTAGTCGCAAGCATGCCGAAGAGAATTTTCGAAGTAATTCGTAATAATGGAGGCTACACTAAATACTGAAACCCTTTTTAGTAATTTATAATTGCCTTTTGTTAGATAAATTATCAGTGGTCTTATCATTTTGACCAGGTTAAAATGTTTGTTTTTTAAAAAATAATTATTAGATCAGGATTAAGGTTTCGAATGAAGCAGATTTCATTTTTTCCCATCATATTTTTCCTTTTGGCAATAGTTTCAACCATTTGTTTGATTAAAAATTCGATAACATGCGTAAACGCTTACTTTCTTAAGTAGTCTTATGATTTGGACCAGGAGTGTATATATATATATATATATATATATATATATATATATATGCATGCATACATACATACCAAAATCAAGATATACACTAGCAACCTCCGTTTTCTTTTATGAATATTCAAAATTACAATGGTCATTTTTGTCTGAAATGAGTTCATTGTTGATCTAGTAATTGTTTGGAATTTTAATAAGGATATTTATGATTTTGCTTTGAAGATAAAATTATTAAAAGAAAACTCATTTAGACAAAAAAAAAATCAGGATGGATGCCTAAATCTGTCTTGAGAGTAAAATCTTTAATTAAAATACAAATACTTCCTGGTTTTGCCTAAAAATTTAATAAGGAGTTTTTGCACAATAACAAGTTTGTATAATATAAAACGTTTTGTTTGTCCTAATAAAAATTCGAAATTATTTTGTATGTGCAGGGTGGAACGATAAAATCGTCGTCCTAGAAAAGACGACATTTCCATTTGATGAAAATCGTTTTCTTAGGGGGGATTCAAACCATCTACTAGGCCAGTTGTGTACATATTCAAAGAGCTTAGGAGCCTTTTATAATGTCTGAAAGTGACACAATGTTCAACGAGCAAGATCGGAGATGCGCCGCTGTATAACTCATGTTCTCTACCGACCCAAGTTACAACAACAGGACGATTGCTAGTACTCTCAAAATGCATTGCTGGATTGCCACAAATAACAGGGACATACCCAGAGTGATGAAAACAAAGTTTCTGGTCACGGTTATGGTCTTTGGTGTGGTTTGAAGTGAAGGCCACATCATGCCATCTCACATCTTCGAAAGGCTTGAAAGTCAACAGCAAAGTGTCCCTAAATGTGCTGAAGATTGTGGTGATCCCCTGGTACAATAAGGTGGCCATTAGCAGACTCTGGGTGTGGCAGCATGCCTCAGCGCCGGCCCACAAGTCCAAAGAGATTCAGGCTTGGCTTCAGAAGAAGTGCTACGACTTTGTATGTTTCTCTCATAGCCCCCCCCCCTAACCACCACCACCCCGATCTGAACCCGTTATACTACTTCGTTTGGTCATACATCAAGACAATAAACAACATGACCTCCCCAGCCTGATCGCCGCCATTCGGCGCTTGTGGAAAAGATATGCTCCCGTATTGAAACGGTGATTGAGGCTGAAGGCGGTTACATGGAATAGATGTTAGCTCTTATGGTATCTATCAAGAATTGGCTCAATGAATGGGAAATAGAACCTTGAACATTGATAATTGGTCTTAATGGAATATTGTTTTATGAAAATTGCTTTAGACAAGATATGAAGCCACTAAACGTAATGAACTAAACCTGCTAACGATAAGTTTTAGATGGAACAGATTCTGGCCCAGAAAACAGTAGACCTTTCCTTTTTGTCAGAAACATTGCTCCTGGAATGTAAGGACTAAAAGATAAAATAATGGAAACGAGAGTTACGCGGTTGCTGAAAGTAAGCACTAGGTCGACTTTTTACTCTCTCTCTTTTACGGAAGATTTGTGCTCGGTCATTGTTAACAAAACGGAGTGTCGTTCGAAATACCGCAGACATTCCCGAGTTCGACAAGAAGCATTTATATAAGGCGTAAGAGTACATCGGCTAAAACGTTGTAAAAAAATAAAATCCAGAATGAGAATAGTAGTCCAAAAACTGTTTTTTGTTTGTTTTTGGTTTTTTTTCAAGAAACTAAAATCGATTCCTCTCCAAGTTTTGAGAGATTAAGCTCCATCCCCTGTAGTTTCAAATTGGGACTAAAATCCTATTCAAATGTTAGAATAACTGCTTTTAAATTTAATTTGTTGTTTTCGCGTAATTTTCCCGTATATTTCAAAATAAAAGTTTTTTTCTTTTTATTTCATAAGTATTTATTCTGTTGTTTTCAAACAAATAACATTGATTTATTTTAATTGGGGAAGCTAGGCCCCCTTTCTTATTCTTTTTAAAAGAACATAAGCACCGCACCCCCAATATTGAACGTTATTTTTTTTTTATTATCAATTCATTAAAGTCTTTTTTATTATTATTAAATTAAGATGAAACCCCTGTTTTTCTCTTAGTTTTTCCGGGAGAGGTTAGTGTCATATTGAAGGAGGTAAGGGTTATAGCAAGTCCGACATAGTGCTATTGTAGTGTTAAGGGATGATTATTGGTTAAGAAGGTATGTTATGACCAGGATTTAGTGGTAGTAGTAGGTGTTAAAATGGCAGGGGTTCTATCTTATTTTTTAAAAAGACACAATATTTGTCTAGTTTAACCAAAACAGTCTGATCATATATCCTTTGGATGCTATTTGATTCGATACTATCTAGGAAATAGGGGGTCATCTTACGCTAAATTTATATGCGGACTCGGCTGTCATTCTGAATTTCTTTTAATGTGTGTGTGTTTTTTAAGGGTTTTAGAATAATCGCCTATAATATAGAATCTCATTTGTTTGGTAGAGAGATTTAGCTAAGGTCCTCATTTACTTTAAAACGTAAATATAATTTTCATTTTAATCTGACAAATCTCTTAATGTTCTAAACTATATTGTATCCAAAATTTTGATAAACCCATAAAAGTTTTATCTATATTTTTCACTTGCATAATTTTTTTCAATATTCAGCCATTCAAGGATATTTTTTCTTACGCTATTTTTACATTTGAAAATTTAACATATTTTATCGTTGCTTTCTTTATTTACATTTTTTTTTATTATGATCGATAGCTTGTAGTTTTACTGGTAGTTAAAAATAGATGTACATATATGAGTTTGTTCGTTTTGTAATAATTTTAAATAGAAAAAGTAGGCTTTTAATATTAATGTCAGAGCGAAATCTGGCATTAATATTTTTGTAATAATTTTAAATAGAAAAAGTAGGCTTTTAATATTAATGTCAGAGCGAAATCTGGCATTAATATTTTTGTAATAATTTTAAATAGAAAAAGTAGGCTTTTAATATTAATGTCAGAGCGAAATCTGGCATTAATATTAAAAGCCTACTTTTTCTATTTAAAATTATTAAAAAGAACTTTTTGATATATTCAGTCATGATATGCAACCGAGTTTAGGAAAGTTAACTAATTTGCATATTCCTTTGAAAAACGGGCGTTTATTAATTAATTATTCGTTTTTACGGTTTCTTCTAAGATGATTGGTTTCATTAATCTATTACGCTTAATTCTTTTTATGCATCTCGTAGTTCTAAATTGTGCATAATTACGAAGAATTTAGGACGGAAACGTTCTAGCACACGGACATGTTTATGTATATATAAGAACAAGTAGTTAATAAAACATGTTAAAAATACTTTGAAAAAAGTTAAAAACATATTTAATTGTAAAAAGGAAGCATAAAATAAGTGGATAGTCCTTAATCCGCGGAGTTTCGAAGAAATACTTTCCTTCCCATCAGAGGGTAGGATTTAGCAAAATGCGGGATCGGATTTTGCTTGCAAAAGTATTTGATGAAACTACAAGTAAGTCATAGACCTTACTTGGTAACAAATAGTGAAGGAGAGGGAATATGGTGAAGAAAAAGGTGATTTCATGTGAATGGATAGTCTGGTGAATGGTAAAATATCCAATAACGGTAAAATCCAAAAATCAAAATCCAAAAATGTTGGTTAAGTTTCCATTTCCACAAGTAAAATCCAATGGAATCGCGTAATTGGAAGATGGTCTAAAGTAATCCAAAATCCGTGGAATAATTCACAAAACATTATATATATATATATATATATATATATATATATATATATATATATATATATATATATATATATATATATATATATATATATATATATATATATATATATATATAAATGACCTCGCCTGTGTGTGCGAAACGTCGCTACCAAACTCCTTTCTGAATATTTGGTCTACTGAGTTGAAATTTGCTATAGGTAATTTGGACCTCGAAAACACTTACGGTATCGTTTTTAGTCTGTAAAAATAGCTGATAAGAAGCTAAAATTGAAAAAGAAACTGTTTAGCTTTAGAGAGAAGTAAATCGACTAACTTTTGAGCACGCGTACATTTTGAGGTTTTTTATCCATCTGACGACGAAAGCTGAAGCGCTAAATAACGACTGGGGCCGGGGCGCCGAATTGTTTGGTTTCGATTGCAACTGATGGTACCCAAGTTATATTTTATTTTATTTTAGAAGTCATTACTTCATATATTGGGCACAATATAATAATCAATTAGGAATTGTCTCTATAATAATAAATACGAAATCTGTATGAATTTAAATATAATATTTAAGCCAGACGGTCCGCATGTGTTGTGCGGAACAGTCTCTACCAAACTACTCTGTTAATTTTTGGTATATAGATTTGAGCTATGGGCTGTTCGAACATGTGGAACAAATTCGCTTTGTTTGTTAGCCGAAAAAAACTGATAAATGGTTAAAATTGAAAAAATAGAACCTGGCAGACGTAATGCGAACTAATGAGTATCGTTTACGTATGCGCAAATATACTATCACACGTTTTAGTCGGTTAATTTGTCAAGTTATAATCAGCACGTGGCCTTAGCACAGATGAAAGCGAATAACATTAAATTAGTTTGTTTGTTTCGATTCTAGCTAATGGTACCCAGATAATTTTTAATGTCACTGCTATATATTGGGTACAATATACTAATCAAAAAAGAGTTGACTCGCTAGTAATATGTATGAAATCTGCATGAATTAAAATATCATATTTGAGTGTATTTTACGATCGTGCTACACCGGACGACCTACTAGTATCTATATATATATATATATATATATATATATATATATATATATATATATATATATATATATATATATATATATATATATATATACTATATGCTAATTTCATTGACGAGACAGTTCAAGTTTAGAGAAAGTCCAGGTTTAGAATAAGTCCAAATAAGAGGAAGTCCAAATGAGAGGAAGTCCAACTTTAGAGGAAGTTCAAATTAAGTTCAAATGCAATGAGACTAATTTATGAATAACTAAAAACAATTATTTTACATAAATATATGATTTCTTTAGATGATAACTTAGGTAATCAATACCTAACAAGTAAGAGTATATTTAATGTATTTTCAATGTTCTGTTCCTAGTAATAATATTAAACAAATCTTACTTGCAATATATCGTAAACTCAACTTAATATATACTTGAAGTATCATATAGCAATGAATTTCATTTACTATTTCTTAATTATTAGAAAATTAAAGGTAACTGCAGCACATTTTGTTTATCACGAAACTTGAACAGGATCCTCTAATTTGAACAAAGCGGATGTACAAATTATAGGAGTTATACTGTATATATATATATATATATATATATATATATATATATATATATATATATATATATATATATATATATATATATATATATAAAATGAATGACAAAAGTCTATATTCAAAATGATGTTGCCTATGTTAAAATTTTCTATTATATTATAAGGTATTTACAGCTT
>NC_136482.1:112705678-112710678 GCF_053919585.1 Euprymna scolopes | reverse complement strand
TATATATATATATATATATATATATATATATGTATATATATATATATATATATATATATATAGTTGTGCCAAAAAGAAAGTCTGCACTTGTCATTTTTTCAAAAGCCGCAAAATTAAGTTGAATATAACTGTTTAAACAACCTATACCTCATTTGATTCGCCTTTTATTCCCTTATAATTTTACCTGTTCATATTTGACTTTTAATTGACGTTCCCTAATGTTTACGTAAATTTACAAAAATAACTTCAAATCGAGAAAATAAAAAGAAACTTCGCAGCAACAAATGAACTGAAAACCAGCTTAAAATATCCATCTTTAAGACAGCAAAGCATCTTTAATCGTAATTGTTGATGTCCCAGGTTATAAAACGTAACATTTAGTCCATATGCCTCGACTGCTGATCGCATTTGCGCGTTACGGTTGTACGGGTTTCGAATCTTGGTGTGAATATATTCGCTACACCTAACTACGGTGATTAGTAGTAGACGACAAAACAACTCTCCGAAAGTGCCTTAAAGAGTGCTAAATAATTGATTTGTTTACCTATGTGGTTATATATATATATATATATATATATATATATATATATATATATATATATATATATAGAGAGAGAGAGAGAGAGAGAGAGAGAGAGAGAGAGAGAGAGGGGGGAGACTTGAAGAGGTCTCTAGTTTCTAAAAACTAGCGGACAGAAACATGCTCATAACTGTGTAGCAATATATTACTGCTTATGTAAAAACAAATATATATATATATATATATATATATATATATATATATATATATATATATATATATATACTAGCTGTACCCTGCCACGCGTTGCTGTGGCTCAAGTTGGCGCGATGGAAAAAGTTCCAAAATGAGAAAAAGCATGTTTCTTATAGGTTTAATTTTCCATTTTGCATGGGTACACAGTTTTTGTTGTTCCATTTTCTTAGCTGATATAGAGAATTTCTGGTTTGGTAACTCTTGAATACGTAACATAAATTGTCCATGTAAAAAAAAATAAAGCTTCGATTGGTTTATATTTCACAATATGATAATTAGTACGCCAAATTTCAGTTGCAATACATGCGGTGGCATCCCTGGCAAATATGGCTGTTGGATAATTAACCACTTTATCTGCTTTCACAACAGTGTCGATGGATTTGTATTTGACTACCTCACTTGGAATTTTGCATTGAATAATAGCGTTAAGTTCATGGGCGTCTTTGTATTGACCAGCAAGAATAGCTCATTCACTCAGTCAAGTGGAATTCTTATAATTTGAATATCTGCAAAAAACTTTTAAACTAACTGTTCTTTTGATGAAACAAAATTATAGAAATTACAGAAGTTAAAAGTCAAAGAATTTTGCCCTTAACTCTGATCAGCTGGCACGTTTTTGTACCCAATTTCCCACAAGTGATGCAAAAATTTTTGTGCGGATCGAACAGTCTGCAACTGGACATACATATTTTGAGTTAAGTTTAATGTCGTCACATGGAACAAAAAAGTAGAGTATTTGTGAGGCAAGCATTTATTTCATCTGCTGATGTTGATTGAAGAATAACAGGTAACATTTGTCTGAAATCTTCTGCAAGCAATATTACTGCATTCCCAAATGGTCCGACATTGCCACGCAAATCTTGCAAGGATCGACCAAGAGCCTCAAGTGATTTTTTGCGTACCATTGTGCATTCATCATAAGTTTGCATTTCTGCAATATTTTTCCCCATATTGGATATTTTGGAGATGTCGAACATGAGATTTTTGAAAAATTGAATGTTTTAAAGTAGAATAAATAATTCTTCTACTTGGCAGCAAGGTCGCAGGTATTCCTTATGCAGCAAGGGCTAAGGCTATGTCATTTTGTTATCAAATGGCTGCCAAAATCAATTTAATTAGAAAGGTTTTACCAGTTACTTCTGGTGCTGTTCAAGGTAGCAGTAATTTCCAAATAACTTCTATTCTCACAGTCAGTAAATTAGGTGACTAAAATAGGATTTATCCATGTTTTGACAATGCCTTATTCACTGTAATTAATTTAGGAGACTAAAATAGGATGAGGGATTAGAGATGGACAGATAGAGAGGAAGATATATAGATAGAAAAGAGAAAGTGAGAGGAAAATAGAGAAAGAAAAAGAGATAGAGAGATAAAGGGATTGATAGATAAAGAGAGAGGGGAGAGTTAGAAACAGAGAGGGATGAGACAGAGGAAAGGAGAGAGATAGAGGGAGTTAGAGAGAGAAAGGGGCTCAAAGAGAGATGGAGAGGGTGGTATAGAGAGAAAGATAGATTGAGAGAGGGAAAGGGAGAGATGGATAGAGAGAGATATTAAGAGAGGAAGAGAGAGGGGGAGAGAAACAGGTGAACTACACTTCACCGTTTTTTCCTCGTTCAGTAGAGAAGAAATCTTTCGAGACTGAGGCTATTTTAATTTTTTGTTACTATCCAGAATAACCCTTTAGGGGGCTAGATTGTCCACGTATTAGAAACCGACCGGGTTATCTGTACTTTCACCTAACAAATTAATAAAAGAAAAAGATTTTGTAAAATTTGAATTTAACATGAAAATACTATTTTAAAAAATAGCACGATGACATAAGTGCATAAGTGCATAAGTGCCACTTTATGTACTCCTTGGGCATTGAGTTCCATGGCGACCAGCATAATTATTTAATGGTCGCTCCCTTAGACCCCCCCCAGTCAAGGTTAATGCATGCGCACGTAACATTTTTTTATTTATTGAGGTTGGCTTAGAAACTAAACGATTTATTGATAATTTCGTAACCCTTAAGCGCATGCCGGAAGATTTAAATTGGTTCATTATTGTTGTAATGAAAAAAAAAGTTTCATTTAACACAAAACCAAAAACACATTAATGATAAATGATTTATTATTCTATTCATTGAAATTTACTAATTTTTAGATAAAAAAGTAAAAAAAAGTTAATAAAAAAATAGTTGCTTATGTGCGCATGTAAACATGTTTGTAAAAATGAGAAATTATTTTAATCATTTAAAAAACTTGTCTTATTTTTTTTGTTGTTTTATTTTTAGATTAGGTCCACCTTATAATCACCCCAACATCCTCATCTTAAGAACAGCTTCCGGAATAAACACCACTTTTGGAGGGGGGGGCTATTTGCAAAATTTAACTGATATTTGTTGTCAGCATACCCACCCAAAAATACTATTAATAAAAAGGGAGGGGTTCAGTGCCCCTTGCAGAGAAGTAGATTTATTTATCAATGAAAGTTGCGAAGAAGTAAATTTATTTATCAATAAAAGTTGACATTTAAAAAAGAAAATTGTGGAGGTGGACCTAAATGTAAATATTTACCCAAAAAACTATCCCGAAGTTTATTACAAAAACGTTTTGTTTTCGCACTATTCAACAATTTGTTCATCCGCGCATGTAAATTAAAAAATATTTGTAAAAGTGAGAAGTTATCAGTAAATGATTTAGTGAGAAATTATTAAAAAATGTTTAGTAACATTTTTCGGCGCTAATACAGAGAGTGATCCGCGCTATTTTTTAAATCGTATTTCCACGTTTAATTAAAGTTTTATGTTTTTTTATTCAATTGCAAGGTTAAAGTACAGAATAGGTACAAAACACCCTCCCTTCCCCATGTTAAAAATGTCTTTTTTAATAATAACGTTATTATTTCAGCACGGATGACTGTCTGCATGTCTTTTTTTTTTTACTTATCTTGTGATTCGAGAGTAGTTGAAACGGAAGTTACCGGAAATATTATTGGGCAGTCTCGCAGAAACGACTTCGAAAAATATTTATATTTTAATTAATATTTTTATAATTCGCAATGTAAAATTATTTTAATAACATGCAAACATTCATTGACTTTACAGATAGATTTTCTGAAAATTTCAATTAAATTGGTAATGTAGAAATATGGTTGTATACACTTTGAACAAACCAAAATTACATTTTTATATATATAGATATATATATATAGTAAAAACCCCGTGGTAGGGCATTAAATATTAGTAACAAAATACAGTACAGTATATAACACACATGTATATAATCAAATAACATTATAAATAACACCGTAAGGCAGGGAATATACCGGAACCAGGGGCCGGACAAACATTGTCTTCTACATCGTAACCTGAAAAAATCATATCCAGGGCCACCGTATCCCGGGATTCTAATATATATATATATATATATATATATATATATATATATATATATATATATATATATTGCTTTAAAAAGTATGAATGGAAGCATTATGGGTGAAGACAAAAAACAAGAGAAACGGGAAATTGTATAGAGACAAATCGACTAAAAAGAATTATAGGTAAAAAAAAGACATCGAATAAAAAAGGATCCATACGAAATTACGTGTAAAAAAAAATTAAGGGATCTAGAGGTTAACCTTTCGACCGACCCTTTTCAATAGATCCCGTCGGTAAGTTGCATTAAAGTAACGAATGAGAATGGAAAAAGGGGAGGAGATGAAGCCAAGAAAAATAATTATATATATATATATATATATATATATATATATATATATATATATATATATATATATATATAAAGAAAATCCGTTGTCTACAAATAAGTATAGACAAAACGGAAAATCCAGCGTACATGTAGATTTTTTTTTTTTTTAGAGTTCTTTAAATGACTCTAATTTATGTGAAAGTTCTTTTTGTCTACATAAAGCTGGTTTGCGCATCAGCACACTGACGGCCTCCAAAATGTTGAGGTGCTGTTTGTTCCGGGCTTTATGTAAAATGCGAAAACATTCATCAGAATATGCTTGGCCACAAGTTTTATTTTCATACAAATGAACACCAATTGACGATTCGAGAATTGGTGGTCGTCCGGATGTAACAACAAGTAAGTCAAAGATCTTACTTGATAAGAAAAAGGTGAAGCAGAGGGAATATGGTGAAGAAAAAAGTGATTACACGTGAATGGATAGTCTGGTGAAAGGTAAATAATCCAATAACGGTAAAATCCAAAAATATAAC
>NC_136482.1:112680678-112703178 GCF_053919585.1 Euprymna scolopes | reverse complement strand
TTCTAAGTAATAAAGAACCATGTGCTTTTTTAGAATTACGCTTGATTAAAAAACAACTAAAAATCTTTATGATATATGTATTGGAACGAATATATCATATTACAAAAATCTCGTAAATTTATCAAGTAGTTTTTTTTTTTTATTAAGAAACTTAAATTTAATGATTTTTTACGATTAATATTTTGGAATTATTTTGAATGCAAACAACATCTCTGCCGTCGAATAGAATTGTCGCCCTTGAATGTTGGCAAAATTTAAAACAATATGGCCGCTCCCAATCTTCTCATGGCTTCCTCATATAATTACTTAATAAAAATATTACTTGATCCATTATCGTGATTTTTGGAAAATGACATATTCGTTGCACTTAGACTGCTTATCGCATCGAGCCGCGCCATAAAGATTTGTATTTTGTTGAAAGCATGAAACAAACATTTTCGTAATTTTTCATTTTTTATACATTTAAAACACCTTTGATGCAAAATTCACAAGGTGTTTCCATTATTTTTCCAACCTCTCTCTCTCTCTCTCTCTCTCTCTCTCTCTCTCTCTCATATATATATATATATATATATATATATATATATATATATATATATATATATATATATATATAAAGATAATCAGAGAGTGATTTTAACTTCTATCGCGCTCAGAGACAGCATGCTCTTTAGGGCCCAGCTAACAGACTATTTTTGTTCAGTTTTAAGAAGTTTATTTTTATTCTGGCAAGCTCGAAGTAAAGTCAGAATTTTAAGCTCACGACGTATTGTTGTTGGGTTCGGTCTGTTGGAAATGATTATTTCTAAGCTTGTAAGCCTCTTCTTTAGTAGAGAAACTATTATTTTAACATCTCAAAATAAAACATTGTTAATTTTTTTAACACAGTTTTTTTTTTTTGTTGTTGTTGTTACATCAATAAGACCACATTAGTGTCGAAATGAAGCACCAAACTCGACATTGGACGATCATGGCCTGTGCTGTGAATGTACACGAGGATATTAACCATTTTGTTAGTCCGTTATGTCAAATTCAGCATTGATAAAATAAATGCATGAATTTTAAACAAACTGAGCATCCTTGGCACTTAATAGGAATAGATCGAACGCAGGCATAAATCAATTTTGAAGAAACTTGCTTTATAACGCTGGTGGAGTATTTCCATCACCCATTTAAAAATTCAAATATTTCAGATTTGCATTAAATTTGGTGCATAGTTATTAGGTGCCACTTAGGAAAGATTTCCTGAACTTCGTTTTTTTTTTTAAGATCTCTTATACCTAAACATTACATTTTAGACCTTTTCTATAGTTAAAATCTTTTGATAAATTTCAATCAAAACTGGAATAAGAATTATAGACATGAGGTTTATTAACATTATATATGCTTATCATACGCCCCTGCTCGCGCTTTTTTTTTTTTTTTTTTTTTACACGCGACCCAGCATCGCCCATGACTCCGTGCCGTATCTAGCAGCCTGGGTGCCCGGCGTTGCCCGGGTGTGTGGGGGTGTATGTTGAGCAAAAAAAAAATTGATAGTAGGCAGGCACGTTCGAACCTGTGACGTGAAGGCGGAAAAGAAGGAAAATTGCGAGCGCAAAAAAAAAAATAGAAGTACTAAGCAGACTCGAACCCGTAACGCGCCAGAGGAAAAAGGTGAAAGCACACAAACGGTCTTACCGATGAGCCCAACGTGATTGTGACGTCACCAGCGGTCAAAATAACGTGTTTTAAGCGATGTCGTGAACGCGAGGGTTGAATGACTTGCAAAACATGTCAGCAACCCCCCCCCCCCGATAGGAAACTGCCCAGTTGAGGGGGAAAGAATAAATGTTTTGGGCCAATTTTTCGATATTTGTCGTCCGAAGGGTCGAGCTGTAAAATGATACTGATCTCGTAAAAATCCGTTGTTTCTGTCGAAATTTTTAACGAGACATAATGATTGCAACGTCATGTCAGACGAGTGCCACTCCCTCAGACACTTAAAGTCCATGAGTCCAAATTCCTGAGGGACTATCTATACAAAGATGATGTTACAAAGTCTTAGCTTTGTACGACAGCTAAGTCTCTCTCTCTCTCGGTTAAAAATGTTGAGATCCACCAACAAGCAAGAGCAAGATAGCCAAACAAGTCCGGTGGGGGAACCAGTTTAGTCGCCGGTGATCCGACCATGAAGCAGGTAGTACTGGGTTGCATGGTACCAGTAGCATATGACATGACATGACCTGACCTGACATACATACATACATTTAAACAAACAGGTGAGATTTATATTATAGATAAGCTGTTATTCATATAGCTAAGGATCAATCAACAGGAACAAGAAAAATATTTTAGAGTCGCTCTAAACGTGAAAATCATTAATTGAAATTGAAATACCTCTAAACGTATATACTTGCATTATATATGTGTGTGTGTGTCTTCATCTGTCCCTGTTTTTGTCTATACATACATATATGTTATGATGAATACACATAATGCTACATACATGCTTATACAAGGATATAGATACATGCATACCTGCACGCATGATGGTTTGTGCTTGGTTCTTCTTCTCAAGTCCTTCATTCGAAAGCTTGAAATGTTCCCTCACTGGTGTTCATTTCATTTCACTGACTGCTTCTTTAATATTATTATTCGCTCGAGATTCCAGATCTCATGATTTGAGAAGACCCTTCCAATAAGGAGACTCCAATGGTTTGACCACACTTTCTACCATCCTCTAACAGACCAGATGCACAAGGCAATAAGCGCTGGTTCCATAACTGTACAGTGGTAAAAGAAATGGAAGTCATCCTAGAATTCGTAATGGTCAAAGATTACTTTTTTCTTTCTTTCTTGTTTGTGTGTTTGTTTTGCTTTTTGTATGTTATTTATTGTTTTGTTTTGTTTTTTTTATTCAGTGAGATACCGCTGTTTTTCCTCAGACATCGCATATTTTCAAATGGTCGCCCATTATCTACTTACCAGGCTCAATTTCGCTTAACTTCGGTTATTTAACGAAAATCGGTATTTCACCGTGATTATACCGTATCACACGCGTATACACGCAAGGCACCTCATTTCTCTCGCTCCACTCAAAACTTTTCTCTTTTATTATTTGAACCCACTATGGGTTCTCACACAGGCCATCATCAAAGATTATTAATTGACAATAGCCGGTGGTACTCCCTGGAGTCTAGGTGACAACAAGTCTCCCAAGATTTCCATTGACTTCTCACTGGCAATGACCATTGGTCTTTACTTGAATTTGTGTAGCACCAAGCCTCTCTAAAGTTCCAGTCCTATTCGTATTCATCCAGTAGTAATAATTAGTGTTTTTTTCTCGTCGGTCTCCATTTTCCTTTAACTTTCATGACTTTATATTGTGGCGCCAATCTATGCTAATACTATATTCTTGCAGCAGGAGGGGGGGCTAGTTAATTTACAATTTTTCGTTTTAAGTTTCTTTTTATTTCACTTTTATTGTAGTTTCGCCGTGGCTGGTTAACGCTTGTAGTTTATGTTGGGTACTCTGTGCATTCAAGTGTTTTCTTTAAGGTTTCAGCTGTTTTCAGCATTATAGTCTCATTCTTTTACTTGATTCCGATTTATCCTAGCCCTTTTTCCAAAGTCTTTCGGAATATTCTTAGTGTTTCTACAATTATTGGTATTATATTTTCTTCTTGATTATTATTATTATCTATGTATTAATAATAGGATAGCGTGTGTGTTATTTTTATGTCACGCTTACGTCGGAATGATTGTTATGGACTTCCATTTCTTGTAATAAATGATTTTATCAAGAATTCTTCATAAGTTTTGGTTTCGGTTTTGATTATAGCTGAAGGAACTCGAGTTATATATATATATATATATATATATATATATATATATATATATATATATATATATATATATAACGAGTTCCTTCAGCTATAATCAAAACCGAAACCAAAATTTATGAAGTCATATGGATATATTTCTTTTATTTTTGAAATCGCAACTTTATAATATATAAGAATCGATAGAAAATTAACTCTATAATAATACATACGAAAATTAACTCTATAATAATATATACGAAATCTTCAACAATTCAAATGTCATATTTAAGCGTACTTTATGACCGGACTACGCCGGGCGCCCCTGCTAGCTTAGATGAAAACTTTTGCAGTTTATACAAAAAAGCTACAACTATATCAGAGCGTCTCCATTTACGGTGAACATCTACAGAATGCCAACATCAATGTATTACATATGAGTCCCCCGTCGAATTTCCACACGTTCCGCTAATTATTATTATTATTATTATTATTATTATTATTATTATTATTATTATTATCATTATTATTATTATTATTATTATAATGAAACAACGGTGTCCGGCGTTGCCCAAGAATGAAAATTACTCATATATATATATATATATATATATATATATATATATATATATATATATATATATATATATATATATATATATATTTTTTTTTTTATTCGATTGGCAAAATTTTAGAATAATTATAAAAAAGTGAACCATATCGTAAATTCAATCAACTAATATATATATATATATATATATATATATATATATATATATATATATATATAAGATGAAGTCAAAGACACAAGCTCGAAATGTTAAACAGCTTGCTTCTACTATGAAATTTGAATTCTCTGAAATTGGTCTTAATCCCTTGCATAGAACTGGTCGGAGTACATTACATAGTCTTCTCAGAGTTCACCTTGATCACTGTGTGCCTTATCGAGATGTATTATATATTATATTTTTTATTGGAATCCTCTGAGATGAGTAATTTGTGTATTCATTTATTTATTTGTAGACTGTTATCTTCATCTTCACGGTTGTTTCATCACGTTTCGGCCAACTATTCCTCTGGCCTTCTTCAGATGATTAACCGGGACGGGATAGGAATGCTGAGTCTCTTAACAGTATGCCCAGTAATTACTGCCTTCCACAGTAGTTGCTCGTGACGCAGTGGGTACAGTATTTAAGGTTCCAGGTAAGCATTGTCTGAAGATAGCGGTTTCAATCCTATCCAAAGCAGGCTAGAGGATTAGTTGGCCAAAATGTGGTGAGACAACAACAACTATGGAAGGCAGTTATCACTAAGGATACAGTTAAGAGACTCGGCATGCCTATCCCATTGCAGCTAACCACCTGAAAAAAAAGCCAGAGGATGAGTTGGCCGAAACGTGGGGAAACAACAACTATGAAGATTCTGCAAATAAATAAATAAATTATCAAGATCTATCTTTAAACCAAATTTCAATGCCATGGCTTCTTCGCTTTTACTATTTATGTACGACAAATTAAGGCACGCTAAATTAAGACACTGCAAATGGCTCCTGCAATTTTTTTTTTTTTTTTTTTTCTTCGATAAAAATCTTTGTAAAAAATAAGTAAGTTTGCTTTCTTTTTCAAACCTCGGTTTAGGGTGGGGCGTCAAATATAAAAAGAAGAACATGTCCCTTTAAGTTAAAATACAAAGAAATATTTGTTTTCATTTTTTAATTTATAAGCGTTTTATAGTAAGTGTTAACTTAATAGTTAATGTTTACCAATAAAAAATGACTAGAAAATCAGCAAATTATGACAAAAAAATGACAAGAAAAAATGACAAATTATGACAAAAAATGACAGCAAAAAATGACAAGAAAATCAGCAAATTATTTCATTTCTCCAAATCTCGGCCCGTCAGTCTGAAAAGAAAATATTTTATATTTTTTCAAAGAGTTTAAAAGAAAAACGACAACATACCAGTCCGCCTAAATTAAAATCTGTTGCTTTCTAACATAAAAAAATGC
The DNA here is from genome assembly GCF_053919585.1 of Euprymna scolopes. Lineage (NCBI taxonomy): Eukaryota > Metazoa > Mollusca > Cephalopoda > Sepiida > Sepiolidae > Euprymna > Euprymna scolopes. Next base: position 112,697,367 of record NC_136482.1, on the reverse strand, counting down.
CAATTTGTTCCAATAACGTGCCTAAATAGTACGCGAATACAGAATTAGCAAAAGACATTTGTCGTGCCTTAATTTGTCGTACATAAATTGTAAATATTTCCAGTTGAAAACATAAATATACAACCATACATACCGACAGACGTCGAATTTTATTTCATATAGATAGATTAGCATCTTACTACCATAAATCCTAATTCCCAAGAGGAAAAAATAACGAAAAAACTGATTATGTCTCCTATAATTAAAACAAGTGACTAGATTTTTTTAATGTTGACACAGACACACCGGAAGTAGAGGGGTACAGGTGGGGGGCAGTAGTTAGAGGTAGGAGATTTGTATGAGTTCCGGAAGTCATTACGAGAATATGTATGTGTGTATAATCTACATATTCATCTAATCGGTAACATCGCAGCATCGCAAATAAATCTGCGAATCTCATTTACTCGGTGGGCATGCAAGGTCCTCACGTCTGCTCGTTCAAATACAACTTGTCTATGTACACTAGCAACTGCGTCAGCTTTATCAGGGTACTAATATTTAATAGTTGCTATAGAGGACAAATTGCGTGAATTTCGAAAGAGCTGTGATATTTTAATTGAATGGCAACAAGGCACTACCCTCACCTCACAATAACATGGTGTGTCCCTATTTACTTGTCTATACGTGAGAAAAGAATTAGACACGAGGCCATTATTTAAAGTGAGGAAAATTCGGTTGCCCAAAAAAGGGCACTCTGGACTGGGGGAAATTTTTTCTTAGGCTAGGGAAGTTCTCCTTTACTACCCGAGGACATATAGCATGAAATGTAATCTGTAAGAGAACAGATACAACACATTGTTCCTCATTAAAGGGGAAGCAATAAGTTTCAGTATGTACCTCATCTACCTCAGTGTGTATATCCGTGTATTCACAAAGTTGTAAGATTTCTCGCGCTGGTTATGAGATTAAAACGCACTTTACGAATTTACACAACAGAGACAAACCTCTTTCTGATATAGTGATTGGGTTATGTGCTATCTACGTAGTAAGGTTAAACTAATCTGCATATGGATCTGCAAAAGTACATTTCATTAATTAACTGTGCTATTTATTGTTCTCATGCAATGATTGTTTTGATTGGTCCGCTTAAAACTATACCGAAATCTTAACCATCGGGACAATATGACGTGCTAAGTTCCAATCCAGATTGTTCCAGAGCTACCCGGCGTTGCTCGGGACCGTATAAACAATGCGAAAATTGAAGTTGATTTTGAACATATTTGTTATTCTTAGAAGAGAGGAATTTTTAATGTACATGTATCATTTGCTATTTCGAGCAAAGTAATATTTTACCTACCTTAGGGCTGGTATTAGACATATATGAAATAATTTTACCTTCCCTAGGATAGGTAATTCACAGCATGTATATGAAATAATTTTACCTTTGCGAGGACGGGTAATGTACAACATATTTAAAATAAGTTTACTTACCTTCGGACGGGTAATTTAAATACATATATGAAACAATTTAACATACTCCCAACAGGTATTGTACTACAGATGTTTGAAACTTTCACCTGGTTCCTCCTTTAAGTGCTCGATGTCTTTCTAAAAAAGGGATCGAGAGAAATGAATGCCAACAATATTCATTCTAATGAGTGAATGAATGATGTTTAACAACAACAGGGAATTGATGGTGTCTTAGTGGTTAGCGATACGGGCTGACAATACTATTTTTAAAAAGAAATTAATACTATTTTTAAAAAGCAACTTTGATACTAATTTTAAAAAACAACATTTTATACTGTTTGTAAAAAGCAATCAATATTATTTTTAAAAAAACAATTTTTAATACTAATTTTGAAAAACCAACTTTAATACTATTTTTAAAAGGTAATTATTTTATATTATTTTTTAAATAATTTTTAATACTACTTTTTAAAAATAATTCTTTATACTATTTTTTAACAAAAGATATTCTTAACAAGTAGGCATGTATGAAAACATTCACCGTTTTGGGACCTATTTAGTTTTCCTCGATTATCCAATCTTTATCTCCGTTCCTCAATTATTCGGTTCGTTACTACTCTTGAACTTTATTTTCATGAATATTTTTGATCTAGCAAAACAATCTTGGTTAACGCCAGTTAGCAACATACATAATAAAAAACATTAAATAAGAATTCTCTATTTTTAATGTACGAGGGGCGTCTGGTTATGAAATCCATCTCCATCCTCCCTACTCTCCTGACCTTGCACCCTCTGACTTTCACCTTTTCCCAGCCATGAAGTTGTTTTTCAAAGGAAATCGTTTCCCAGATAATGCAGCCTTGATTTCTGAAGTCACGTCGTGGTTGGAGGACCAACATGGGGTGTTCTACAAAAACGGTCTCCAGAGCTGTATCAAACGATGGGAGAAATGCATAACTCTGGGTGGTTCCTATGTAGAGAGAGACTAATAACTGTGCCAAGTTTCGTTGCTCTATTGCCATGGGAAGTGGGTCAGGGGCATTACTTATTGCACGTCCCTCATATATTTGAAAGCATGATGCTACATCTTTACGATACGTGACATAAATTCCGTTCTATATCTGAATGCAATACACTAAAGAATTTTTTTTCGTTTCACATGTATGTAAAAGTTTGTTTCACTAAATTTGATATTTCTAAAAGTTAATTATTAACTCATGTTTTTTTTTACTTATTTTGCTTGGAAAACTAGCATTACTTACATTTAGAAGGCTTTAAGTAACTTTGTTTTCTAATAGAAAAGTTAACGGTTGATACTTAACGTAAAGCATTACGCTTTGTAGCAAGAAATTAAACTCTCTGGACAATCGGTTATGTAAGTGAATATAAGAAATATCATAATGTCATATCTTTCGTGGTAAACAATAGTGACTGCTCTCCAAACGCTGAAGTTTCAAGTCTGATTTAAAGCACTCACCGTGTCAGCACACTGAAGATACGTGATATTGTGAATGATTAATATATATGTATGCACTAAAAAATACCCGTCCCAAGAAGAGTAAAATAAATACTCAGAACAGATTAGCAATATTGGCATGCCCCCTTATTTTTCATATATATATACATATATATATATATATATATATATATATATATATATATATATGTGTGTGTGTGTGTGTGTGTGTGTGTGTATGTATGTATATATGTATGTATGTAGTGATTGTATTGCTATTTTCCTAGATGTTCAGCCAATGAAATTCTAGTGTTTATAAAGTGGTACTCAATAACAGCTGTATTATAGTTAAATTTCTTTATTCATACAAATATTATTTTATACATATGTGCATACATGTTTCAGCTACGATCTCATTCGAAATCCAGCTTCCTCGAACCTTCGTATCAACTGAAACTAAGGCGGATAGAAAAAAATTGTGCAAATCTTTTTAGTTTGTGGAGACAAATAAACGGGGAGGAAATATATATATATATATATATAAAACCATCGAACATCTCAGGTATCGCAGCACCCAATTTCTCCACAGATTTAAAAACCTTGTACCCAATATATGAATAAAAACAATTCCTACCTTCTATCCTATTCCGAGATTTTCTAGCAAATTGCCCTATATCACAATAAAGTACTCTGTGAAAGCGGCTATGGCGAAATAATCTTGTACATACCCACCGACTTGTCAGAAAGCAGAGCCACAATAGGAAAATAAGCATTATCTGGTTTACTCCCTCTATTCTTTCGGTGTCAAATATACCATGGGTTAAAAAAGGTCTTCCAATTAATAGATAAACTCTTACTACTATCTAATACGCTTCACAAACTCTTCAATAGAAATACAGTCAAAACAAGTTATTCTTGCTGTACCTTAGTAGGATCTCTACTAGCCTCTAAATCTACAACTCCCATCAATCCACCTTATCCCACGCAGAAGAGGAGGCGCAATAGGGTCTATCGTGTACAAAACCAAAGGAAAAGTGTGAACTTCACGAATGTGAGAAATTTACACCAGAATGACTCGAGAAACTTTCAAATAGAAACTCAGCGCCAGCAATAACACTTTCAAATATCCAGGAAAATGAGCAACCACAATATGGAAGTTCTATGAATCCAGTACTTCCTATGAAATTAAATGGCGGATCATTAATAAAAAAAAGACCTTGCCCTAGAATTGCCAGTTACGCCTCGTTGAACAATTCAGGATCCTAGAAAAGATTAATAACCCTTCTATAAACTGTACGAACATAAAAAAAACTGGAGTCTTCAAACTATATCCTTACAGAATAAAATGTTTACAAGCCAAATGGACTAATAGATCAAACATATAACTCATTGAAAGACCCCTCTATCTTTACAAAATTTCGGAACTATTTTTTATGATAATATTAAAATGATTTTACTATTTTGTTCTCATTATGTGATACCATAATATATGATTTCTTATTTTTCAGAAACAAAAGATATTTTTAACAATGTTGAATTGTAGAGAAGATTCATCATAGAGCAACATGAGAAGGGCTTGCGTCAATCAGAAATATTCAAGTTAGGGAAAACCCTCAAAATCAACAAAGTGTTCATAAGGACGTTTGATCGTTACCTAGAAACTTCGTTGATCAAAGATAGACAGCGACCAGGTCGTCCCCACATCTTAAAAACACCTAAACTCATAAAAAATGTTAGGGAAATAATCAGGGGAAATCCTAAATGATCCATAAGACAAATGTCAAACAAATCACAAATATCACTAAGGCCTATGCGAAGGATATGTCGAAGTGACCTACAGATATCACCTTATAAGCTCCAAAAGCGACGGCTTCTCTCTGCACCCACAATTGTAAAGAGACTCATCAGAAGTCGACTCTTATTAAACCGTATCAGAGAAGGCACGCTCAAAAGAGAAAAATAATATTACTCCCATTATATTTTTCGACAGTCTTAGAACGAAGAATCTATAAAACAAATGGTCGACCAACTTTTCTTTGCGTGTACATACATTCATATCATACTCCTGTACTTCTAGGATGATCGATTAAAAAATGATGGCCTTGTGCCATTCATCTCTTTTTGCTTTTCGTTTTTTTCTTTTTCCCCTTTTCATCCAACGGTAAAAAAAAGTCTTCACTTCTTTCGTAATTACATAATTGGTTTTAACGTTTCGTCGAGACAATTAGAAAAATCGTTTGCTTTAACTCGGATGATTGATTTAAAAATCATGGCCTTGTGCCATTTATTTCTTGTTTCTTGCTGTCGATCCGAAGGTAAAAGAATCTCTATTTTTTTTGTTTTTACGTTATTCAAATAGCTGGTTTAACGTCTTGCTGGGACGATTAGGAACAAAATTCGCATTTTATTCCACGCAATAAGCGGGCGTCGCTCGGAATAAAATCCAATCCATCCGTCCCATAGCAAAGACTGATTGGTACTAATCTTTATTTTTCACAATCGCTCTACGTGGTGACTTCTTCACTAACGTTAAAACAATCGACCAATTGTAGTTTTTGTTGCTAAGCGTAACTTCTAAAAAAAAAAAAAATAGCTCACGCAAAGTCTAAACTCTTAATAATGACGTCAGACTGTTGAATTTGTTATCATGCGTTGTCGAAGAACCGATATCACATACTGACGTCGTCTTAGCAGAAGGTGTCACGGTGGGGGTGTGGGGGCGTCCCTATGGACTCTAAAACGGTTGGGCCGATGTTTATAAAATTTCATACAAATACACTTTATGTGCCTGAGAGTGTTCTTAAATAGGTTTTGTATCGAAATGCATCCAATAAGTATAGAAAAAGATAGAGCAGTTAAAGAAATAAGAAGAAAAAATCCGATTAAATCAGGAACAGTTCGATTTAACCAACGTTAACACTTTTATACAACCTAGCATCGCAAATGCAGAAAGGTATGGTGTCTAAAATCTACAGTAAGTTCTTTGATTAGACAGAAGCACGTTAGAAATGAATGTTTATTTTTAGAGCACTCCCGAAACATAATACTTGACATTTGCATTTAAACTTTAATTAAAGCCATTATATAAAAAATAGTTTCATGAAATCAACACTAGGTTCTCTACAGTGCAATGTAGACTGCAATGTATTGTGGGCTAAGTCACTGCTGGAAGGTATGTGAGCTCTCTACCGGTGCACCGAAGTGGATTTCTGAATAGAGCAGGCAATCGATTGATTACAATGATAATAAACGTATTAGAAGTGTAGAACATCCGTTGATCCTCATTCAATCCGGGGCAACGTCGGATCTTCTTGCTAATCAAAGATAAAACCAGTTTTCGCTTCAATGTGTGTGTGTTTTGCAATAAGACCATTCCGGAACATTCTCACGGTAAAATGTTCTCTGAATAAATAAAGGTTCCGCTCACGAGATGTTTTCATTGCGTGTGCAATGAGTGGTGTCATCAACGGTTCCTCCTTCCACTCCTATCTTCTTTTTAATTATCTTATTATTATTTGTTACTAGCAGTACTAATATTAGTTCCAGTAGTGTGCTATACGATCATATATATATATATATATATATATATATATATATATATATATATATATAGTTGCCTATCTAGACGTACTGATGAGCTGTGATACAGCGAAACAGTAGTGCATATGGATGAATATATATATATATATATATATATATATATATATATATTGTACTTTGTGTACAGAAAGTTGTTAGATGAGACAAGTTATTGGTACCGTCGGTTTCAAGCCCGATACTTAGGACCGTTTAAGATATCATATCAAGCTCTCTTCAGCCAATACTCATCTTTTATATTTCAGATTTTCCTTTTAATTGAGCACTCTGCTGGATTCCTTTTAAAAAAAAAACTAATCATATGCATATATATATATTGTTGGTGACTACTCCCTTATTTAAATATACATCATTCTTTCGTTGGAATTTCTTAACCCATTTTATTTAAATATATATATATATATATATATATATATATATATATATATATATATATATATATATATATATATATAATAACGAAAATAAATATAAATATTATCTTAAAATTGGAACCTATTAATGATATTAAAAAAAATTAATGTATAGTAGAACCCCGGGTTATGGTAGCCCTAGGATACTGTTTTTCAGGTTAAGATGTGGAAGACGATGTTTTTCCGGCCCCTGGTTACGGTATTGTCCTCGCATTACGGTGTTATTTATAATGTTGTTTGAGTATATACATTGTATAATATACATGTGTATTATATACTGTACTGTATTTTGTTACTAATTTTTAATGCTGTATCCCGGGGTTCTACTGTACTCGATAGAGCAGTTAAATAAATAAGAAGAAAAACGAAGAAAATAAAACTGAACAAATTACAATATTTATCCATTAAATTCAAACACAGGACTATAGTAATGAAAAATCCTTAATCCATTGATATATATATATATATATATATATATATATATATATATATATATATATATATATATATATATATATATATATATATATATATATACAGGGTGTCCGTAAAGTTACTATATAGTCTTATTGTTTTATTGTATTATAGACTGTATAGTAACTTTACGGACACCCTGTATATTATATGATATTATATTTTATAGAGGAGATTAGACCTAGAGTCTAAAGAGCAGAGTTTATTTTAATGTATTAATAAATGTATTACTACTCTTAAAAGAACATTGCCCATAGTACTTTAGATATATAATAAGCTTAATAGGTATATGTATCCTAGAGCTATATTAATATTGAGTAAAAAAAAATTAATAATTGTGAATTATCAATCAGTTTCAAAAGGAAACGATGTTCATTTTAATCCAAATTGACAATAATTATTGACAATAATTGACAAAAGTTTTTTTCTTGGAATATAATCTCCTCAGCAGCAAAAACGGAGGGGGGGGTTGAAGACACCAAAATAAAATAAGCATTTTTGTTGTAATTTAGGCGGATGTTTCTTATTAAGTCCCATAAAAAAATTGTTTTAAGTTCAGTCAGTATATCCTTGGCATGCTGCAGTACCTTGTCTCGGAAGTTTTATTTTGGTGTCTTAAATTCCACGCACACCCCCAATTTTTGCTGATGAGGAGATTATGTTCCAAGAAAAAACCTTTGTCAATTATTGTCAATTTTAATTAAAATAAACATCGTTTCCGAAACAATCGTACACTCAAGTTGATTGTGTTTGTTTTTCCTTTTGAAACTGATTGATAATTTACAATTATTAATTTATTACTCAATATATATATATATATATATATATATATATATATATATATATATATATTAAAACAATATGTGACCCAACAGATCACATATTGATGTTGTTTTAGATTATTTGGAGTGCAGTTAAATATTTCAAATAAGGAAAATAAACATAAAAATTGGGGGGGGGGCTTTGCCCTCTCTCTCTCTCTCTCTCTCTCTCTCTCTCTCTCTTTCTCTCTCTCTCTCTCTCTGAAGCGAGGTAAATAGTATTACTACATATGACGGTTATGTTTGTTTATAATAGTTTATACAAATCTCTTTATACTTTTCTTTCTTTATTCTTTTTGACTGTTAATAAACACAGAGAGAGAGAGAGGGAGAGAAAGAGAGAGAGAAAGAGATAGAGAGAGACAGAGAGAGAGAGAAACGGGGGGAGAAAATTATAGGAATCGTATAAAATACGAACGGGCATTCAACGAAGATGGAATGGAGTCTGTGTGTCATAGATAGAAACTTCGTAAGATGTGGGTCATTTGATGAGTTAACTGCAAATCACGTATATTTATAACAGTTATAATTGAAGTTGTTTCAAACATAACTCCACCCCAAAATTAGTTGGTAAAAACTGAGAGTTCAGAGTCTTCCTTCGAGGTTCCGATTTAAAAAAAAAAACAGGGATGTCTGTAAGGAGAAATTCAGTACACGTGTTCATTTCGGCTGATCCCATGCGTGTTTTCTGTGCGACAGTCTGTATAAACGTAATAGGCATATCTGTTTTGCGAGTGACAGAATATACGTATTAACTTGTGTACTTGAGAGTAATTTATGGGATTCTTAAGTCTTTTTTTTTGCTATCATTCCTTCAGCGCATGGTGTCTAGGCTATTTTGTGGGGGCTGTTTTCACATGCGACGACATGTGCATATAAAAAAATTAGAAAAGAGAGGAGAAAACTAGGTTTTCATTTTTATAGTATACGCGAATTTTCGGACGTGAATATTTTTTACGCTGTAATTAGTTAAAAGAACACTATTAGTTTGAGCTTTTGTCCAATCCAGTGTCGATACTTAAAACCAATATTCGCCGTTGCTGTTTCTTCCAGCATGGTCATCAGGTACTTATGCCATTTGCAAACATATGAACCTACAGCATCATTTAACCTAGTTATAGGTTAAGTGGCAACGCATATTCAATATTCCGTATACAAGGAATTGTCTTCAATATGTGTTCTAGTTCAGCATTGAATAACCTAAGCACGATCTGATTTACCGCAAAAAGAGAAGTACCAAACGAGAGTAAACTTTTCTTCTGCTTCTTTAGTTTGGTAATGGGTCTGTACGACATATCGACTTTTTATTGAAATACAAAACTTTTCATTAAATAGGAATACTTATTTTAACCATAAGCATAGATGCAGATATTTAACATTTTATGGCGATATTTAGAAATAAGTCAATGTAATAGCTCGACTGGATTTGAACTCGGTTTGCAGATTCCACAATCCACGCCTTCGTTTCTTCGTTTTCTTATTCTTTTTCGAATTTTTTTTTCTTCTACTTCTCGTTCTTTGTCTTCATTTTATTCGTTTTTTTTTACTTTTTAGATACGGATAGTAATGGCGAAAAAAAATAGGGGGGGGCATAATTTTGAAAGCCGGTTTATCATAATTTTTGGCTGCTCCGACTATTTCTTGGTTTTTATTTGAAAGATTAGGGCCTAAAGTTAATTTCCAAGAAGAACAAGAGTATTTTTACACGTGAAAAAAAAATTATAATGTGAAAGAAAATTTACGGCGATATTCGGAAACTGACAAGTTCAGCTAAATTTTGACGTTAAATAAATTCCTTGTACAAATTCCTTTGAAGGATAAATATTAGTTTTCTGGATCTATTTCAAAGATAATTAGTAAAGTAAAGTCATAAGATATGGAATTAAATAAATAAAAAAAACACCTTGTTTGAAGAAAAAATAGCTTAATTAGCCCCCCAAAAGCGAGAGATTCTAGCTTCCACTCAAACAAAACAAATTAAGTCGTCTAAGCATCGGTTTTACGGAAGCCCAAAATGACAAAGTTAAAAAGCTGTCTGAAATGACGTCATGTAGTTGAAAGGAGGTGGGGAGTGCTGGGGGGGGGGATCTAATCGTGCATCTGTACATTCCTGTCGTGAACGTTCGTATAATTTTTATCATTTTTTTTTATTTAATTATTTTTAAGTAATTTTATTTTACAAGATTATATAAAAATTATATTACACTGGAAGTTAAATGTTCATTCCATTAAGGAAAATATTAGAATCTTACATATAAAAATTACGCGAAACATGTAATCTAAAAAATAGTCAAAATAATTTTTGCAATTATATTTTTTTATGTGAAAATATTAAATAAACAATGCTGAATTCAATATCGGTAGTTCGAGAAATTATTTTTTCTTTCAGCTATATCGAATTTATTAATATGGACTCGTAATGTTCCTGAAAAAAATTTTTTTTATTGTTACAATTTACATTTAATTACAAAATTAAATCCATTCATTTTTTTTTTATTTACTACTGAAAACCATAAATTTAGTAAATGTGTTTTTTCTTTAAACAAAATAATACATTTCCACAAAAATTCAAATAAAAATAATAGGTTCATTATATTCCGTGATCATTATTTGATAAATACTGAACATTTCATTAAAATTGGTTAATTTCCTGATTTTTTTGGTGAATTTTTAAGTAAAAGAAAGGGGTCAAAATGTTTATACATTTTGAGCATCGGCATTCATTTTGCACGTACCTACTTCTTTTTTTCCTCCACCGCCTCCTCCTTCTTTGTTTGCTTTTTCTTCGACTTCTACTTCTTTGTTTTATTATTATTATTATTATTATTATTATTATTATTATTTCCCTTAGAAGCTCTAAATATATAATTATTAATATGATTCTGTGAGTCAACTGGGCATTCAGTTTCCTGCTCTCTATTTCTTTTCTTTTTTACAACGGGTAGTGCTGGGTAATAAACACACACACCACAGGCAACCTGAAACGAACTAAGACCGAAAGGGGGGGTTAAGGGTCTGTTTGGTGTTTCAGTGCCCCGCGCAGGGTGTCAATTACAGGGTCCAGAAGGGCAATTAGTAAGGATCACACTGACTTCTTGTTTCATGCTGGACATCCGGTCTTTTAAAACCTTGATAACAACAGTAACTATAGATTCTTACTAATTATTATTATTATTATTATTATTATTAAGAAGAAGAAGAAGAAGAAGAAGAAGAAGAAGAAGAAGAAGAAGAAGAAGAAGAAGAAATGGCGGTGATACTAATAATTGTAGGTGTATTCTGAAAAACTGCAAAAAATCAGGAAAAAAGACTAAGATAAAATGAAAGGGAAAACTGTCACAGTGCAAACCACATCAGTAAAAGCAATCGGAATATTAAGAGAAATCCTGGAGCGAGAAAACCAACCTACATAGCTTTTCACCTACGAGCAAGTTGAAATAAAATAGTACTTCGGAAGCACATATATATGTAGATGGAGCATATAAAGACCCACGATAGAGAACTGAGACTATGTGTGTGTGTGTGTGTGTGTGTGTGTGTGTGTGTGTGTGTGTGTGTGTGTGTGTGTGTGTGTGTGTGCGCGCGCGTGAGTGCGTGCGTGCGTGCGTGTATGTGAGACAGAGAGAGGGGGAGAGAGATCTGGTAAATCAAATATGGTGCTATAAAATAACGTCACGTGGGTTCTGAATCTAATTTGTTTTTTTCGAAATGATGCCTATATACTCTATCATGAGTAAAAGCTTTCTAATAAAATACTAAAATAAATGTTTTGTTTTTGTTCTTTGTTTTTTTTGTTTTTTTTGTTCTTATGATTTTGTGAACTTTAAAAGATTTCCATTTAATTTTATCTCTATTTTTCCTTCTCCATGCCCTTTTTATTCCAAGGAAAAAGCATTCCAATTGTTTTTCTTTTCTAGGAACATATATCTGTCTTTGATGAATTGTTTGGTGAACTTCCGCTATACAATGAAACACGTGTAAGACGTAGTACATTAATATTTGACTAAAATAATACGAGTGTGAAATGAATACATATTCTAAGGTATATATGTATATATATATATATATATATATATATATATATATATATATATATATATATATATATGTATATATTAAAGACATCACTTTATAAAGAACAGACTCTTATATTGTTGCTCATTTTCAAAACGTAAGCCTTTTATCGGTAACAACTTGCATATATCGGTTTCAGCCCAATATTGGCATGTAAGTATATAATAGTTCATTAATTATAATTTTGCGCAACTGGGAAATCTCATCAGCGCGTAGAAAAAAACAATTTTCAAGTTTTCATATTCTATGAACAGTACTCTCCTATTAATATGGCAGTTATTCACATTTGTAATCACAACATATATCTACTGCATTAAGCAGACACTATCAACATTTTATAATTCCCTTACTGTCTGCATGAGTAGCAATTTTTCTTGCTTATTTTTTTACCATACTTTAATTTTAACCCCAATTATTAACGGAGTCAAATGTCAAGTTCGCAATGGCTATTTATTAGTCAGTTTCGAACAACCCACTTTTTTTTATTACTTAAATATCAATATTATTGTTTAATTAATTTTTACCAACATACATGTTTTATTGTTTTCAGATTTAAAAAAAAAACAAATGATTTTTATCATGGGCCTGTGTTTACAACATCGCGTGAATTTGTTTACATTTTTGCAATAATAATCACGGAGTCAAATCTAAGTTTAGCAGCAGTGTTTTTTAATAATCCAATTTCAAACTTCCAGCATTATTATTCATTACATATTTAAATTTCAATATTATTTAATTAACATTAATAATGTATATGTTTTATTATTTTCAGCTTTTTTAAAACTTATACATTTTAAGTATATATTTATGTGCTCATCGTCTGAAAAGAAAGAACGCACACTCATGCCGGATTATTTTCGACTCTTTGTTCACAACAAAGACACTCGCTGTTTGTATTATCAGCAGCAATTTTTTTTATTTTCACCAGCCCATCACAAAAGACAACAATCCAAAAGACAACAATCCAAAAGACAACAATCCAAAAGACAACAATCCAAAAGCCATGCGAACGATGTGGCGTCCAAAACGAATTTTACTTCCGGGCTAAAAAAATCTGTCTCTTTTTATTCAACCATTTTGAGCTCTCAACAGCGCCTAAATTTACATAATCACGCTCGCCTCGTGCTCTAATGATTCTGGCAACAAAATATGGTAAAAATCTAGAAAGCTCTGGAGCACTCTAGTGTGGTATAAAAATAGCCGTTAATCGTTCAGTAGAGTCACTTAAGACGACCGGCAATGAACCAACTTCACTTCCGAAGAAGGAGATAAAGCATGGGAAAATGCACCTCTTAGGACCAAATCGGGCAATATAATATTCCAACAAAGAAGGGTTTAGTGGATAAAGATCAGAATGATGCCAAATCAAAACTCGGCTGGGACAAATGCAATGACCGAAACCCAAAAAGCGACGAACGATTCAATGAAAACTTAAATACAGAGTAGAACGATAAAATTGTTGTCCTAAAAAATACGACATGATCCTATTTCCGTTTGATGAAAACCGGTTTTTCCTTTTTGTTGCAACCCATCTACTAGTTGGCCAATTGTGTACAGATCCTGAGAGCGATAGAAGCTATCTATCACATCTGAAAGTGACACAATATTTAACGAACGAGATCGGAGATGCGCCGCTGTATAACTCATGTTCTCTACTGAGCCAATTTATGACAACAGAACCATTGCCAGCACTCTCAGAATTCATCGTTGGATTACCGCGAATAACATGAACGTGCCACGGTTGATGAAAACAAAGTTTCCGGTCAGGGTTAGTGTCTTTAGTGTGGTTTCAAGTGGGGGTCTCATCATGCCACCTCACATCTTCGAAGTTGGCTTGAAACTCAACACCAAAATGTACCTGGATGTATGGTGATTCCCTTGTGAAGTCAGGTGGCTGCTGACAGATCCTGGGTGTGGCAGCAAGACTCGGCACCGGCCACAAGTCCAAAGAGACCCAGGTTTAGCTTCAGGAGTGCGACTACTATGTACATTTATCTCACGGGGCCTCCCTACTCCCCTGACCTGTACCCGCTAGATTACTTCGTTTGGTCGGGACATCGGGAACATCACCATCATGACCCTCTACAATACCAAAACCAGCCTGATCGCCGCCATCCACCAAGTATTCGCCGAGTATTCACTGAGCTCCCGCCGGCGCTTGTGGAAAAGGCATGTTCCCAGTTCTGGAGTCGTTTCGAAGCGGTGATTGCGGATGGAGGCGGCTACATTGAATAGATGTCAGCTCTACTATATAATCAAGTTACCTGAATTGATTTGTTCAATAAAAGTTTTAAATAAAGCTGTAATGTTGCTTTCTTTAGGGCGACACTTATTTTTCAATCTGTACCGAATTAAATTTTACTTAAATGAACATCTAATTCTTTATCAAGGTTTGTGGTTTACATTGATTTCGGTCGACATTATGGGCATTCTTTAATGGTAAAACACGATACATATCATAAACGGTTCATTGCATCAGATTAATTGAACACACGTTGCTATTTTATCTATAATTGGGAAAAAGTATAGGTTAATACCTTTCCCGAATAGTATCAGTTAGTAAATGACTGCACTAGATTCGATGGAATTTTAACACGGAACAGTTGATTCCATAGGCCGCAACTGTCAGTTGCTTACCTTAGAACCTATGTGTTGCCGCACATCTCTTTCTCGGGACTTGACAAGAGTCTATGTATATGTATGCGAGCGGCATTTACATTAGGCGGATTGAATCTGTTTCGCCCGAAGGAGGAAGTTTCATGGAAATATCAAGTTCACAAGCGGTCCCCAGTCAGATGTATATACCGGACATGAGAGATAACGACGTTAAGTTTTGCAGTTCATGCAATGAGACGTCGATGCTCTCCTATATGCAGCACCTGATATTCCCAAATGATCACCCATCTGTACTGACTAGGCTCAATGTTGCTAACGAGAACCGGTGTGTCAACATGATTAAGAGTCTATGTCGAGACGATGTTTCTGAGTTGCTGGTAATAACAAGTCCCACACGCAGTTATCTATGACATTTAAGCCTGTGCGTTTTTTTTGCGGGTTAATCCTCCACTACAATAGAATCATCAGTAGATTGTTGAAGAAATTGATTTCCTTAAATGTCCCGCTTTTCTAGCGACCACTCTGCATATCCCTTCCAAGAATTCTTAAACATACTAAGGATGTAACGCGGCCGTTATGTTTAAACCGTGTTCGTTACAGTTGAAACATTTTTCGGACCCCCCCCCCAAGTCGTCTGGTATCGTCAAAAAGAAGAACCAAACAAAAATAAATCCGACTCGGCTTTTTTTTCTGTTTTAGCAAAAAGGAATTTATCATTACTTTCCAAACAACACCTGCTTCTCATTTTTTTTCTAACTGTTCATTTCGTCTGCCATCTCAACACAAGCTTAAAAGTCTTTCGTCGCCACTGCGGGGCCACACGTCTATATCACCTAATCGCGTTTCCTTTTTTTTCTCCTAGCTACGTGATGCATTTTTTTCCTTTTTTTCTTTTTCTTTTTGACACAAGTTTGCGCACACTTGCCAATTTGCATACGTGTTCAAAACGGATTCTACTGCTGCTAATACCTTTGCTAGCTAACATCAACATCCAAATCGGGACTGTAGTGTAAAAAAGACGATTATTTTATATTCGTATTTTGTGGTGACCACTTGTTAAGGTTCGTTTCTAAGACACACAGTCTCCATTTTAAATGTTATGTTTTCTTAACTACATAGTTTGGAATGCACAAAGTAAAAAATGGCGACAATGACGAAACAGTTGAGTCTGCATGATAAAGATCTCAATCTAATGCTTCCCGGTCAAACTATCTAAAGATATTGGCTTGCTGACCTAAAATGCGCCAAACATTGGTGTTATTGTTTTTCCTTTCTTTTTGCAAAGCCCAATCATGTTTTGCAAAGCCAAAAACAAAAGTAATAAATTACGTTTACAAAACATATTTGAAGATATAAAGAACTTAAAGCAAAATAACTTCTTTTTTTTTTTTTGCAATTTCATCCCAAACAAAGCACATTGCCACTTTGCTCTAGAGGGCTACTATCAAGGACATAAGCTACAGGGGTACTATGTGGGGAGTTGGGCAGCAAGATGTCGGTTCACGTTACACTTAAACTTCTGCATGTCACTACAGTTGAGGAAGCAGGAACTCGGAAGGGAATTCCAAAGTCCAGCGGTTCTAGGGAAGAAACTGCTGGAGTAGTAGGCTCTCTTACATCTAGGGATCTCTACTGTGAAGGGATGGGATTTTGCTGCTTGTCGGGTTTGTTGGGGTACTTACATCGAGGGGGCACAACTGCTTGCAGTTCGTCAGAGCATTCACCATTGAAATACTTGTAGAACAGGCAGAGGGATGCTACATTACGTCGATGGGACAGAGGCTGAAGC
>NC_136482.1:112650678-112678178 GCF_053919585.1 Euprymna scolopes | reverse complement strand
AAGCAAATCAATTTAATAACCCACCAATTTTTTTTTTTATGATTAAAATAAAATTTTCACTTCATTCATAGAGAGAAGGCACTGAATAGTTAACAAAACTCATGTCCTCTCCATGTTAAAAATGGTTTTCTAAATAGTAACTTTTTTTTTTTTAGAAATCCGTTCTTAACAATGAGAGGGGGGGGACGTTGTTAAATATTTTGTTCTTACATCGTTTTCTCATTTTGCCTACCAATCGTCGACTATTTTCAACTGTTTATGAAAACTTTCAAGTAACATGTTGTACACTAACGACGAACTGATACAATCCGGCTTTGTTTTAATATCACAATAAATTTTTTGTTGTCTTACAATTTTCAATCAATTACAAGGAAAACATTTGAGAAAAAATAAATGCGGAAATTCCCCGGAAATTTGAAAATTTACAAAAAAGCAACACCAAATCTCTAATTAAACATGCATTAATTTTAAAAGAATCAGAATCGGGAACCGTTTCGAAATTGGAAATTTAGAACGGAATTGGTAATTGTATCGGAATCGGGAAAATTTTGGAATCTCCTCATCACTAATATATATATATATATATATATATATATATATATATATATATATATATATATATATATATATATATATATACTATGGGGATACCCGTTGTAACCCGCTTGTAAAATACGATTAAATGAGATATTTTATGTTAGGCAAATTTATTATAGCCAATTATCTATTGATTATTATAGTATATTCAGTATATATTAGTGGCCGCCCAGTGTGGCCTGATCATAAAATACGCTCAAATATATTTTAATTAAGCAGATTTCGTATTTATTATTATAAAGATAATACTCTATTGATTATTATATTGTACCCAATATATAGTAGTGACTTCAAAAGTTTTTTTTAAATGACTTGAGTTCAATCAGCTTGAAACAGTTATCGCTGCCGACTTAATCGTTACAGACAGTTTGAGTTATGGTCAGATGGAACAAAAACGTAACAATTTGATTAACTTTAACGTATAAATGTATATTTGCGCATGCCTACAAGAACACTTTCAGTCAAATTACGACTGCCAAGTTCCAACTTTTTGCAATTTTGATCCCTTAGTAGTTATTTTTAAAAGCTAAATCGAATTTGTTCAACATGTTAATAACTCCTATATATAAAGATCTAGTCTGTAAGCCAAATATTGATAAAGGAGTTTGATAGGGACCGTTCCTCAGACAGACAAAATTGCTTATCTACTATTAGATAAAATGAAGTTTATTTGTGTGTAAGAGAGAGAGAGAGAGAGTTTCCTATCGACTCAGAAACGGTTGGACCAATTTTTATTTTTAATTTCACACGAAGGTATTTGGTGTGTCTGGGAGTGTTCGTATGTCGGTTTTGTATGGTAATACGTCAAATAAATATCGGAAATCAATAATCGAATAAATTGGATTAAAGACGGAAGTCCAATCTTGACTAAAGTTAACACTTTTATACAACCTAACATCACAAGTATATCTGAGTAGTTTTATCGCCGCACAAGCGGAAGGGCCCAGATTATAAAATCAACTGTAGATTCTTTTATAAGACAAAAGCGCGTTCGAATTGAGTGTTTCTGTTTAGAGCACAATTGAATCATGGTGTATGACGTTTTTACGACTTTTGTACGATTCAAGTGATTATGCCAAAATAATTTTATAAAATTAACTGTTGTTTCTTTGATAAGACAGGAACGCATTCGAAATGGATATTTCGATTTAGAGCACAATTGAACCATAATATTTAACTTTTGAATTTTAAACTTTAAGTCAAGCCATTAATCACAGATAATTTTATTAAAATCAACTGTAGATTCTCTACAGTGTAATGTAAACTGCAATGTATTGTGGACTAAGTTATTGCAGAGAGGCATGTGAAGCTTCCTCTCGGTACATTGTGGGGGGGGGTCCCTTACATGAGTAGGCAATCAATCGATTTAAGAAAATGAACTATTTCACTGATTTCGATGACAATAAAAGTATGGGAGGGTGGAACAAATGTTGGTCCTCATTCCACCCCGGACAATATCGGGGCTCCCTGCTAGTATATATATATATATATATATATATTACTATAATAATTTTATATACCTACAGACACTAGTGTTTCATCCTTTCGAGAACCATCAGTGCAGGGTGACACGATTACTGCCGGTCGAACCCGGCCACGAAGTCATCTCTGACTCCATTAGCAAGGAACAAACCACACAGCCAACCCTAACCGCGAGAAATATCGTTGAAATTTAAGCATTTATTTTTTAGATGTCTGCGCATGAGAGCTTTAGTGACCGACTTTCATTTCAACTTTAAAGTGCTCAATAATAAGAAATATATATATATATATATATATATATATATATATATATATATATATATATTGTTTTTATACTAAGATAAATTGTTAGTAAATTATGCAAGCTATTCGTTAACTGTTAGAGTGTGTGGGTTAGCTAGTGAATATATTAGCTAATACATGCCAGCGATCAGGCAGGATATACTGTAGACGAAAGGTCAAAAAAGTTAAAGGGGCTGACTCTGCCTGTATAATCAAGACTTGTAAGAGTGGATGTCTTTGGTACATGTAGGCACATACAAATGACAGAGAAAGTTGTAGCGAAGCCTTAGGAAGTCTCAGAGAGGCTAACAAGGATGAAATGCATGATAAATAGTTATGGTATAACGAAAGCGGTCATATATTGAGCAAAGCACTTAACATAATTGATTCCTTCTCTCTCTGTTTCTCTTTTCTGTTTCTGTTCCGATTACAACACTGGAACGAAAACGCCTGGAATTAATTAATTCTACGTTAATTATCGACTGGTAAATCGAATAAATAATTCGTTCTCTAAAAATGATGTGGGTGGGGGGTATTTATAATTATTCAATCAGTTTAAGAAGGAAAGCCTTGTCACCCAATGCAAGAACTTAAACACCTGAGTCTAAAAATGGGATTGAGAAGTCAGCGCCCCCGAGATGGGGTTCTCTAATCTGCAAAAGGTGTCTGGGCAGGGCCCCGTTGGCATTCCCCGGTAAGGGCGTCTCATGCGATTAGCAATAAACTGACCACTTTCTCGAAGAGGGAGAAGGAAAAGTCTGAGAGGGCGGACCTCCTAGAACTGCACAGAACTCTCATTACACCACAAAATCAACAGAGACCAAATCATTACTGGAATGGTCTAATCTCTTCTGATTTTGGGGGGGAGGTGGTTGGGCCGAGAATAAAATCTCTAAGCCTGGATTTATGTTTAAGTTCCCCAAGTAACAGAAAAAAAAAAAACACCGGTCAGAGTAATAACGGGAAACGAAAATGCGCAGGCATTCCAATATATGGTTTTAAATTGATTAAATGTTTTAAAGAACTAAATGGTTATGTAACGTATTGGTTTGTTTCCAAATGCGCCAATTAAAAGATGGCGCTGATTGTTTCTACCTGCTCAGAATTGGTTATGAAAGAAGATTAATGCGCATTGTGCTTTACACAAAACGTAGGACACTCTTTCCATGATTGATAACAAAACGTCCTCAAAGAAGGTGGTCATTTCGTTGTATCAGCACGTGTGGACTAGCATTCTTTGCTTGCTAAAGCATATTCGGGGTTATATTCATTTTTATACAGGAAAGCTTCGCCGTCTTATTGCATTCAGCGCCTTGTATTCCGAAATGATGAATTATTTAGCACTGGTAATAGCTAAACGTCGCTTAACTTCGTTTATCCTTTTTTTTTTTTAAATGCCCTATTTGCGTGACTATGCTGTAAATTCTACAAAACAACAACTATAGGCTTTCAAATTTATCTAGTAAAAACAATATATTGAATATTGATCTATTGTAAACAACGCGAAATTTGTAAAAAACAAAAAAAAACGGCCCAACGATGGGTTAAATAGAAACCGACTTGGAAAAAAAATATTTTATTAAAAAAAATTCCTTCAAAAATCACTGGATTCGGCATTTAATAACTTGAAAAGGGTTGATACGCCGTAAAACAAAAACAACCAACCAAAAAAAAATTAATTCAGAAATCATATATAAAAATAAGATATGTGAAAAAACGATATTGTTTTTGCACCAACCTAATATATTCGTTGATGCCACAGAAAATCGTCATGATGAAAACACGTCATGACAAAAAAAAAACTGTCAGAATTGAAAATGGAAATACTAGGGAGAGAGAGCACCATGCCGACTTCTACTAGAAGAAACATAGAAAATAGTGGAGTTCCGAATCCCAAGGAGGTTTATTAAAACTCCGGAGAAATTCGATGACCATTATCAAGAAAACCTAATGATAAACGGTTATAATAAGAATGCAAAGCTATTTGCAATAATCGAAACAAAATGAGAGTGCTGGAAATATCGAGAGACTTGTTGCCCCTCGGACTTCAGGAATCTACACTCGTTTTTGCCAGTGAGCGATCACTAGTAATAATTCGTATGAAAACTTTTAATGAAATGATGATGATGATGATGATGATGATGATGATGATGATGATGATGATGCATCTGAATAATATACTTAGAAAGTGTCAAGCTGTATACAAGTTATCTAATACAGAGGAAAAAATGAACCACGTGATGTACATGAACGATCTGAAACTTTTTGCAAGGGCCGAAAAGAAACTAGAGACACAAATAAACACTAGCAGGATCTTCAGCCAGGATATTCAAATGGAGTTTCGTGTGGAAAAGTGTGCACTACCAGTTAAAATAAAAGGAAAACTGGACGCGACAGAAGGCATGGGACTACTTAACCAAACGGAGATGAAGGCACTAGGGAAACAAGACGCCTATAAATACTTGGGAGTAAATGAAAGAGAGAATCGGAAAGAAATACCTCACGAGAACAAGAAAAATTCTGGAAACGAAATGATATAGCAGAAACCTAATAAAAGGTATAAATACATGGGCAGTATCACTAGTAAGATACTCAGGACCGTTCATAAGGTGGACTAAAGAAGAACTGAGACAGCTCGATCAGAAAAGCAGGAAAATCATGGCCATGCACAATGCACTGCGCCTAAAGGATGATGTTGACCGACTCTACGTGAAAATGAAAGACGGAGGGAGGGGACTGGTTTGTATAGAAGACTGTGTGAAGGACACAAAAAAGAACTTTAAAAATACATAATGCATAACACTGAAAGTATAATTATGGCAGCCAAAGACACTGAAAAATCAACAAAACAGAAAACAGAGAGACAAATGATACGACGAGAAAAGAAAATGGAAAGAGCAACAACTACACAGAACATTCATAAGACAAAAGATGAGAATAACGGAAACACTTGGGCATGGTGAGAAAAGGACACGTAAACCGAGAAAAAGAATCCCTAATAACTGCAGCACAAGATAGCTCGATAAGAACCAACCATCTCAAAGCAAATTGACAAAGCACAAGAAAACAGCAAATGCAGGCTCTGTCGACAAAGAGACAAAACTATTTTTTTTTTTTTTTACAAATGAAGTCACCACCTCAAGGCTCGGAGGCTACCCGAGAATAAGGGTTAATGAGTGTACACTAGTCGATAGGTAATATATCGTAGTAATTGTTAATAGCGGAAATTTGGTAAATTGTATTACTTAAGGGGACGATTCATCAAGAATTTGTTTACGTTGAACTTCAAGACTACCAAATTGTAGTTAGCTGGAAAGAAGCAAACGGAATAGAGTTCCACAAGCGTGCAGTTCTAAGAAAGAAACTTTGTTCATAGAATCTACGTTTAAGTTTAGGTACAGACAAAGAGTGGGAGAAATTATTGATAGTGGTTTCAGCTAGGTGAGTGTTTTTTGTGAAAGTTTGGCAAGGAGGGGGTCATAGATTGGAGCCATGACAATAACGATAAAGCAGACAGGCTCGCAACGTCTCTTCTGTGGAAATGAGGTTGCAGGGAAGAGAAAATGGTATACCTACTAGGCTACGAAGTCTATTTTGAACTCTGTCAAGGCAGGATAAACGGCTTCTAGCAGCTTCTGTCCAGATGTAGTAATAGTACTCCGTCCTTGGACGTACCTGACTCTTATATAAGAGAATTACATCAGCAGTGAGATATCTGTTGGTAGTGGTGGAAGGATCCCGCCATTTTTCAAGCGACCTTAGCAACAGTTTGATGTACGGGCTTTCAGATCAGGAGTAAGGTCAGACCCAGGAGCTTGTGAAAACGTGGAGCCTTCCCAAGACGAGAGCGATTCCTTTCAATTAATGATGGGGATCAGAGTGTTGATGATGTTAAGCCAGAAACAACCAGCCATCTCTTTCCCCATTCTACCACGTACTCAAGATCAGAGAAGAGAGAATCAGAGAGAACTTGGTCGTTTACAGTCTTTGATGTGTTGCCAAAGATGGTAGTATTGTCAGCATAAATGTCTATGAATGATCTTAGGATGTGATTTCGAAGATCATTGATGTAGATCAGGAAGAGAGTTTGGCCCAGAATGGACCCCTAAGGGGACTCCAGCATTAATACTGTGAGCTTCTGATTTTTGCCCATCAACCACAACTCTTATGAACCTATCAGAGAGAAATGATTAAATAACTGAGAAGACATTTCCAGCTATACCATAGCCGGAGATCTTGCGAAGTAGACCTTTATGCCATACCTATAACTTTGATATGTCAAGAACAATTGCCTTAGAAAGGAACCCTCCGTCGAGAGATTCGCTAATCGTATTAGATATAATCGTTAGCACGTCTGTTGTAGATCTATCTTACATGTCATTAAGAAAGTTATTTTTTGCTGAGGTGGTTGACTACTTCTCTTTTTAACACAGATTCCAGCAACTTACTCATGACGCACTTGGTCATGGCTTATTGGTCTGTACTGAGAGGAAGATGACCGATCACCTGAATTCTTAAATACAATACACACTGATGAGGTTTTCCAGGGTGTTGGGAAGCAATTCTCCTTAAGACAACGCTTAAACAGCTTTGTAAGTATGGGAGCTAGTTCTGGTTGAAGCCTTTACAGCACTATAATTGGAATGCCGTCAGGGCCAGTTGCTTTACTGGAATCGAGGTTTTTGATTAGTTTGGCAACATCACGCACATATATGTTTATGTCGCATAGCGTGTTTTCTGATACACGATGAAATACGGAGGTTGGCAGCCTTGGTCACATAGAGTAGAATTAGCTGCAAAGTTTTTGGCAAAGAGTTTGGCTTTGTCTGATGCTGACGAGGTTATCTCAGGTCTATTGATGATGATTGGGATATTGCACATGCTTCTGTTCAGGATTCTCTTTGCCAAAATTGATGGGAACCAAGCAACTGCTCAGTTACTTTGGACTTAATGGACTGAGCATACAACTCTCTTGCGTTCTTTATTACTTTCTTACAGTAGTTGCTGGCAGTCCTGAAAGTGGCTTTAGTCTCAGTACGTCTGTTACGTTGAAAGCAACGGAAAACCTTATTTCTGTGCGCAATGGCAGCTGGCTGTTAGGTTTGGCTGGAAGTTTTTTTTAGGGGGGGGGGTTATGAAGTGGTCTGTATTTACAATTAATCATTCTGTCAGGTCTGATACTATAGAGGACACATTCTTTTTAAACATAGAACGCAGAGGAAGATCTGATATAAATGTACGGAAGCTATCACACTCCGCCATAGAGTATCGATATACTGTATGATGGAGAGGTACGTCTGAGGACTTATTACATTTCATTTTTATTTTAACTAATACAACTGTGTGATCGGAGGATTCCAGCGGAGACAGAACGGAAGATGAACATAGCTCAGGGTTAGTTGTGAGAGAAAGTCTAGGAGACTTGCATACTGAACGTGGATCTCGTGAACAATCTGAGTGAGGTCATAACCAATGGAGAAATCGTGACAGAACCTCCTCTCATCATCTATCTTGTTTGAGTGGGTTAACCATTCCACATTCTGAACATTGAAGTCTCCGCAGACATGAATGTTAGCCGAAGGGTGAGCAGACAAGACATGGTTAATTTTCTCAGATATACTCCTAAAGATAGTAACTTCACTGTTTTGAAAAAAAAATTGGTGAAATTGGAATCAGAGGAGTGACTGGAAAGATACAACGAATAACAATAACGAAAACAGCTGAAATATTAAGGAAAACCCTTGAATGCGGAGACATATGAGCCACATGTGCGGGCCAGACGAACTACTGCAAAGGAAAAACATGAAGAAGCGTTACATGAAACCAAGAACATTGAAGTGGCATATCTATAAGTTCTCTATGCCCTCCCTATCCCCTTCCATTACCCCATCACCCCACCCCCAAACGAGTGGTGCCAAATAGCCAAGAAGGGTCAAGGAGGGTGGAAAGACTGAGGAAAGAGCAAAGACCAGACCTCCGCTGGGAATAGAACTGGACCTTGAGGAGGCTTATTGCCACTCAAATTCCAGTGGAGACCAATGACCGCTGCCAGCGAGAAATCAATGGTAAACGGCTGTTGCAATAACGAAAATTCATTTGTAAATGTTATTGAAAGAGGTGGAGAGTACTGGAAATCGGGGGAGACTTGTTGTCACTCAGATTTCAGGAGAATACCACAGGTTTTTTTCAAGGAAGGATCTATGATAACCTGTGTGAAAGCTCCTTGTGAACCAATAATAATAATAATAATAATAATAATAACACGCAGTCTCACAGGAGGTAAAAATAAACAAAACGCACACAATGCAAAGACCAACAAAACAAAATAACACAATCCTGTTAAAATCATCCAAAACATTGACCCCCCCCCGCCCCTCTCCTTATCAACACCGCCTTAATATAGAAGATAACGAGACATACAACTAAAAGAAAGACACAAACAAAATAAAAGAATGAGAAACAAAACTCAACTGAGGAAAGAGTTAGGGTTAGGGTTAGCGCTGTGACTGGGGTAAGGGGATTTACTGTAATTAGCACCTACCATAAAAAAGAATTGACATTGTCCGGTTTGCGCAGCTCTTTTCTCTTATCAAAGGTCAGCAATTTACTGACTTTATCAGAAAATGGCGAAAGTGGGGGCGGAAGAAGCAAATAAAGTTGTCGACGGACGACGAGGGGGATGAAACGTTGGGTGTGGAAGGCTAAGAAAAAGCAGTGGGTTTTAAGGCAGACAGGAATCAAGTTGATGAAGAGGGGGAGACGTAAGAAAAAGAGAAAAGGAGGGGGAAAAAGCGGTGAAAATCTAACTGGAACTTGTCTCAGGTAATGACACAATGCACCTTTATAGGCACGCCTCTCTCTCTCTCTCTCTCTCTCTCTCTCTCTCTCTCTCTCTCTCTCTCTCTCTCTCTCCACACACACATAAGCTACAATATATATATATATATATATATATACTAGCTTGGGTGCCCGGCGTTCACCGGGTGTTTGGAGGTGTGTATTGAGCAAAAACAAAGTGGAAGTAGGAAGGCAGACTCGAACCCGTACCGCGAAGAAGGAAAAGAACGTGAAAAAAACGTGACGTCTTTGCTGTTACGACCAATGCCAAACTGGAAGTGACGTAGGTTTAAATTAAGGCTAGACAATCGAAAAGAGGGGATGACTTTCGACAATATCGGCGAAATAAGTGACCCCTTCCTGTAGAAAACTGCCCAATTGAGGGTGAATAAATTAATGTTTACAGCCAATTTTTGTCGTCTGAAGGGTCGGCCTTCAAAACGATACTAATCTTTTTAAAATCCGTCGCCTCTGTCAAAAGTTTTAAGCAGACATGCAAACATACATGCATAGAACACAACCGATTTTTTTTTTGGGGGGGGGTTCTGTTTTTTGTTGTTTTGTTTTGTTTTTGTTTTTTTGCTCAGCGTACACCTCCAAACACCTGGGCAACGCCGGGCACCCATGCTATAAAAGTGAAAGTGTCTGTCTGTCTGTGTGTGTACATTTCCCTACGCAATAACTCTGTCAATTTTTAGTCTACAGACTCGAAATTATATACAGGCTACTGAGATTTGGTAAAACCGATGTGATCGGTTTCGCTCAGAAATTTGGCTATTAAGGATCAATTTTTGGTCTACACACTTGAAATTTTAGATATAGGTTCCTTGGACATGGATCTAACTTAATAACTGGAGTTGAGCCCTAAAGAATAAACGTTAAGCGGTCATAATAGGGGTCAAAGTTGTAAAAAATTGACCGCTTCTTTTCTTTTTTTCTTTTTTTTTTTTTTTGCTCAGCATACACCTTCAAATACCTGGGCAGTGCCGGGCATCCATGTGCTAGTATATCTATAAAATTGACCGTGTCTGTGTGTGTGTGTGTGTGTGTGTGTGTGTGTGTGTGTGTGTGTGTGTGTACATTTCCCTACGCAATAACTCTGTCAATTTATTGTCTACACACTTGAAATTTGATATACAGGGTACTGAGATTTGGGAAAATCGATGTGATCGGTTTTCGGCCAGAAATTGTGCTATTAAGGGTCAAAATTCAACAATTTGACCTGTGAGAACTCTACCAAACTCCTCCGACAATTTCTGGTCTAAACACTAGAAATTTAAGATATAGGTTCCTTGGAAATGGATCTAACTTAATAACTCAATTTTAGCCTAAAACAATAAATTTTAGGGGGTCATAATCGGGGTCAAATTTTAAAAAAATTGCCCGTTTTTTCTTTTATTGCTCAGCACACACCTCTAAACACACGGGCAACGCCGGGCTGAAATGCTAGTCTATATATCTATAAAAGTGAACGTGTATGTGTGTGGGTCTGTCTGTCTGTCTGTCTGTCTGTCTGTGTGATTGTGTACATTTTCTTTAGCAATAACTGTTAATTTTCAGTCTACAGACTCGAAAATTGATATATCGGGTACTGAGATTTGGGAAAATTTACGTGATCGGTTTTCAGCCATAAATTTTCCAGTTAAGGGGTCAAAGTTCAACGATTTGACCTTTGAGAACTCTACCAAACACCTCCAACAATTTTAGGTCTAAATACTTGAAATTTAAGATATAGGTTCCTTGGAAATTTATCTAACTTGATAACTCAATTTGAGCCCAAAACACTAAATTTTAAGGGGTCATAATAGGGGTAAAAGTTTTAAAAAATTGACCGTTTTTGTTTGTTTTTTGTTTTTTTTTTGTTTTTTTTTTTCTCAGCATACACCTTCAAACACCCGGGCAACACCAGGCACACATGCTAGTTTATATGTCTATAAAAGTAAACGTGTCTGTGTGTCTGTGTACATTTTCCTTCGCAATAACTGTCACTTTTTAGTCTACAGACTTGAAATTTGATATACAAAGTACTGAGTTTTGGAAAAATCGATGTGATCGGTTTCGGCCAGAAATTTGGCTGTTAAGGGGTCAAAGTTCACCGATTTCACCTTTAAGAACTCTACCAAACTCCTCTATAATTTTTGGTCTAAACACTAGAAATTTTAGATATAGGTTCCTTGGACATGGATCTAACTTAATAACGTCATTGGAGCCTAAAACAATAAATGTTAAGGGGTTATAATAGGGATCAAAGTTAAAAAATATTGACCTTTTTTTTTGTTTTTTTGTTTGTTTGTTTTTTGGGGGTTTTTTTGCTCAGCATACACATCCAAACACCCGGGCAACGCCGGGCACCCATGCTAGTATATCTATAAAAGTGAACGTGTCTGTGTGTCTCCCTGTGTGTCTGTGTGTCTGTACACATTTCCCTACGCAATAATTCTATCAATTTTTAGTCTACAGACTCGAAATTTGATATGCAAGATACTGAGATTTGGGAAAATCGGTGTGATCGGTTTTCGGCCAGAAATTTGGCTGTTAAGGGCTCAAAGTTCAACGATTTGACATTTGAGAACTCTACCAAACTCCTCCGACAATTTTTAGTATAAAAACTTGAAATTTTGGATATAGGTTCCGTGGACATGGATCTAACTTAATAACTCAATTTGAGCCCAAAAGAATAAATGTTAAGGGGTCATAATAGGGGTCAAATTTAAACAATTTACCCTTTTTTTTGCCCAGCATACACCTAACACCTGGGCAACGCCGGGCTGAAATGCTAGTATATAAATATACACACATATATACATATACATATATGCATACATATATATACACATATATACACACATACATATACACATATATATACGTACATGATGATGACTGCAACGTCTCTTGTAAGACGAGTGCCACTCCCTCAGACATTTAAAATCCATGAGCCCAAATGCCTGAGGGAGTATCTATACAAATATGATGTTACAGAGTTTTAGCATTGTACGACAGCTAAGTCTCTCTCTCTGTTCAAAATGTTGAGATCCAGCAACAAGCAAGAGCAAGATAGCCAGCAACAAATTAAACTGCAGACCAGCTTAATGCGGGTAATGGTCTTCCGCTTTATGGTTTTTTAATTCAGAGATTTGCTTCTCCTAGGAAGGTTGCCTTCACCACGGATTATGGGAGCCCTCTCCACCCCAATACACATATACACACAATACGTACATACATATATGCATACATATACACATATATATGCATACATATACACATATATATATACACATACATATATATATATACATACATATATATATATACACACATACATATATATACATATATATAGATACAATATTTATTACGACACTATACATATTTCAAGGTCGTACCAGTGGTTTCACTGTGCTGAATCAACCATAAGAGGTTGGAAAGAGTCAGCGCAAATTCATCAGCGACTTTGAAAAACAAGTTTTGCTATTTTCACCCTCTTGTGATTGATTAAGCGCAATGAAACTACTGGTACGACTTGAAATATGTATATATAGTGTCGTAATAATATTGTATCTTCAACTCTCACATCAACGATCGAGCACTTTATTGGATTTTTTTCATCGCCTCCTGACACGCTATATAAACTATATATATATATATATATATATATATATATATATATATATATATATATATATATAGTTTATATGTCGTGTTGTCTTCTTTAGGGCGACACTTTTATCGTTCCACTGTGGAACGATAAAAATGTCAACAACACTGTAGTTTTATTTTTAATTTTTTATTAAAAAAAATCAATATAAGTAACTTGATTATGTCGTAGAGCTTACATGTATTCAATGTAGCCGCCTTCAGTCTCAATCACCGCACCAATATGGGTCCGGAACAAGGAACATGCCTTTTCCATAAACGTCTAGTGAGAGCTTGGCGAATACTCGACAGATTGCGGTGATCAGGCTGACTTTGGTGTTGTGGGAGGTCATATTGGTAATGTTCTCTGCCTATAACCAAACAAAGTAGTCTAGCAGATTCGGATCGAGGGATGAGGGGGCCAGTGAGAGAACGGTACAAAGTCGTAGCTTTCCTTCTGAATCCAAGCCTGGATATCTTTGGACTTGTGGTTCGTCGTCGAGTCTTGCTGCCACACCCAGCGTCCACCTGATTGCCCCAGGGGATTACCACACTCTTCAGTACATCCAGATGAAGGTGCTGACAATGGTCCTGCTGTTATAAATTGGATCAGTAGAGAGCATGAGTTGTACAGCGGCGCATCTCCGATCTCGTTCGTTGAACATTGTGTCACTTTTAGACATGATAGAAGGCTCCTATCGCTCTTAGGATTTGTACAGAATTAGCCTAGTAGATGGTCTGCAATAAGAAAAAAGAAACCGATTTTTATCAAACAGATATGTAATCATGTCGTCTTTTCTAGTGCAACAATTTTATCGTTCCACCATATATATATATATATATATATATATATATATATATATATAATTGTAGTCATCGACATACAGTCTTGTTTCGTTGTATCACAACTCATCAGTGCCGCTAAATTAGCACCACTCCCAAGCCAAAGGTTGAACCTAGAACCGTCGTGTTGACAGTCGGCAGTTCTCACACTCGACCACAGAAGCGATGCCCGCAAATAACCTGTCCGAATGTTTATTTAAACAAACATCCGTCCACCACTTTTACAGTGCTCAAACCGCCTGTTTGTAAACAAACATATATATATATATATATATATATATATATATATATATATATATATATATATATATATATATATATAGGAAGCATTTATTCGTTTAAACAAACATTGTTAAAAATAACAGAGAGCTATTGTTTGGTTATAACTTTTTTATTTTTCAATTTTTTATGATGTTTTTGTGTATAGATCAGCAACATAAATGTCCCATAGTTAGATTTTTCTCTTTGAAGCACGTCGCGATTTTTCTTTTCTTTTTTGCTTTTCGTCTTTCGTCAAGACATCGTCAGGAAAATGTGTAGGATTTGGTTGTACTGACGGGCAAATAGTGGTTAGTAACAGTCGGAACGGTTAATGCGTGCGAAGCTATATATGCCCAGTGGGAAGAGAGGTAGCGTCCGGTTTTGAGGTGAGGGCAGGGTCAGAAGCGGGAAGAGTGCTATGATAGGCATTTTGAAATGTGTTGGCTGGGTTGGTATGTAACCATATTGATGACAGGTATCTGAGTTTTTATACACCGCTTCCAAAATTTTTAATTTTTTAACGTTCGTTTCATGGTGTATTATTTATGTGTTGCTAGCTAATATTTCTCCAACTTTGATGGGGGCAGTTATTTGTTTTTTAACTGATTCTACATTATGCATGATAAGTTGGCGGGATAGCGTGGTCGTTGTGTAACCGACGTGATAATAATTATATATATATGTGTGTGTGTGTGTGTGTGTGTGTGTGTGTGTGTGTGTGTGTGTGTGTGTGTGTGTGTGTTGGGACGATTAATCGGAATCGGAATTGGGAATCGAAAAAGTCAAAACTTTTATGGGTATCGGAATATAGTGTGATGAAGAAAGAATAAAATCACCTTTAAACGCACGATCTTCGTGAGATATCAATGATCCATTTTTCAAGTAATGCTATACAATAACGCTGAGCATAATGTATGGCTGCGCGTATGCGTAAAAATAACTGCAATACATTTATCTTTTGATCTTAGCTAACATGTTTTTAAGGTGTGCCTTTCAATTTTTATGAAGTAAGTAATTTAAATAACGACTTATGAACATTCGTGTTTGCTTTAAGTTAAACAATCTTTTCAAATCATCCGTATGTAATATCTGTTAATGTCAGAAAAAAGTGAACAATTAGTACTAAAATGAGAAGCCGGCGCGTTTAAAACTGGTGAAGTGAAATTAATGTAGCGAAGTCCTTGTCTGTAGATTTACTGATAATGTGTGATATTACAGTCAGCACATGAGCTGCTGAGCTTCCAGGACGAAATCCATATAATATATTATTTTTTTGTTTCATTATTGGAATCTTTGAGATAAGTATTTTGGGGAGAAGTGTTGAATCTCTACGGTTCCAAATGAGTATTGTCTGAAGATAGCGGTTTCAATCCTATCCAAAGCAGGCTAGAAGATTAGTTGGCCAAAATATGGTAAGAAAATAACTATGAAAGACAGTAATTACTGGGGATATAGTTACAAGACTCTGCATTCCTATCCCATCGCGGTTAATCACCTGAAGAAGACCAGGGGATAAGTTGACCGAAATGTGGCGAAACAACAGTCCGCAAATAAATAAATACAGAATCCATATTGTTTGTCACTGTGTAAGCTGTTTCTGCTGAGGCGATTAACAACTTTATCACAGACACTAGCAACTGACTTATGAGGCATAAGCGACTGATTGGCCTGTATTTAGATGAAGAGGGCCGATTTCCAGTATTCTTAAATAATAGGTAGACCTACGAAATTTTTCAATTTTATGCAAGCATCCCGATTGGCTTATTTACCTCACAATGGCGGAGTTAAACACAAGGATTGTTTTTGTTTTTATTTTTTAATATTGGGAAAATCAAACTCCCCGCAAATAGGCACTCTGGATTGAAATTTCCTGAGTGTCTTTTTCACTGACCGAACACAGAAAAGATAAAGTATGGTATCCGAATACATATTAAACTTTGCTTTTAACAAAAAGTCATGGACCACTGCTTATTTGCCTCTTCACGTTGGCAGAGGAAGGCACAAGGTAGGTTTAATGTGAGAGAAAATCCAGCTCCTCAAAAAATGCCACTCTGGATTGGGACAAAAAAAAATTTTTAAATTCACTAATCTCGAGAAATTTTTCATTCGCTGACTAAAGACAGGAAAGATGAAGTGTGGCAGGCAAAAGATAAAGTTAATCGTTTAAGTAGATTCAACTGGCCGAGAAGGAAATCACTTTTGGATTATTTGGATTATTCGGACCCCTGTTCTCATCTTGAGTGTTATTATCACAAAGTTTCGATCGATGTAACCATACGTCAGCCATTGGAGCAAGCTACTCCTGTAGGTTAAATAAAGGGTTCCGTTCAAAATTACGTGCAGAATCCTGTTCCATAATACGCATCTGGAGAAGGTCGATGGTTACATCGGCCGAAACATGGTGAGAATAATATTTCTGATTAAAACGATAATCCGAACAATCCAGATAATTCAAATTATCAATCCTCATCTCAAAATTTCGGAAAGTGTAAGCTTTTTGTTACACCAAAATGGTTTTTTCTTTCTTTTAGAAAATATACTGAACCCCTGCATTTAAGGAGTTCTGTCAGTCTGTAGGTCAGTCGTGTTTAAGCTTGAAATTGAACTTATAGATAGGTCCATTCATTTTCATAAAAGAAGCTATATGTTACGTTCAAGTTTGAAATCTCATTTTTCTCGCTAAACGATTGTAGTATTTATGCACGACAAATTAAGGCGCGACAAAGGTACGATCATGCACCACAACTGCTCCTTCTAATTCTTTGTTCGTTTAATATTTAGGAACGACAAATTAAGGCACAACAAACAACTTCTGATTTTTTTTTTTTTTTTTTTTTTTTGTAGTTGCTGCTGCTTTTTTTTACGCTAAAAAAATCTTTCTAAAAAAATAAACAAGTTCTTTTTAAAGACTTAGGAGGAATATTTAACAACAAAAAAAAACGCTAGTCAAACATAAAACGAAAAAATGTTTCGTCAAGTTCAAAGAAAAAATATATTTACTTATATACTCTGTGTTTACTTTTTTAAAATAGAAAATGTTTTTGTAAGTGTTTGTTTTATTTAATAGTAAATGTTTACCAAAAAAATGACAATGAAAAGTAAATGTATCAACAAATTAATTCCCCCAAATTTCGGCCTGTCATTCTGAAAAAAAAAATTGTTTTATTGTTTACAAAGATTTTTAGCGAAAAAAAAACATATCAGTTAGTCTAAATTAAAATCGATTACTCCTTGCTGTATTTGGCATAAGAATCATAGGTTGCTTGATTGACATGCCTAAACGTCACACGAAGAGAATCAGCAGGAGCAGTTGTCGTGCATTTGTCGTGTCTTAATTTGTCGAACATAATAAGTAAAACACCATCGCTACAGGCGCAGATCAAGTGGACGTATCTTTAGAATAAATCCGTTTTTATATTTCTTTGTCTCTTTTTACTCTGAATGAATAAATGCGAAAGTTGCATTGCATTAATCACACTTGTATTACGATTAAAACGTCTTATATAGATCAATCATAACATAGTCTTTCGAAATGCTGTATACATAGCAGTGAGCAAAGGTTTTAAACACATCTATTTATATGCATAATTTGCATAAATATTCATGTTTGATGTTATTCATTTGTAACTTTTTGTCCTATTTTCCTATATATATGCTATGTAATAAATTAATTAAAGTTATTTTATAAAAAAAAGGATACGTTGCCAAAACCTTTTTCAAAACATTATTCTCATTGATTTTAAAGGGAGAAAATTTAAATGAAAACCTTTTTTAATCATAATAGATACAACGGTCCTTCTTCGTTATAATAGCGAAGTTTGGAAATCGAAATATTGAATTTTAATGGTATCTAAATAATCGTGTCGCAATAATGAAAATATCCGAAAATTGCGAAAACGATAAGGTAGAAGATTAATCATGAATGAAAAGAGGTTTAGAAGGCAATTAGCAAAAAATGAAGCTTCGCTAAATCGACCAAAGATTTTTAGTTTTCAGAAAATATTTACCTCCCTTTTGTTACGATTCAAATTCTCCTGTTTCTTTCTTTATTCTTTTTATTTATTTATTTTATTTATTTTTTATTTATTTATTTTTTAGGCAAAACTCAATTTTCGCTAATTGTCTTCGAAATCTATTTTCAATAATTAAATTTCTACCTTATCGTTTTTCGTAATTTTTGGATGTGTTTAGTACTTTGACAGAAGAACCGATAAAACTATATAAATAAAATATATATATATATATATATATATATATATATATATATATATATATATATATATATATATATATATATAATGTATGTAATTCATGTAAAAAATACTTTAGAGTTAGATTAATAGCCGCTGGAGAGCGGTTATTTATTTATTTTATTTTATTTATTTTTTTTTTTTTTTTTTTTTTTTTTTTTTGTTAAACCAATAAATCTGTTCAAATCCAATCGAGGAAGAAAGATTCCATATCAAACTTTTATCCCACGTCCTACATAAAACCTTCGTCTGTATTTTTTTTTTTTTTTTTTTTTTTTTGGAATGAGGTGGGAAGAGACTTGGGGTGAATTGGCTATTTACTCTACGATGTAATTCGCACTTGTCTTTTTGGTCGGAGGTAGTAATCTACAAGATAGACTGAAGACGTTGGCGTGGGAGTAGTGGCGGAGAACTACTCAATGAAGAAATCAGATTAATTATGGTGAAAGATGTGACGCTTTTTCTGACCAGACTCGATTCTAGAATACCCGTGAGTCAGTTTCACGACAATAAAAACCGGGAGGAGGGATGTCAAGACGTTGTCTTATACTAGAGGGAATAATGATTGCAAGTCTCGCTACATTGGCAAACGTGGTTAGCCGAACGAATAAGGACGCGGGCCACGGGATCCGCTAGCAGAGTTCAAATTTCATTGAATCCATTTTTTTCTACTTCTTTACAAACGGCTTTGCGAAAAGTATGACAGAACAAATGTTGTCTACTATACCATTTAAAACTAAGGACGTTTATAAAAATAATATTGTTTAAAATAATTAATTTTATGTTAACAGATACTAGTGTTTCATGCTTATGCACTCATCTGTGTAGGAAATAATAACTATAGATATCTATCTTCTATGGTCTTAGTTCCTTGTGACGCTTCTTCGTGTTTTGTCCTTGCAGCTGTTCGTCTGGTCCGCGCGTGTGGTTCATGTGTATTAGTTCCCACACTCAAGAGTTTTCATTAATATTTCAGCTATTTTCATTATTGTTATTCGTTGTATCTTTCCAGTCATTCCTCTGATTCCAATTTCTCCCATTCTTTTTTCAATGTTTTTCGGGATTGTTCCTAGTGCTCCTACTTTTATAGATATTATTTTGATTTTTTTTTTTGTTTTTTCATCCATATCCGTTTCAGTTCTCTAGCTAGCTCTGTGTATTTGTTCCGTTTCTCCTTTTCTTTGATATTTGCCCTGTGGTCAGCTGGAACAGCAAAGTCTACGATTTGGCATAACTTTTTTGTTTTCTTGTTAATTATAACGACATCCGGTCTTCTTGCTTATTGTCATTATTATTAATACGCACAGATTAGCCTTCGGGCCATACCACATTTAACTATTTGTTCTGATACTACACGTAACCATTTTTGTCCTCGATTAGTGAATGAAAATAAATTAAATGTAAATTAAAAATAGATTAAATAAATCAGCGTTATATAATTTTTCTAAATAGAATTCGTAAATCAATTCTATCGCTAATTTCTATTTAAAAATTTAGAGCTAATTGTTAAGACAGACTTTATTCAATATAATATGCAAATGAGATAATCTCTTGAATCGTGATTCCTTTTGGATATTTTTCTGTTGTTCTTGGCCTTTTGGCCAAGATCAAAGTGTAGTATCTGTCCGGCAGATACTGCAAGCTATGACTAGCTATGACTAGCTATGACTAGCAAAGACCAGATGTGGGGGCAACCCCACATGCCTGACCATTAACCAGCTCCCATTTCCCACCTCTCGGGAGCTGGTCCCCTTTTTCCCTTCCCCCTCCCTTCACTCCTCACATTAAAAATCGGCCTTGTGCCTAATTTGCTCGGTGGGGGAGCAAATAAATACCATCTGTT
Source organism: Euprymna scolopes (assembly GCF_053919585.1). NCBI lineage: Eukaryota > Metazoa > Mollusca > Cephalopoda > Sepiida > Sepiolidae > Euprymna > Euprymna scolopes. The sequence goes on along the minus strand of NC_136482.1, from coordinate 112,658,147 downwards.
CCGGCAGATACTGCAAGCAAAGACCATATGTGGGGGCGACCCCACATATAAGACCTTGGTCAATGTAGGGGCAACCCTTCATACAAATTGTCACTATCCAGCTCCCCTACTCCCCGGGGAGCTGGTCCCCATTTCCCCTTCACTCCTCACATTAAAAATCGGCCTTGTGCCTAATTTGCTCGGTGGGGGAGCAAATAAATACCATCTGTCTGCAGACGCTGCACATAAGTTAATCGGTCCTTGGTCAATGCAAGGGAAATCCTTCATACTGAGACAATTGCTATTTTTTGGGATACGGCCAGAGTTCTCCCTTTTTACGCTTGTTTTAGGGGAGCTGGTTTAACTCCACATTAAAAACGACCTTGTGTCTAATTTGCTTTTGTAGGGAAGCAAATAAATACATAAAAGTAAATTTTCAAAATTGACATCTGTTTTTAAAACAGTGTACCTTTTGTATATATTAAGAAAATTGTGAACAAACAAAAAAACAGTAATACGACTTTTTATTAAATATATATATATATATATATATATATATATATATATATATATATATACCGATCCAGTGGTTAGAACTGTCGACTATCAACGCGATGGTTGTAGGTTCAATCCGCGGCTAGGTAAAGGTGCTAATCTAGCCACAGTACTGCATGTGGATGACTATATATTAAGCTCTCCCTCTTTTGGTTGAATACTGTCGTAAATGTATCTCACACGCTGCTTATCTGGCTATTAAATGAAGCTCGTTGCTTGTCTGTTTGTAAACTAGCAGCTCAAGTACTATATAAGCGATGGCCGAATGTTTATTTGTCATCAAATGTTTACTATTTCAAATCATTTCCACCGTGTTATGAATCCAGACTTATTGCATGTCCAATTATTGCATATATTTAAACAAAAAACATATAAATAATTAGATTTATTGAGCTAAACCTGAAACTCTATCATTCGTTAATTTATTGATGGTTTTTCCTTCGCGGCGGTTAAACTTATTTCAACAAATCCTTACGGTGAATATGACTTGAATTCCTTTCCAAAGCTGTACTCAAAACTCCACATTTCCTTTTCAGTTTTTCCGCTTTTCACCTTGTACGTTATATATGCTATTATTTTACGTTATATATGCTATTATTTTATTTCCATCATATTTGTTTTTTTTTGAAACGCGTATTCAATTGTTAACATTAATATCTCTGAAAACGATACACAAGCAAAGAAATACTGTCGCGCCGCCAAATGGAAAACTTTTCACTAAGTGACCCCCCTCCCCCTAAATTAGCCTACCCACTCCCTATTGAATAGATAACATCTTGGTACCACAAATGCCATTTGACCGTGCGGGGCCAAGGGAAACGACCACCCTGTGTTTTAGTCTCGAGTGTTCAAGAAAAAAAAACAAAGCTAAGTAAAATCCTTAACTGTTTCGCATGAAATCAAAACAAATATTCTTTACATTTCCAGGCATATTGTAACTGATATTTTTCTCCACTTAAGTAGACCATTTACAATCCCATCTCACTTAAGTAAGTCAATGCTATAGTAAAGACAAATTCGGTAAAAAAAAAGAAAAGAAATTATGCTAATTTATTTAGAGGATATGAAAACTTTATTTAAGTACGATACCTACTATAATCAGCCATCGAAAGGCAATTTTTTTTTTTTTAAGAATAAAATAAAATGTTAATAAGACATCAGTGACCCCCCTTCCTTGTACACTGCCATTTCCTTTCCGGATCCCTGCTCCGAACTTATGCTCTTGATCCATCATCTCATCTAAAGATGAGGGGCTCTTATGCCTTACACAACAATTTATCAGTCTGTACTATTGTCTATAAACTGATATCATCAACAATTAGATAAGCTGTTTTTAAATTTCCTCTCTTGACAAAATTGCCAACCGAAATACAAACGGATTTTCCTTTGCGATAGAGGATAGAACTGAAGCAGTATACTTAATATGTACAATACGTGCGTACTAAACTAAACCACCTTTGCTACCTATATACAATCGCCTATACTGAATCCTCATCAGCTCAAAACTCTCTGTATCCCCAGACTCTTAATTTCTCAAATCTTATATCACCAAGACATTCTTCTTAATTGATACAAGAATCCTCCTGAGCAGTTCAACATCCAGTGATCATATATCTAATCCTCATGAAATTGCTTATATCACCCTGAATATTACCTTAAATTTTCATCTATCCCTAAGCTAAGTAGAACACTTAATAATACTCTAGTCAACTACTTTTAAAATTAGATAAACCCAGTTTCAATATTAGAAGTGCTTCGTCCCTCACTTTGACTACGGACTTGTACAATAAGCCATGAAACTATTGTACCTAAAATTCCTCTCAAAACTGCAAAATACTGCTGCTTGTATACTAAGTACCTCCTATAGATACTTTACCTCCAAGATGACTGCCTTGTCTGTTTTGCATGACAAACCTTATTATTTTTTACTTAAATTCTCTTTCTCCTGATCACTAACAAATCAAAACTGCTCTATTTCCTAAGTTGCCACTAAACCTAATCCGTCTCACGTAACTTAGAGGAGTCCTTGCTCTCCGCCCTTGACCCTAACAAACTCGTAAATCGATACCCATTAACACCTAAAATTTCCTAGGCATGCTCCTGATTATAACTCCTAACCCATAACCAAGCTTCTAAGTAAATACTTACTAGCCATAGTCCTATACATTGACTTAAAGTAATCTATAATGAACAGTAACCATTAATATCTCTTTATTAAGAGATAGTATTGCAATGATTATTACACAAACTAAACCGGTACTCATTGAAATAAAAACTTCCGGATATTAAGGGAAAGGCGAAGTCATTCTCCTTCGTTGTAGTCTAAAGGCAACTTACTCAAATTACTCAAATTGTCTTAAATTCCATGCATTCGTATACAATACTACTTATCCATCCATCTATACTTTAACTATACTTACAGAATATGCAATAACCTATATTTATCAGGTATAACTGTACTCCATATCAAATGTTCTCTTGTATCTATACTGAGCATATCTTATCTTTCAGTCTTACTAAATGTCCGGTTTAAGCACCAAATCAGAATTTCTAATAGCAAGTAGATCATACTCTAACACTTTATCCTAATCCTAAACCTACTAAACCATATCTAACCATACATTCCTAAACCTACTAACTATATCTAACCATACATTGCTAAACTTACAAAACTATATCTAACCATACATTAACTCGTCTCTCTCGATCCAATACTGTAGCTAAATTTAGCTGCTTCCACTGCATGAATTTTTACCTATACCCTCTCCCAGTAAAAATGAAAATGGAAAGCATAATAATGCCCTTTTTTAACCACACTTGAGGAGTGAAAATTTTCTGTAGAAGCTAACCTAAATGCCCGATTTTTCCAGGAGATATTAACCTAAATAACCAATAAATATTAACTACCCATGCGGGGTCGCAGAAATACCTGGATTAGGACCCAGGCGCGGGCCGAACCCCCTCGGAGCTGATGGACCCGTAGGTCTTCCCAGGTCATCCGTCTAGGAGAAGGAAAACTCTGAAACTAAACCTAGGGGAGGGAGACCTCTTCAGTCCTGGACGACAACCTTCCTAGAGCTGGTGACTCAAACAAATCACCGGTTGGCAAACCTAAACTGCTTAAGGAGGAGATAGACTCTGTCTATCGCCCGGCTTTCATACTCCTTCTTTGCCTATTGGCCAGGCGTAGAGGTACTATCACAGGGACTCGTCTGAATCACCCAGTGGTTGACCTTGTTTCCTGACTAGGGCAATGAACGCCGCTTTTCCCCACTCCCGCCACATCCCATCCCCCTAAACTGGACACAGTGGGGTGCTTCAGTGCCATATATGTCGGTGCAGTTGGACTGGGCTGGCTTTGCCTAATGGATTGAGGGTACCGGATTGACAGTTCCTGGCTGCTGTTTCCGACTGATAGTACAGGAGCCCTAACTCTTTGGTAGCGCTTAGAGCGGCTGCTCCATCAACAGTTGTAAAATATCGGGATGTTTGTAGTGCCATGTCGCGCATGGAAAGGGACCCTGCACTCATCCCCGGTGGGCTTTCCTGAGGCCACAATCCTGTGGGTGAGGACAGCTGATGGTCTACTTGTATTGCATGTCTGGTATTCTGCACAACTACTTGTCCAGCCCCCCTCACTCATCCACCCTAACTGAAACTTTTAAATAAAATAAAATGAAATGACAGCTGAAGCAAAAGTTACGTTTAAACCAGGACCAAACTCAAAGAAAACAAACCTGCCTCCTCCCTTGAGACTTGCATTTACTAATATCCGCGGGCTTAGAACTAACTTAGATGATGTTGAGTCATTTCTCCTTGTAAACACCCCGGATATCTTAGCATTAAGTGAAACTAACCTTCACTCCTCCATTCCCTCTAACCACTTTAACATGCCTGGTTATCTCCCACTCTACCGTAAGGACTCGGACAGACATATGCATGGACTTGGAGTCTATATTCGAAACACCCTCCTCCTAACTAGAGAAATAAAACTAGAATCAGAGGGCCAGGCCTTTATGTGCTTCAGACTAAATATACAACACAATATTAGCTACTTGTATTTTCTCTACCGCTCTCCCTCAAACCAAGACTGTACCCTAATAAACAAAGTCTCAGACAGCATAGATATAGCACTCTCCCTCGATACTAGCGCACAAATACATGTATTTGGTGACTTCAATGTCCACCACAGTAACTGGCTAGGATTCCCAAATCACACAGACGTAGCTGGTAGCGCAACTCATAGCTTCTCTATATCTCATTCCCTATCTCAGTTGGTTACATTTCCAACACGTTTCCCAGACCAGCACGATCAACATGCCCCACTTCTAGATCTCTTTCTGACAACGGTTCCCAATGACTGTACAACAAATGCCCACAGCCCACTCGGGAATGCTGATCACGCTGTGATAATGGTAGAAATCAGCCTAAATTCTCGCCCTAAAACTGAATACCCACTTCTCAAAACAACGAGGTATTACAAAAAGGCTGATTGGGAAGCCATCAGGGAGCTCATCAGAGATGCCCCATGGCAAAATATCTTTACTCTTCCAGCGGAACAGTGTGCAAATGAGACAACTGAATGGTTCAAAACTGCTATTGAAGCACATTTTCCCGCATGGAAATACTATAGCAAGCCCCACTCTCCCCAATGGTTTACTTCTGCTTGTGCAGCTGCCATTTGTCAAAGGCAGCATGCGTTCCGCAGATTCAACCGACATAAGTCCAGCTCAAATAAACAGAAGTTTATAGAAGCTAGAAATAATTGTAAGAGAGTGATAGACACAGCTAAGTCAGATTACTCTGAAACCACCAGAAAGCACATCGAAGCACAGAAATTAGGAACCCGGGATTTTTGGAAAATCTACAACAGCATAGTTAATAATGGACAGTCAATTATTCCCCCACGAACAAACAATCATGAGGTTGCTTGCACGGCAACTGACAAGGCTAATCTGCTTGCCAGTCGGTTTGCCTCAAACTCCACACTGAACTCGGTACACCACTCACTCCCTGATTTTCCTCTGCGAACAGACGCCACACTTGACGATTTGAAAATCACCCCTTCTCAGGTACATGCTATTATAAAAAACCTAGACACCTCAAAAGCATGTGGACCAGATCTCATCCCGGCTGTGCTATTAAAAAAATGCTCTGCCGAGGTTGCTCCAGTTCTGTCCAAACTTTACAATAAATGCCTTAACGAATCTTGTTTTCCCGACTGCTGGAAGACCGCCTCTGTGGTACCAGTCTTCAAGAATTCTGGTGAAAGAACTGACCCACTAAATTATCGCCTCATTAGCCTCCTCCCGCTTTTCGCCAAAATATTTGAGTCCTTAGTTAATCAAGCCCTAGTCCAGCACCTAACAGCTGCTAAACTCCTGACTGACAAACAATATGGATTCAGGCAAGCCCGTTCAACAGCAGATATCTTAACTGTAGTTTCTGAACATATATACCGTTCATTGGATAAAACAGGGGAGGGTAGAGCGGTGGCCCTTGATATATCTAAGGCTTTTGACAGGGTATGGCACGATGGTCTTCTAAGGAAAATTAGATCATATGGAATCACTGGAAGAATTCATAATGTAATTAAATCCTTCTTAAGTAATAGAAAAATCAAAGTTGTCCTCGACGGACATACATCCAAACAATATGACATAAATGCAGGAGTACCTCAGGGGTCTATCCTTGGACCTCTATTATTCCTGATATTCATAAACGACCTCCCTGATAATATTGTTTCGGAGATGGGTATATTTGCCGATGACACCACTCTCTATAACAGATATGAGGGGAAAACAAATGAACACATATCCAAGGAAATGGCAGAAACACTAGAGGACGACCTCCAATCTGTAGTGGAATGGGGACAAAAATGGCTGGTCACATTCAATGCTGCTAAGACTAAGCTTGTTTCCTTCAATAACTACAAGAAACCTTCTCTACCACCAATAGCAATGGCCAAGAACACATTGCCTGAAAGTACTTCTTTTAAACTCCTCGGCCTAACGTTTACAGGGAATATGAACTGGAATAGATACATTGAAAGCATTGCCAAGGCTGCTGCAAGGAAGGTTGGCTCCCTCTACTATGCTAAAAAACTACTTACGCCTGCCAGTATCCTATACCTCTATAAGGCAACCATTCGCCCATGTATGGAGTACTGTTGTCACATCTGGGCTGGTGCATCTGCTGCTTGTCTCTCGCTCCTGGACAGGGTTCAAAAAAGAGTCGCTAACCTGATAGGTCCTGAACTGTCATCTAGGCTTCAACCTCTGTCCCATCGACGAGATGTTGCATCCCTCTGCCTGTTCTACAAATACTTTAATGGTGAATGCTCTGACGAACTGCAAACACTTGTACCTCCCCGACGTAACTACCCCCGACAAACCCGACAAGCTACTAAGTCTCATCCCTTTACAGTAGAGATCCCTAGGCGCAAGAAAGCCTTTTACTCCAATAGTTTCTTCCCCAGAACTGCGGGTCTTTGGAACTCCCTTCCGGGATTCTGCTTTCCCAACTGCAATGATATGCAGAAGTTCAAGTGTAATGTTAACAAACATCTTTCTACTCTTCTCCCTTCATAATGACCCCGCTAATTAATTCCCTAATAGATATTCACAATTTCTACGCTTTGATCCTAGGCTAAAAGTCAGCACGGTTTGACACAAGGCCGCTAACTATGAGCGCTTGCCACAGCGTGTGCATTTTATAATAAAATACAATGGAAGCACTTAACATACCATTAGTCTACTGACCCGGCAACAGCCGACAAACTCACCGGAACCTCCGTCTCGGTGGCCCAAGCCGCCTACGCTATAATCGTTTGAGAGATTTCGAAGATATTAAGAGGTTTGAAAATATAACTACATATGAGCTGTCGACTAAATGTTCTCATGGTTTCTGGTTTACTCATTCATTCATATATATAT
>NC_136482.1:112625678-112643178 GCF_053919585.1 Euprymna scolopes | reverse complement strand
TTCAGTTGTGGACAACTCCTTCAAACTAATTCTTCATTATATTAAGATAACAAACAAAGCCAACCGGGTTCTCTATCTGATACAAATATCCTTTCTAAGCATAGCAGCAGGTGCTTTCTATATAACGTTGGTACGGCCCATTCTTGAGTACGTCATCCAAGCAACAAAGCCCTATCTTCAAAAAGATATTGTACATCTGGTTCTCAACCACTGTAGCGCAGTGTGAAATGATTAACAATGTGCCTCAAAAACATAACTGGAAATCGTTTAATTCCATGTTGTTTAATAAAGATGTTACCTTTATTAGTCATCAACCTTTGAACTATGAGTAGATAAAGAATTAGCAAGCCTTGCTAGTGATCGTATGTTGAAGTATGCACAAGTGCTATTGAATGGTTTTTGGATTTCTGTTATGGATTGGTTGTTTGGTTGGTTGTTTTTGTTTTACGGCATATCAACCCTTTTCGGGTTATTTAATGCCGAATCCAAAGATTTTGAAGAAAAATTTTTTAATAGAATATATTTGTTGTTTTCAAATCAGTTTCTATTTAACCTATAGTTGGGACCCTAACAGGTACTACCACTCCGGATCGGAGTGGGCCTGGGAGCAGTGGTAATTAAAGGGTGGCTCCACACTCCCCAAAGCCCGCGAGCTGGGGCCCTCACCACTGGATATAGTTTAAGACCATATCCAGTACCATTCTGTTATGGAAGAATATCCAACTTTAAGTAAAAAAAAAAAAAAACATAAAAATCTTACTGTAATTCTCAATTTCGTATTTATGTGAACTGGGATTTTCTTACCTAAATAACATTAAAAATTGAGAAAGAAATAAAAACAAGCCTTGAAAGACTTAAAAATACTGAAGAAGAGATGAGTATGTCTCTCTCACAGTCGCCCAGATATTGCAGCAGTAGTTAAAAAACACCAGGTACAAATGTCCCACTGACATTCACTATTATTTTATACCAGATATTGAATACAGGATATGTTGATTTATGTGAATAAAAATACTATGTAATCGTCTTTGTGTTTTCATTACTACTACTACTACTACTACTACTACTACTATTACTTTTTATTACTAGTCTGGGTGCCCGGCGTTACCCGGGTGTTTGGAGGTGTGTGTTGAGCAATAAAAAAAAAAAAAAAAAAAAATAGGGGTAGTAAGCAGTCTCGAACTCGTAACGTGCCAGAGAAAAAAAGAGGAGAAAGAAAACAAAACTGTTTAACCGATGTGTCTACCATGGTTGTGACGTCACGGTTGGTCGAAATAACGCCTCTTAAGTGACGTCATGAACGCGAGGGTTGAATGATTGCAAAAACTGTCAGCGAAAAAAAAATCAACCCTCCCTGTAGAAAAGCGCCCAGTTGAGAGTGAAGGAATTAATGTTTGGGCCAATTTATCGATACTTGTCATCCGAAGGGTCGAGCTTCAAAATGATACCGATCTCGTGAAAATCTGTCGCCTCTGTCGAAAGTTTTAGGCAAACATACAAACATACGTTCATACATACATACATACATTTAAACAGACAGGTGAGATGTAGGTTATAGATTACTTTGTTGCAAAAAGGTTATATGAGTTGAAAGTATTTATTTTTTTTTATCTCAATAGTTTGCCGTCATGCAAAAATGGTGCATGGTCAATGGTTGGCAACCAAGATATTGACGTGATTTTTCTTGATTCCTACAAAGAACGGCTTCACAAATTATATATGCAAGGTGGAGGCTGATTAAGACATGCAGAATCGTGGACAATGATTTCTCACAGAAGATGCAACATTGTTGTTTTTGTCTCAACCAAAAAAAAATCCTTCCTTGCTAGAAAAACCTGTCAGAGAAGGTTATGATGATACCTATCCAGATTTAAAGTCGCCTTGGACAAACATCTAGACAGTATTTAGATGCAATATTTTCAGATTTTTTAGACGGCATTTTGCATTTTTTTCTATTTTTGCCAACAAAATTGATTGATTCATTAAGAACAACAACAACTTTCTACAACTGATTAAGGGTATTTTTGCACTGAATCAGGAAATTGCATCAGTTTATTTCTATCAGGTCATGATTTTGTGCTAAATATATACATTTTTTACAAAGGAGTCACCACTTACCAAGGCCCGGAGGCTACTTGAGGATAAGGGTTAATGAGTGTACGGTACTCAATGGGTGTGACAAAGTCGATTACATTTTGTAGGCATTATCAGCTGATTTTTGTCAACACATGTCATCTTAAATATGTTTTTAAGTGAAATTGATGATTGTGGTTGTAGCTAGGTGGGTGTTGGCCGTGAATGCCTTACAGGGGTCACAGTTGGGTGGGGGGACAGTAAAGCTCCGTCGAGCACCTGTCATGAAAATAACGATAAAGCAGAGATAGACTTATACCGTTTCTCATGTGAGAAAAACGTGGCAGAAAAAAAAAAAAGGAACATCGTTCACCAGATTTCAGAGTCGGTTGTTACTCTGTCCAGGCAGGAAATACTACTCTGCTATTCAGGATGTATTTGACCCTTACACAGGTAGAGAATAGCATCTTCCTCTCAGATTCTACAGAATGTCAGGTGTGGATTTAATATAAGTGTTTCTGTGGAACTAAACAGATTCGAACTTGTCACACCAAGGTTTTTAGTCTGTATCATTAACCAATTAGCCACTATTCATTCCGATTTATATTCATTCTAACTATGACTTCAGATACAAAAACAAAATGTCTGAACCACCCTGTTAGAATTTCCCAGTGATTAGAAATTCGATTTGCTGAATTCTGAGATTTCAGATCCCACCTAAGAATTTTTCATATATCTTTTGTTCGTTTTTGTTTTTCTTTTCTTTTTTATGTTTTTCTTTTTATGTTTCTTTATTTTTTCTTCTTTCTCCTTTTTTCCTGTTTTATTTGTGTTTTTTCTTATTTCTCCTTTCTTTTCTTTTTGTTTCTTCTTTATTTATTTTTCTTCTTTAGTAAGCGTAGTTAATAATGTTTACAAACTGATCACACGAATTTATGAAACGATTTTATTTCAACGGAATGAGTCAGCGTCTAGATACTTTATCCCAGCCTTATCGAAGAAGCAAAAAAGCGCTTCATAATTAGACTTTAATACAAACTAGAATGTCACTCAGTAGAGTGCCCATCTCCTCCAAAGTTTAGGTATATATTTTTATAATTATTTAATTAAACAAATAAGAATGCCGATTCTCTGCCCCCCCCCCAATTCTCCTCTGCTCTACGTCATTAACTTTTACTCCCCATTATAGGCAAGTTACTCGGCCCTTATCATTACTTTCTTTTTTACCTTTTGCCTAGGAGGCGTAATACGTGGTTCCTGGCTTTGGTAGAAACTGTCATGTTAGCAAACATTCTGCACCAGTGGGAGTTGCCTTCCTTTGAAAATTTACTGTGAATAAAACGAGACTTGCAGTCAGCCATCTTGATCTTAATGAGCATACTTTGCCTTGTCTTTCCTAATAAAAATATAACAAAAAATGGTGTCAGAATAAGGGATTTACGAACGAATATGAGCAATACACAAGGAAGAAGCCATACAAAATAAATAATTAAAGTAAAATTCCATGAATAACTCCCAGTATAACCAGCAACATGAGCCTGCCAGAACCCTTTACATTAGACCTGAGTTATGTGAAAGATGAATTCGATGGTTTAGTCATTATTAGATAGTGTCCAGGTTTGATGAGAAACCAAGCCCTTGTCAGGTAGACACTTTAATATATTGCATGGGTGAGAAAACTAAAGATATTTTCACCATATCCAAGTTTCACCCAAGGAAGCTCAAAATTTTAACATAGTTATATCAAAGTTTAACGACCACTTCAAAGGCAATACAAACATAGTATATGAACGGGCTAGGTTCAACCAGAGACGCCAAGAAGAAGATGAGTCCATTGATGATTTTATCATGGATCTCCATGCATTGACTAAAAACTACAATTCTAGGGACCTGCACGAGGAACTAATTTGCAACAGAATTGTAGTTGGTGGCACAGATCCTAACCCGTCATTGAATCTGCAAATGATTCCAAACCTCACCTTAAATGGAGCCATTATGCATCATGCCCGACAGTGCAATCACCTCGCAATAATGTTACCTGCAGTAAAGAATCAGCTGATAGTAATATTGCTGTCCATTCTGTTATTCACAACAAAACTCGCAGGCAAAGATAAAGCAAATACAAGATCAACTCAGATGAGAATTTCACTATGAGGGTCAACAGAAGAAAGGGCATACCCAGCAACATAGACCAGAAGCTGGATGCCACCATTTCAGTCATCTGCTACAATTGTGATATGATTAACCACTATGCCCAATGCTGCCATGCGAGAAAGCTACATGAAGTTAAGCATGACTCAGATGATGACAGTGAAAGCGAGCAGAGTGCATATATTGATGTCCTGTCGATATTAGAAACAAGAGTAAGTAAGTAACATACTATATGCAAACTTTTCAAATTGCCACCATAGCTTGCTCAAGTTTTTGCCTTCATTAACGGAACATAATAAGAAATATTTCTAAAAAAAAAACAGATATAAATAGTATAGGTGTTGCTTTTTGAGGTTTTGAAAATTTTTTACATTGGAGAAAAAAAGATAAGCAATTAGAACTATTTGCGTTTTAGTATTCGTTGGAATTGCGTCTCGATGTCTAATCTACAATAGCAATATTGAATTAGCTGGCCTAAATATCAGTATTCAGAATTTGTGACGTGAACCGCTATCAATGGTTTGTTTCTCTTACACACAAACTACGGTCACAAACTACGGTTTAAGATTTATTTAGACTGATTTCAAACTGATATAAATGATTGCATAATCGATTTTTTTTTATTCTAATTTTTTTATGATTTTCAGTATCAAACAAACACTTCATTTTTACTTGATATTTTATCTTCATTTAAAAAATTATACGACCAAAATCTAATTATAAAAGTTTACATGAAAAAAGTTTACAGATAGCGGCTTTTCAGAGACCATATACTTTTACAAATTGTGCATTCAGACTCTTACCATTTTACACATGGATGTGTGATGCAGAGTACAGACAATGCTGAAATACTAACGTTAGTATTTATTGACTCAGTCTTAACAGGGAAGACACCTCACAATTTTGTTTTTTTCTTTTTGGGGGGGGGGTGCGGAGTTCACCGGAGCTGTTCTGGCTTTACATCATATTTCCACTGGACATAGCTGGTACATGGGTCCTGCTAGTAATAGATAAATTAATGAGTTAAATAATAAATAACTAAAAAGAAGACATCATATAGCTTGGGCACTGAAGAACATCAAAGACTATTTAAAAAAAAGTGGGGAGATGTTACGTTAGCAGACATTCTACACCAGTGAGATTTGTCTCCTTTTAAAAATATATCCTTTCGTCAAACGTGAATAAAACGAAACTGGCAGTCGGCCATCATGGTTTTAACGAGTATACTTTGTCTTGTCTTATTTCCTGATAAAAATATAGCAAAACAGAAACCATTTTGGAGCGTCTTTGTGTATATCCCAAAAGGACCACACCGACATTTAATATGAATCGTTTATGAATATTATGTTTTAGCAAAGTAAAAAAGTGAACAATAATATATATATATATATATATATATATATATATATATATATATATATATATATGTTTTAGGTAGCCGTTCCTATCTGGTGACCCTTCTATTATTTTAATGTTTCATTTTATTTCCAGTTTAGTATGCATGCCTATATATATAAATGGAAATAAAATGAAACATTAAAATAATAGAAGGGTCACCAGATAGGAACGGCTACCTAAAACATAAATGAAAAATGTAGAAATAAAAAAAAACATTTTTAAATAAGAAATAAAAAATATAATGGTTGAATGCATAAAAGTGCATAAGTATTTGTCAGACTTGCTTTGTGTTTGTCCTTGTTAATGCATGCACATATGTGTGCAAGCTGATGTGCGAAACATTCAGTTCTTTTGCTTTTTATCCTGGCCAACAGCTGGGGTGGAGTGTTGAGTAGACTGTCATTCAGTCTGTTGGCTGGTGTAGTCTCTCTGTAAAACCGATTTTCTTGATCAAGTCTCATAGGAATTTCTAAGCTCACACTATCTTACTATATTCACATATAGGTGTTGCTTTTGAGGTTTGAGAAAATCTCTATACTGGAGAAAAAAAAGATAGTAAGCAATTGCGTTTTAGCATTCATTAGAATTGCACCTCGATGACTAATCTACCGTCTCGATATTGAATTATCTAACCTAGTTATCAGTATTCAGAATTTGTGCTGTGGAACGCCATCAGTGGTCTGTTCTCTTGATTTAGATTGATTTCAAACTGATATAAATAATTGCACACTGAAAGCAATCAAATTAAAATAAAATCGATTTTTCATTCTAATTATTTTATGATTTTCAGTAGCAAAATAAAAATTTCATTTTTACTTGAGATTTTATCCTTCATTCTGCCCTGTCCTAGAAAATCAACCTCCCAGACTTTATCTCCTTTTTGAAAAGAGGTTACTTGATTGTTTTATTACATGAGGTGCTCCTACTGGGAATGCCGGAGTACAATTCACTTAATTTGCCGGCATTTCAAAATGTACCTAGCCTTCTGTCTAATCTCCCACATGAGAGGTAAACAATACTTATGCTAACGATCAAAGTATTTTATTCTTCAAGAATTAGCCTAAAGTTAAAATTAAATGTGAAAGAAAGAGATAGAACCTCATAGAAGTCAACAAAATGCGGGGACAAGTTGTGGTCTTGTATATAAGAGAAGGGGTTAGGTATGAGTGCGCTTTCCCTGTGCAAGCATGGTGTATATAGTTCTTTGTTCTTTTGGAACATTTTAAACGTTTCATCAAATGCACATTGTTGTGTACGTTAATGCATATTTTTACACATGTAGATTTTCACCAGTGAGCGGTCAAGAAGCAAATTAACAAAACAAAGTCTTTTTCATACATACGTTCACGGTTGTTGTCCTTCATTCTCCACTCATCACTTTTCCATGTGTTGGCCATGATCCACCTCGTAGTTATTGACCTTCTGTTTAACTTGAGATGAATCTACTTATGCATGCAAATACAATGAAGACTTGCTCAAGTTTCAAAAGGTTTTATTAGAGGGAGTGTTTGTTCACGGGGTGGGGTGGGAGGTATAGATTAGACTAAAAATTAATTTCTTATTTGTTCTACTTGGGAACTGAGAGACACAGACGGGCAGATATCAAGGTGATAATCGCTTTAATTCTCTCTACATTGTCGGATGCATCTTGTCAGCTTCCTGACTCAGATTGACTAGAAACTTTCTTTCCTTCCTCAAACACGTAAACACACTATCGTCTTGAATTTCTAATGCATTTTATCTAATTAGCTAACCTTTGAACCCCCTTGCTTTAATCATGCTACCTACAACTGGTATATTTTTGTTTGGTTATCCTCATATGTACTCTACGCAACCCTCACCAAAATTCATACTAGTTAATCTCTACTTACTCGCATAGGGTCCCAATACATAACGTCTCTTAGCTAGTTAAGCGAGCAAGTCCCATCCTCTTTTTTTTATTTTTCAGCAATGGAAATCCTCCAGGGTACTTTTTGCCTTAGTCTCCTTAAATTAATTTTTTGCGTCTTTGAATGACACTATCCACTCTATCCCTATTTCTTTCACTTAAGTCTCACTACCACTTAGAGATTAGCCTGTTTATTTTTTGTGCTAAATAAACCGAAAAAATGGTAGCTGTTCTTGATTTTGTTTGGTTTCTTTGTTTTTTTTTCTTTCTGTGTGTGTTTATCTTTGTCCCCATCATTTTCTAATAAAATTGTAAATATTTTAGAGTAATCACTAACTAAGTATCAGCCGGTATCAGTAACAATTACCATTTCTTGTAAATAAAAGTAATCTTAAACCATTAGTGATAAAGTAGTTAAGAGGGTAAATCTGGTATTATGGTGATTACTCTAAAATATTTACAATTTCATTAGAAAACAATGGGGACGAAATCGCACACATAGAAAAGAATAAAACAAACGTTTGAAAGGAAATACAGTTGGGAAATTAATCAAAAACAAATTTACAATGCTTCGCCTATTCATTTGTGATCTATCTGTGTTTAAAAAATATACATATTCAATATATAAAAGAAATTTTAAAATAATTTGACTTCATTCCTGTCAAGATACAAAATGGCTATCATAGATTATTGCACTCACTCATTACTTACAATAAGGTTAATTAGTTTAAAACTATTCATTTCCCCATTGTAGTTCCTTCGTAATGTTTTCATATCAAACAAAAACGTTCAACAAAGGAAAACACATTGTCTTTTCACATAAACGTACACTTGTGCACATATGCGTTATTGCTAGTGAACGATCACAAAATAAATCAATTAATGAAAGTTTTTTTGTTTGTTTGTTTTTTTTTTACATACATGTGCAGTCTGGTCTTCATTCTCCCATGTGTGTTGTCCCCTATTAATCGGCTGTTTTAACTTAAGCGAATAAGACTCATGCATGGGAACACAATGGAGGCTTGTTGTGGTTTCAAAAGTTTTATTTGGGAGAGAAAGTTCTTTCACGAGGGAAGAGACTAAAATTAATTCCTTCTTACTTAATTTTCTTACTTTACTTTAAAAATGATTGATGAATGAACAAATCTTGAGAAAATATTCTCTTAGATTTCTACATGGCAACTTCCTCGATTTGAACTGCCTTGAAACTCTTTCCGATCTCCTGAACACATGATCATTTCATGATCATTGGCACCTGCTTACTTTTTCCTCGAGGGAGATAACTCTTGACACCTCTCCTTGCCTCACTCACACTACATGTACTGGATCTATTTCTGTTTACCACCAGACTGCCCTGTATTAACGTTAACAGAATCTCTACTTACTGGCATAGAACACCTATATATAACATCTTTAAAATAATTTATGCCAATAATAATAGTAATGATTCCATTTTTTTTTTTTTTTTTTTTTTTTTTTTGTAGATGAAATTAATTTTAAACCATTGGTGATATTTTAAGTAGAGTAATCCATAGAGTAAATGTGGTATTGTGGTGATTAATGAAATGAAGCTGATAGACAAATGGTGAAGGATGAAAGGAATAGTGTTTTGTTTTGTTTTTTTACATTTTACTTTATTAAATAAGTTCTCAGAAATCAAGGGGACCCTTTTTGGGGGCTTACACTTGATTTGTATATGAGATATATAACTATCCCAGTGTTCAATCAAAATTCTTTTCTCATACTCAAATATTAAATTTATAAAACAGTGAACAATTGATCACTTAATTATGTTATGTATTGTAGTTATTTCTGAATATTTCTCGATTCTTGGATAATTGGATAAAATATAATTGCTTCTTTTGTTGGCCTGAAAGTACTTTTTAAATAGTTTAAGTATATTGAAAATATTTTATTTTTTAAATGGTGTATTATCTTTTATGAGTAGAAATGTAACAAAATTTTAATGTATTAAACATCATAGAGATAATGCATCAAATACAGAAAAGGTGTTTGTGTTGGTTGGGGATCTTTTTCAAGTGAAACCATTACGTGTCATGTCGACATTAGTATGGATTTTAAAAATTACGAAAAATGATTAAATAGAAAAATAATTACAAGGAAATTTTCAAGTGAAACCGTTACGCGTCATGTCGACATTAGTATAGATTTTAAAAATTAGGAAAAATGATTAAGTAAAAAAATAATTACAAGGAAAAATGGAATTTATATTATTTAATTGGAATTTATTGAGATGAGTATTATTTATTAAGTTTATTTTTATTGCGGACTATGATCCTCATCTTTTCTTAGTTGTTTCATGACGTTTCAGACAACTCTTCCAACAACGAAGGCCAGAGGAATAGTTGGCCGAAACATCATGAAACAACTAAGAAAAAGATGGGGATATTAGTCTGCAATAAAATTAAAATTAATAAATAATACTCATCTCAATAAATTCCAATTAAATAATATATACCATTCAGTACGGACCCGACAATGGAAGATCAGATAATAAAAAACATGAATTTATAAGACCAAAAAAATTCAACCTTGATCGCCCTTTGGGGCCCGTGGTGCAGTTGATAGAGACGTTGAATCTCTATGGTTCCAGGTGAGAACTGTCTGAAGATAGTGGTTTCAATCCTACCCAAAGCCGGCCAGAGGCTTACTCGGGCAAAACGTGGTGAAACGACAACTACGGAAGGCAGTAATTGCTGAGAATGCAGTCAGGAGATTCAGAGTTCCTATCCGTCGCGGTTACCACCTGACGAAGGCCAGAGGAATAGTTGGCCGAAACGTTGTGAAACAACCAAGAAAAGATGAGGATAATAGCCCGCGATAAAAATAAAATTAAGAATGGAATTTATCGAATTATCAAATTTTATCGTATTTTTAATAAGTGGGAGAGTTGGTTGACTAATTCAGGCTTACAAACTGACTTATCTCCCTTGACTTAAATTAATTTAAAATTAAGGATTCGTCATTTTTAAATCCAGTATGTTAGAACGTACTTTTGGATGATTATTTTTAATACATCTAGTACATCTTCTACTGGATCAATTTCCGTGACATTTGGAATTTATTAATTAACCCTTGTCATTGACTTTGAGGCTTGATAAGCAAGAACTCATTAGCCCATTAAAAAACATGAGCGAAAATAAAATAAAAGTAGGCTAGAATTATTTTTACTTTTCATTAAATAAATCGTAGATTTTAATAAAAATGATGCTTATGCACTTATGTTACCGCGCTATTTTTTTAAAATCGTATTTTCAAGTTAAATTCGACTTTTACAATATTGTTAAGTGAAAGTACAAAATAGTTACAAAACTCCCTCCCTCCTCATGTTAAGAATCGCTTTCTAAATAATAACGTTATTATTTTAGCACGGTAACATAAGTGCATAAGTTACAAAAAAAGTAATTTCTCATATATTATGGAAAAACTAGTTCATGTTAATGATATTAATGTAAGTGTAAGAAAAAAAAACGCAAAAATAATCAAAATTAATATGTTACTCGATAAACTCTATACGTTTTTATGCAAAAATTTATGAATAAATAAAAATTTACAATAAAAATATGCATAAAAAATAATATAAGACTTACCTTCTGTAAAACAGATTTCTTTTTAACGAACGACACAAACGACAGTTAATCGTATTAGAGGCAGCTGCAAATTGTTTTGAAAAAGGTACAAAAATAAAGTTGCGAGTACTTCAATTAAAACAATCGAATCAAAACGAAATTTTTGGAGGCTGATGCTGGATTTCCGATTTTAACATTGGCAATAGTCATATATTCTATTATATGAATATATTTTTTATATTGGAAACCTGTCATAAAAAAATCTGTGTTTAAACTTCATATCACGGAATATTGGAATTTAATATCTTAAAGTCTTTTTTAAAATTAATTTTGTTTTAGAATTGTGTCATTCAAATAATTATATTATCAAGAAAGAAATATTGTCAAGAAAAAACGTTGATTTTGTTTTTTAAGATAATAATATTGCTTTTATGTCCATTTTTATTTACAACTCTAAGGTAATTGAAATGATGGGTGTATATATATATATATATATATATATATATATATATATATATATATAAAATAACTATTTTTTAATTATTTAAACTCTTTAGCTTTAAAAAAGCGTTGCAATTTTTATGGGCCTAAATTTATTTTGTTTAGTTTTCGTAACATGAAATATAGAACACCAAAACAAAAAATAGGTTCTTTCATATATTTAACGAAACCTTCTTTTAATATGTAAGTTAATTAAAAAAATTAATAAGTTTCGAAAATTTAGTAAAAAATCTAACCATTAGCTGATTTTTGCTAGATTTTTTGAACATGGGTATCTTTATGGCTTCAAAAACATCATTACATAGAAACGTTGTTTTAAAGCACTGATAATGTAAACATGATTTTAGTCTCACATTTTCATTATTTTCATTTGCTGTAAAAATGTTTAAAAACATTAGCAGTTTATTTGAAGCTTCTTCTTTTAAATGGTACAAAAGTTAGGATGATAATATTAAATTAAATTACAGTTACGTTGTGTTACATATGGGGGTGGGGAATCTGTTGCGTACGTCGGAGGTACCTAAAAAAAACAGTGTCTCTAAAAAATGGTAAGAAAAATTACAAGATGAAATATTTGTTATTATAAGATATCGGTGAAAAAACAGGTAGATATTATAAGCCTATATTAATATTATATTATTAAATAAGGCACGGCCAAAGCAGAAGGAGAGAGTAAGTATTTTTGGGTGGAGTCTCTCTTTAAAAATCTACCAAAAATCAAATAATTATTTAATCAATACAAAATTTTCACCAATTATTAAGTGAAGAATGAACTTTATAAGGGTGTACTGTTTTTTTTTTCATGATCGATATTTACATATCTTTTTGCCTACAAACATGCTTAAAATAATCAGCCGAAACTGAACAAAATATATTGTATTGTGGGAAGGGTGAGGGTTAGACAAAACAGACAAAAAAAAAACAAACGAAAACACTTGTGTATATATTAGATTTTAAAGTTGAAAATCCGAATTTAAATTTTGGATTTTTTAAATTTTGCCATGCGAAATCTATAGAGTGAGATAAAAGGTGGAATTATTTTAAATTCAGGTACTTACATTATATTTTTGCATATTCTTATAGCAAATCATCCTAAATCTTATTTAGGCAAAAAAAAAAAAAAAATTAATTGATTCAAAAATCTTTTAAAAAAATATTTAAATGTGTTATCCATCGAGACAAAAATGGTGGTGAATGGTGTTTTTTTTTGTTTTTGAAAAATGTAAAATTTTAAATTCTCTTAAAAATAGTAGAAAAGGTTTTATTCTGCTTTTCATGACAAAATTCAGGCTTTTCTCTTTCAGGAAAAAAGAAAAGTTGCACAGGAATAATGGATTTTAATTGATTTTAATTAGTTTAAAAAAATAAATAAATAAAATAAAAAAAACTTGGTTTTTCTTCCATTTTTTGGCCGTGCCTATATTAAATATAGTGAATCAACGAGAAGACCTGCTTAAATTGTTTGATATTGAACACGAGTTACTTCCCTTCGTTTAAAAAAGATATGTTTGTTACAAAAATACATTTTAACAATAATTGTCTAAATTTCTTTATCAATTTAGTATCATTGAATTATTGATGACGATGTTTTTTTGTTTTTTATTTTCTATTACGTTGCCTTATTAACATGATACTGTTTTATGATTCGAGTGTTGAGTATTTTTCCCCCTAATCAGACGAAAGAAAAATATCTAAGAATACAAAGTTGTTTCCCTTCCTTAATCATGATTTTTAAGTTTCCCAACCCTTTCTTTAAATCAACTTAATATAAAAGTTAGTCTTTAGAGCTTAGGTTGTAAAAATCCTCAAGATAAATTTTGTGTCTTGAAAAAAAGAGATAGTATATGATATCGTTAATAGGTTAGTCTCAATTTTTGTTTGCTATAGTTCATCCCTGGGTTACAGCGATATATAATTGATATATGAGTTTTAGATATATTAGGTTGGTGCAAAAATAATGTTTTTATATATATATATATATATATATATATATATATATATATATATAGAGAGAGAGAGAGAGAGAGAGAGAGAGAGTTGCACCAACCTAATACATTGAATGAAAAAAATATTAAACTTGGATATATATATATATATATATATATATATATATATATATGAGGATAAAATAGCACATGATATATTATAAAATGAAAAGTCATAGAAACAAGATATATGATAAGACAAAACGCAGCACAAATTAAACACAGGAAGAAATCATCAAAAATGATAGATTTACTAGTGTCATTCAAATCAAGGAATCATTATTTTTATCATCCGAACAAAACTAATAGATCTCTTGTTTTTGACGACTTCTGTCTTTGTCATATATATATATATATATATATATATATATATATATATATATATATATATATCAGCATATTTACATGGCTTCATATGGATCTAAATTTACTTCCATTTAAAGATTAATCGCTAGTGGCCGATAGGAAAAACACTAGCCGTCAAGGTTGGTTTTGTGACTGGGTTTGAATCTCCCAACCATCAATAATTACACTTCCTCCACTGATGATTGCATGAGTATGAAACACTAGCGTCTGTATGGATAAAAAAAATGACTATTTTTTTGAAAAACCATTATATATATATATATATATATATATATATATATATATATATATATATAAGGAACTTTATGTATGTGTTCTTGTGAGAATTTCTTCCGTATGGACTCGGAAACGGCTGGGCCGATATTTTTTAAATTTTACACAAAGGTACTTGATGCGTCTGGGGGAGTTCTTACATGGGTTTTGTATCGGAATGCATTTGATAAGTATCAAACATCAATAATTGAAAAAATCCGATTAGAGAAGGAAGTCCGATTTTCATCAAAGTAAACACTTTTATGCAGCCTAATATCACAAGTGCATTTGAGAACTTTTATCACCGAACAAACAGAAAGACCCAGCTATAAATTTAACTGTAGATAAACAAGAGCACACTTGAAATTAATGTTTGGTTTTAGAGCAAAATTGAACTAAGATAATTGAATTTGGTCGTTTAACTTTAATTCAAGTGATTATGCAAATTTCATAAAATCAGCAGTTGGTTCTTTGATAAGAATGTTTCGGTTTAGAGCACAATTAAACCATGATACTTGACCTTTACATTTTAAACTTTAAATGAAGCCATTATATAAAAATAATTTTATAAAATTAAATTCTCTACAGTGCAATGTAGACTACAATGTATTGTGGACTAAGTCACTGCGAGGAGACAGGTTAAGCTTCCTCTCGGTACAATGTGTGTGTGTGGGGGGGGGGGTCCTAACCAGAGCAATCAATTGATTAGATTAAAAAATTGGTTATTTCATTGATTCCAATGACATTAAAATTTTGAGAGGGTGGAACATTTGTTGATTCTCATTCAATCCTGGACAACGTCGAGTCTCTCTGTTAGTGTATATATATACATATATATATATATATATATATATATATATAATCAATCTTTCTTTGATGGGGTAAACTTTGCAGGGCACAGATGTTCTGTTTGCTCTGTCGTCTGTAAATCGAGTGGAGGCCTGAAGTGTCATGTGAGGGTCCACAGTAGAGCAGCACCAGTTGGCATCCCTCAATCTCAGTTTAAGTGTGACCTTTGCAACAGACTGTGTAAAAGCAGGGCTGGTCTGAAGAGCCACTTTCGTTCACACAGAAAATAGGAATTGATGCATTCTTGATCACATCTCCACATGTATATATGTGTGTGTGTATAAGTGTATATATGTATACATAATTATAATTTAAAAAAAATATATATATATTTTCAAAAATACATGAAAATAATTGAGTAATCAACAATAAAGCAAGGGAAAGATAGTCGTCTTCTGTCAAGAAGTGACAATCACCATATATATAAGATGCTGATATAAAGTTGTTGAAGATTGTGTTGTAAACTGACTAAGTATCAATGTAACATTACCTCTGTTCTCGGAGGACGCTTAGTGACTACAAGTCACAACAAATAAAATATATGGATGTTCAAACATGCCTTCTGCAAGTGATTACAGCAATCATTTTGTTACTGACGCAACCATTACACGATCATCTTTAAGGGTGAATTCTTACTGGAAAGCCAAACTGGAACCAATTGATTTCCTATCTAGAGGTTCTACTGAAATAGTAAATACATATATAAAATATAAAGTTAAAAAAAAAAAAAATTAATCGAAACAGCAGTTTTTTGCTCCAATGTGGAGAAAATTTAACTCCATAAAAAACAGAGGTACTCTGGATTGGGACAAACATAAGCCTAAAAAGGATCTCTTCTTCACTGACCGAAACCAATGAAAGATGAATTTTAGTATTAGAACAGTTACTACACTAGCGAGTGTCTGTACATCATTCGAAAACGACTTTGGTTGAAGACAAGATTGTAAGGCGTATACATAAGCTACCTAAAGGGAGAAAACTCTTTTACACCCAAAAGTTATCTCCCTTGCCAAGGCACATTTCTTTTTGTAAAGTATGATTGATTTGCATAGTCTTTGCATTAGCCCGTCAAGAGAAAACAAATAGCAATTAAAATTATAGGTGCTACCGAAATCGGCTTAGCAACAGAAACTTTAAATACTCATTTCATAGTAATTCTTTCAGTTTTAAAATTGTTAATAAGTCATTTATATTGTTGATTTCCATAGAATTGTTTTCATCCATTTATTTATTCATATTTGTGTCTTAACACTCCCAAAAACTATTTCACAAAATTTTAAACGTTGAAAGATATATTTATAATTTATGAAGAATTCTTGAATTAAAAAAGAAAATAAACAATTAGTTATGCTTTTGTAAAGATTATGCGATGGACATATCTTTGTCACTTTTGTACAAGGTAATCTTTAATTTCTCCGTTCGGATTGATAAGAGTTATTTTCTTACAGTGTGGTTCACAGAGCTTTTGCTTATGCACAGAGTGGTGTTGTCATGAATTGGAGCTATTTGTAAAAAAAAAAAAAAAAACAATTTTCATTTGTCATTTTGCAACGCTTTTATCTTTGGAATATTTGTAAAGATTTTAAAAAAAAAAAAATATTGATGACTTCTTAGAAGGTAATTTCAAGATATACTTATAATTTACATGACTGAAAGATGTATTTAGGCAATCAATTCCTATTTCAGTCACCTAAATTATTTTAAATCAAGTTTTCACCAAGACGTTTGCTGTTTGCATAAGCGCAGCAGTCCTTTCTTCTTCAACAAAAATACATGCAAACAATGTGGCATCTAAAAACCAAAGTCCCCCAAGCAAAAAAAAAAAAACATCTTTTATTTTGCCATTACAAGCTACCTAAATTTGCATAATTGCCTTTGTTTTGTATTTAAATGGTTCTAGGTTCATGCACAACTGCTTTCTTACAGTGGGCATGCATTAACAGCATTATACCAAAACGACACTCTCCCTAGATGGGTTTAACCGGCTTCCTCCAAAGGAAGAAGTTTCATGAGAATATGAAATTCACAAGCAGTCCCCTGTCACATGTCCGGAGAGATGATAACATTAGGTTTTTGCATTCTTGCAAGGAGGTGTTGATGTGCTAACTGTGGTTGCTACTTTCTGTCTTTTCCCCACTGTTACGACATCATTACATGTGACTTATTTATTCAATTCACATATGTAAGCACACAGTAAAATGAAAATATAAATTTGGAAAGACATAAAGATCAAACAAATAACACATTTTTTTTAATCATTTTTGTAAAAAAAAAAATAAATAAATAAAAAAAATAAAAACAGAAGAAACACAAATATTTCAAAGAAGAAATAATTTTTGTTTTAGTATTATTTTTACAAAAGAAAATCAGAATTGCAGAAAGAAGAGAAGGCATACAAAATAGTCATTAACAGTTTTGATTTGTTTCAAAATCGATCGAGGCAAACA
>NC_136482.1:112360678-112620678 GCF_053919585.1 Euprymna scolopes | reverse complement strand
TTAAGGCTCCAGCTTAAGAGATCTTGAGAAAAAAAAAATTGAAATTCAGGGAATCTTGCTTAATTGATGTCTGCTGACTATAGATCAAATTCAATGCGATTCCACACTATATATATTTTCAAACGGAAGGCTGTGTCTATATTATGCCACCTAACAATCTTTTAAAACAACTCCAAAGAAATTGAAAATCGAGGAACATTTTTTTTTTTTTTTAAATTATAGTTAAACTTTCACATTTTCATTTTAAACCACTTTGCATAAAAATAAAAGTAAAAGTATGTACTGTGGGCTATATTTAGTTTTAAATAAAACTAAATATAGCACAAATTACCAATTCTTAGACCTAGTTGCTGTGTTATGAAATTCATAATGATTGGTTAATTAGTTTAAGAGTGAATAATGTACATACAAATACATAAACATACGTACATACCTAACTTTATATAGATAGAGATAAATATTTATCTTAAGGTACTTTTTATGACCTGCCCCAGCGTATTAGAAACACTCCCAACCACTCCATGTTAAGAACGGCTTTTGAGGTTGGGAGGAGGTTGTTTAGTCCGAAAGTCGTTCTTAACATGAGGAGGCTGGGGTGATTATAATACACTGGGGGCATGTTGTATAAATTTACCTATCTTATTGACATTGTGTTTCATATTCTAATTTATTTCAATATGTATGGGTAGTAGAAGTCATATTCAAATAACACAAAACCTTATGTTTCAGAATAAAAAGAACATCTTCGAAAGTATGATGCAACACATTTTGGTTACAGACACCAAGGCTCAATTATAATAAGTTCTTGGGGGATACAGTTGTTTCTTATTTGCGTGTATCAGTCAGTCAGTTGATTGGTTGGTTGATTTGTCGCACATTATCTTGACCTTATAGAGTTGTTTGATGTCAAAGAGTGGCTTTATAGAATGACTTATAAAAGTTTGTGTTTATATGTTGGGCTTTAAGTATTTTTAATTTTAATTTGTTGTTTTTGTGTTCTATAATGTGTGTTATCTACAAGAATTTTTATAGAATTTAAAGGAAGGGTAGGAATACTTATATTTTAGGTGTTGAGTTATTGAGATGGGTTAGCAACTAAACTATGTCAATTGCTTTATTGCCGATTAGTAAAATATTAATATTTCACTAAATATATGTCACAAAAAAATTAACATTGTATATGTATTGACTGCTTTAAGTTATTTTCCAAAATTTTTATTCAGATTCATGCCATATTCACGGGGTTATGGCATTTTATTTAATATCAAGGAATTTAGACTGTCCATCGCTTTATTGTAGATCTCTTACAATGCCAAAAACGGACAATTGAAGGTTATCAAAAAGCGAAGAAGTGTTGCTGAACTCACAAAAGGATTGTCCATCAAAGATTTAGCCCTGAAGCTGGAAAGGGGGCCAAGAACCTTGGCTTCATTCATCAACAACCCCAACACCAAATCCAGAAAATAAAAGGTTACCAGGAGAAATCTTTCAGATTGTGATATTTGGAAAATTCATAGGGAAGTCAACCAAAACCCAAACAGCACCAGTGCTTCCATTTTTGCAAGAGCTGGAATCACTCCAAACTCCAGGCAGGCCCGATGCAATGTGTTGAATGAGATGACAAAAAGCATCAAACCTCTTCCAAGGCCTCCATTCAGCAAATAACAAAGGGAAAAACGAATGACTTGGGCACTGTATTACACGAAAATGGATTTCTAACATGTCCTATTTATGGATGAGGCCCGTGCTACCCTTGACTGTTGGGATGGATATGCCAAAGTTTGGAACCCAAACGGAACTTCAACTCCTTACAGAGTTCATCAGCAACAAGGACATTGAGGCATCATGTTTTGGGCAAGAATCATTGGGAATAAGTTGATTGTACCATTTTGTGTGCCAGAGGGTTTAAAAAGCTTATAGTGAAGCAGATTGCTGAAACAATCTTTCACTTGGTGCTTGTATCACTAAGTGAAAGATTCTTAGGGAATATTGAGATAACCTGCCCCACTATTACCGGCAATGCACACACAGCTTTTTTGGATAATCATTTACTGCAACAGCTAGATGACCTACCATTGTCACATCGCTTTCAGATGATTTTTATGCATGACAATGCATCATCCCATTCTGTTAGGCCGACGGCAGCCTTCCTTGAATCTATGGGCTTCGTTAGAGAAACCCTCATGACCTGGCCACCATCTTCTCCAGACCTTAATCCCATTGAACATCTCTGGTCAATATTGAAAAGAGGGGTTTATGAGGGAGAAGAACAATTTACCACAAAAGGATGCCATATGGAGGAAAATAGTTGACTTTACCCTTTTTCAGATGAAACTATTGATTTCCTCGGTGGACAAAAGGTTGTTTAAAGTTATTTTTAAAAAATGGTGGATACGTTGATAAATAATTAATTTATTTGAGGCTTAGCCTTTGAGTGCTTTTGTTGATTATTCTTGAACAGGAAAATATAATAGAAAATAAAGTTTTCATGATTAGACATTGGATTTTTGCCCTAAAAAAAAAAAAAACATTTTTAGACACCTGCAATAAAGCAATGAACAGTATAAATGCCTTGATATTAAATAAAATGCCATAACTTTGTGAATATGGCATGAATCTGAATAAAAATTTTGGGAAATAACTAACCTTAAAGTACTCCTTTAGTGACACAATCTCAATTTTTTTATGACGTATATTTAATGAAATATTAATATTTTACTAATCTGCAATAAAGTGATTGACAGTTAACTTCTGTTCTAATAGTTTCTTCCCTAGAAATGCTAAAATTCTATCACTTTGTTCTGCTTTCCTGACTGTACTAATATGCAGAGGTTTAATGTGAACAGATATCTTGCTGTTCAACACCCAACATAGTGCCCCAGTAGACATGGTCCTAAACAGTAGCCTCTTATGGCCAAGTAGTAATATGCCTTAAGTGAAGTGAGTAAAAAAATTTTTATAAAGTTTCTGGCATTTTTTTTTTTTTCAAATTTTGGAATGTTTTAATTCTATTTTGGAATCATTTTGTAATATATATATAAGTGAACGTGTCTTTGTGTCTGTCTGTGTACATTTCCCTACACAATAACTGTCAATTTTTAGTCTATAGACTCGAAATTTGATATACAGGGTCCTGAGATTTGAGAAAATCTATTTGATCGGTGTGTGGCCAGAACTTTGGCTGTTAAGGGGTCAAAGTTCAACTATTTGCCCTTTGAGAACTCTACCAAACTCCTCCGACAATTTTGGGTCTAAACACTTGAAATTTTAGATATAGGTTCCTTGGACATGGATCTAACTTAATAACTTGATTTAAGCCCCAAACAATAAATGTTAAGTGGTCATAATAGGGGTCAAAGTTTGACCGTTTTTTTTAGTTTTTTTTTTTTTTGTTCAGCATACACCTCCAAACACCCGGGCAACGCCGGGCACCCATGCTAGTACATATATATATATATATATATATATATATATATATATATTTAGTTCATTTAATCCATGTTTATTTTCATATAATTAAAACTGAATGTCAAGTTAAGAGAAACATTTTGGCGTCTATCTTTTTGCTTTTATTTTTTAGTTTGCCTTTTTTTGCATTGGAAATCTGGTTGGACATTGGGAAGAAGTTAAGTAATGCAGTAATAAATAATTGTAAGTGAGAAGACATCACTGATTGCTCAACAATTTATTTTTTTATTAAACATTTTAAATTAAATTTGAAGTTAAAAAAAAAAATGGTGGGAACCTATTTGCTAATCTGATAGCATAGGAACATGGTACATTAAAAGTAATTTAAAAGAAACAATAGCTGCATACTAGTTGTGGCTTCACACAAACACATACCAAATCTCCGTTAGTAATAAATAAGCAGATTAGTAATAAAAACAGACAAATACTAAATACCTATTAGTAACAGATTACAATAGGGAAAAAACGGTGGGAACTTGGCTGTCAACTAAATAGATGCAGTTTACCCGGCATTGCCCAGGGCAGCATAAAACAAAGAGAAAAATGAAGTTGCGTTTGAACATATCTGCTATCCTGAGGATATTGAGCAATTTTTAATGACTATCACTTTCTACCCAGAGCAATGTCGAATAATTTTTTTTTGTATAAAAAATATAACAATGCAAAGTCATTTTTTTCCCGCCCAGGCAACATGGTTTTTGAACATATCTGCTCTATTCAGGATACTGAGCACTTTAGACTGACTAACTTATATTCTTTACCATGTAAGATACTGTATTATTCCTATTTTGATTCGCAGGTAACACCATGTGCTTTTTCTAGTATACAACAGAATAGAGAAAAAAATTTTTTAAATAAGTATTTCTTCAGGCAATGATGCATTTAAAACTATCTGCTCTATCTAGGATATAAAGAACTCTTGGATTACTCTATACCAATTACTAGAGAATATACTTTCATTATGATATGGTACAGTACTGTTACTATTACAAATCCCGGGCAACATTGAGTGGATTATCTTGTATGAAATAGCATAATAAAACAGAGTGATGTTTTGTTACAATATTTTTGCACTATAATGGGGTATGATCCCGCACAGTCGGGAGATTCTATTTATAAACAATGCTGCTAGGAACTGATGAATCAAATTAATTCACGTTCTGCTACCAACCAATCAGAAACCAGAATTGCTCCATAAATATTAAACCTTTCTGTAGCAATTTCACATATGTTTTCTTCGTGTCAACATGGGAAGAATCTTTTGCTGTGGATTCCAACTCGAGAACTGTCTACTGCAAACCAGTCACTTCCCAGGACTTGTGTAGAACAACAAACCATCGGAAACTGTTCTGAAACTAAACATGGCTTATACTTCTAGATGTTTTTTTCTAGGAAATGCCGTTATTAAACATGCCTGCTACATCTTAATATATTGAGCACTTTGGATTGAGTATCATATACTCCTTACTCTATATGATTTCGGGACAAGATCAAAGTGTAGTATCTGTTCTTCAGATGCTGCACTTCTATTTCTTGTTCTCTTTCGGTGGAGGAGAAATCCTTCACGACTGAGACAATTTTTATTTTTGTACCTTTTCTCCACGTTAAAAAACGACCCTGGTGTCTAACTCTGTCCCGTGGGGAGGCATAGTAAATAGGTACTCTATATGATACTGAACTGTTACACGTATTGGTCCTGGGTAACATCGTGTAATTTGTCAGCTGTACAGAAACAAAACTCACTATGAAAATTTTACTAGGTACAATTTATTATAATACATACGATAATCTGAGGATTATGTGAGGTATCTTTATATTTTTTTTTTTGTTGAAAATCTTATAATTCATTTATATAGATAATTTTTAAATAATTTATTTTATGAACACATTCAATTTTTTTTATATATAGATCTAGCTCTCTTTTGCATGAGATTATGATTTGCATGTAATTTGCCCACTCGGAAATGTTGATCATGCTGTGACAGTGATAGACATCACTCTAAACTCTCGATCTCAAGTTGAAGAGCCATTGCTCAAAACGACAAGGTACTTCAATAAGGCTGACTGGGATGCCATTAGAGATCACGTCAGAGATGCCCCATGAGGAAATATCTTTTCTCTTCCTGTGGAACAGTGTGCAAATGAGACCACTGAATGGTTCAAAGCAGCAATTGAAGCACATGTCCCCACATAAAAGTTCTATAGCCAACTCTACCCAGCAAACCACCCCCACCCTGAATTTCCTTTGTGGACAGAAACCACGCTAGATAATCTGAAAATCACCCCTTCTCAAGTTCATGATATTATAAAAAAAACTAGACACTTCAAAAGCATGTGGACCTGATCTTATCCCAGCTGTACTATAAAAAAAATGCTCCGCAGATGTTGCTCCAGTTTTCTCCAAACTCTTCACCAAATGCCTTAACAAATCATGCTTTCCTGTTGGAAAACTGCTTCTGTAATACCAGTTTACAAGTATTCTGGTTAAAGAACTGACTCATTAAATTATCGCGCCATTAACCCCCTCCCTCTTTTCACTCAAATATTATAGTCCATAATTAATCAAGCTCTAGTCCACCACCTTACAGTTGCTAAACTTCTGTCCGACCATCAATATGGATTTAGGCAAGCCCGTTCTACTGCAAATATTCTAACTATAATCACTGAACGTATATACCATACACTGGATAAGGCAGCGGAGGGAGGGAAGTAGCCCTAGATATATCTAAGGCTTTTGACAGGGTATGGCACAATGGTCTTCTCATGAAAATCAGATTTTATGGTATTACTGGAAGAATACTTAATATAATTAAATCCTTCTCAAATAAGAGAAGAATCCAGGTTGTCCTCAATGGTATTATATATAAACAATGATATAAATGCGGGTATACCTCAGGGGTCGATCCTTGGACCTTTATTATTCCTGACATTCATAAATGACCTCCTTGATAAAATAGTCTCCGAGATGGGTATATTTGCTGATGACACCATGTTCTATAACAGGAACAAGGCAAAAACAAATGAACACATATCCAAGGCAATGGCAGAAACCCTTAGAGGAAGACCTCCCGTCTGTAGTGGAATGGGGGACATAAATGGATGGTAATGTTCACTGCTGCCAAGATTAAGTTCATTTTCTTTAATAAATACAAGAAACCTTCTCAACCGCATTCACAGGGAACATAAGTTGGAACAGATACATCAAGATTATTGCTAAGGCTGCTGCAAAGAAGGTGGGCTCTCTCTACCGTGCTAGAAAGTTACTTATGCCTGAATGTATCCTGTACCTCTACAAAGCCACCATTTGCCCATGTATGGAGTATTGTTGTCACATTTGGGCTGGTGCACCTCCTACTAGTCTCTCACTTCTGAAAAGGGTTCAAAAGAGAGTTGTCAACTTGATAGGTCCTGAACTGTTATCTAAGCTTCAACCTCTGACCCATCGATGAAATATTGCATCCCTCAGCCTGTTTTACAAGTATTTTAATGATGGATGCTCTGATGAATTACAACTTCCCCCCTTGACGTAAATACCCCCAAAAAAACCTGACAAGCAGCAAAGTTCCACCCATACACAATAAAGATCCCCAGATGTAAGAAAGTCATCTACTCTAATAGTTTCTTCCCCAGAACTGCTGGACTTTGTAATTCCCTTCTGGGTTCCTGCTTCTCCAACTGTACTGACATGCAGAAGTTAAAGTGTAATGTGAACAGAGATCTTGCTTCTCAACTCCCTAGATAGTATCCCTGCAACTTATGTCCTAGATAGTAGCCCCTACATTAAAGTGGCACTGTGCCTTGTTTGGGATGAAAATGTAATAATAAAAAAAATATAAACCGAATATATTTTAAGTAAATGATTAACATTATATATATATATATATATATTCACAAGGGTAGTTCCAAAAGTAAAGCCTCCTATTTTTTAAATCAACTATTTTTTTTTAAATAAATTAAAAAAAATAATTTTTTTTAATTTTGGCAGGAGGGTAGGCAGATTATTTCATATAACTTATATTGTAGTATTTGTTGTCTAAATATGACAGATTTTGATTTTCAAGAAATTGTATTGCTAATCAGCTTTAAAAAATGTGGATGCGCAAAGAATATACAAAAAACAAAAGAAAAAAAAATAAAGAAGAAATGAAACTTCTGCAAGTTCTGAAGAAGGCCCAAGATGGCCTAAAACGACAAGTAACCATACACTACAAAGAGTTACCAGTTTTGTTTTGTTTTTTCAGTGGCTGATTTTCTCTTGGTTGGTCATGGCTACATTTTTTTTTAATAAATCTTAATAGCTTAAAAAAAAAAAAAAAAAATTCAAGGTCATTCTTTATGAAAACTGGTTATCGATTGTGACAATACTTCAGAATATGAGCCTAAAATTTGGGTTTGATTGACTAAAGAGTTTTTACATCATTTTTCTTTTTTTAAATGTGATTTTTGTCAGTTCATCACGCTTAAATTTTAAATAGAATTTTCATTGCTAAACGTGAAGATGGAAATGAACGCATCATAAGAATACCCGTTCTTGTTGGTTCTTCAAGTAGTTCTTTAAATTCAAAAAGAAAACTGTAAAAAAAATAATAATAGACAATGCTTGGTTTCAACCATTTTTACACACATGAGCCTCTGAAAACCATTTAGCCAATACTGATACAAAATAAATAACACAAAAACATTTGATAAAACTCAAAGAAAAAAGAAAAAAAAACATATACATACAAACACAACATGGGCCAATGGTCAATGAATTAAGCTTTTTTGTTGGCTGTTCTGTTACAAGGTGATAACCTTTATAAACACGAAGTGACTCAAAATCAGCCACTGAAAATTGGCAGTCCACCAAATCGACCACTTGTGTTGAATAAGTTAAAAGGGGGAGGAGTATTTAAATAGATATTGACAAGTTTTATGGACTCACGATTTCGAAAAAAAAAAAAAAAAAAATGGTTTTTGTTTTTTTCTTAAAAACATATGCATTAGCAACAGACTACGATTGCAAAAATAAATAAATAAAATTTGGCATAGCAATTATTGTTTTTTTGTCTCTTGGATTAAAATTTCAAACAGGAAATAATTTCTACAGAGTGGAATGCAATACCAGCACGACTGAGCAGAAATGTTTGGTCTTGAAGAAAAAGGGCAGGAAAATAATCATGTTGGAGATAACTGGTGATGAGCATAGAAACGACGTGATATCTTTTTGAAGTTGAAAGTTGATTACCAGTTGATAGCCGGTTACCAGGAGGTCCATATTGTACACATTGAAAAATGGTTAACAAACATGAATTTTGAAAATGTCAAACAGAATTCAAATCCTGTTAAAGCTGTTGAGTTCATTTTGCGCTAATACCATTTGGTAAAGGTATGAATCCATTCCTCCTTCCAATTTTCCACCCCCATCCTGCTATACAATGAAATAGTAGGGTAAACTTTACCCACAAAGCCTTAATAAGAAATCTATTCTCAAAGGAAACACTTGGAAATAACACCAGCAATTAAGTCTGGCAAGTGATTGGCTCTGGCAGGCTATACTTTTTCAAAAACTTCTGAATAATAATAATAATAATAATAATAATGAAAAAAATGCTGGAGACATTGTGGACAGACATCTGAGATGGGGGGGGGGTCTCAATGGTGAACAAGAATTAGGAATAACGGAAGTGAAAAAAAGATACCTTCCCAAATCCCTTACAGTTTTTTTTTTTGTTTGTTTGTTTTGTTCTTTTATATAAATTTTGAATGGTTATTAATTATTCATCATTATTTTTTTTTTCTTTAATATTCTAAGCAAAATATGTTCATGGTTATTTCGTGCTTTAAGACACTTTCGGTTACAAAATGTTTCATATGGTAATAACTAGGGCTATGACAACAGCAAATTTTTTCATTGTTTTTACTCTCGAGTATATATCCAACACAGTTAGACACAATTAATCATCTGAGGATCACATCACTCTACATAAAAACATATAAGATATTAATGAATATATATATATATATATGTGAGAATCAAAACAAGGAAAAGAATATGCTGTTGTCCTAGCCCTAGTAATAACATACTATAAGGATGTATGGAAGCACATTGGTGATATAATTCCTAATCTTACCCTCTATCTTTTCTTCAGCTGGACTATCTGCCTGAGGAAATGTTTGCAATACTGAAACATTCAGGATTCCTTTAACAGGTGCAAGAGATCAGAACCTAAACTATTTCAATGTTGAAAACTGTGTGAAAATAGACTTAAACAACTGAAGTTATGGGCTCAGAGGACATTTAAAAGGATCAAAATTTGATCACATTGGAATCTGTAGAAGTTTTGACATTTTACCTATTATTTAAGACAAATGTAAAATTATATGTCTTCATACATACACATATATATATATGATGAAAATAATGGAAATAGTATTCCGACAAAATTTCTCTATGTATATATGAACTAGATATTGGATTTGTAATCTGTTTTTTTATGTTGTTTCTATTCTCAAATATGAACATTTTTTTTTTAATATTTCAAACAAAGGGAAGTAATTCTGTATTTGTGATACCCCCTGTATGGCATCCATATGAAAATAATCCCAACTCAGTTAAAATATTTTCTGGAAGGAATTAAATTGAATTGTATCTTATTGTTTTTAACAACATACAGCAATGATCTGCCAAAAACACTGACAAACAAAAATCAAATATTGATTTTGCAAAAATGAAGAAAGATTTATTCTACTTTATAAATTAGATGATTAAATAACAATAAGATACAGAAAAGACAAAAATGTAGTGCAACCTTGAAATAAAAATGTTGGCCTTTTACTTTGGTAATTGTGCACTCTGGTCAATTTTCCTAAAAGGACTACCTTATATATTTCGCTGACTAAAACAGACAATTCATGTCTCCTCATTCTGGTTTGGATCCTTTCCAACCTTCTAATTAATTTTCTTACTTCAGGCAAGAAATGGCTGATGTAGTTACCATACTTACTATAAGCTCAAGTAGTTTCGAATCTGCCTTGATTCATCAAGAATGATTAACCAAACTGATTTTGGATTATTTATAGAAGTCTGTGTGCGTTATTTTTTTTATTTTTTTTTTTTACCTAAAGCAAGAACATTCATTCAAAGGTTGGAAAAGATCCAACCAAAATAAGTAGATATGAATTGTCTGTGTTATTCAATATAATATCCTTAAAAGAAAGAATTCTGGCCTATATATATATATATATATATATATATATATATATATATATATATATATAAGCAGTCGGCCCAACATCGCTCAGTCATAAAATATGCTTAAATATATTTTATTTGATGCAGATTTCATATTTTTTATTATAGAGCTAATTCTCAATTGATTATTATATTGTACCCAATATATTGTAGTGATTTCAACGTTTAAAAATATATATATATTTAGAATCGAAATTAAAACATCTAGCTTCCTGGCCTTATTCGTTATCTTCTGTACTATGTCTATGCACATTGTTTAACCTTTAAATGTATATTTGTGCATGGGTACAAGAGCACTTTAAGTTGACTTACACCTGCCAAGTTCCAATAATTTTCAATTTTGACCTGTTAGCAGCTATTTTTACTGGCTAAAGATCAAATCGAATTTGTTCCACAGGTCCAAATACCCTATATATCAAGTTTCAAGTCTGTAGACCAAAAATTGACAGGAGTTTGGTAGATACCGTTCCTCAGACAGACAAGATCCCTTATTTGTGCGTGTGTGTGTGTGTGTGCATATTGCTCTACATATATTTTTGTCTTAGCTTCTACAGAGTAGTAAAACTGAATAAGAGAAAAAGTTACAAAAATTTGCAAATGGAATGGTTATTTTGTGATGTCATATCTGCATTTAACAAAGAAAGAAATCGTTATGATTGACAAACGTTTGATGAAGATATTACCCGTTTTTTCATTGTCATCAGTAAAAGCAGCAGCAGCAGTATAATAATAGTATTATCATTATGATTCTGATATAACAATTTTACCACTCTGAAGAAACTAAACATGATGCCAATTAATTATTAATCAACGTTATTTGATTTATGCTAGCAGGACTACCTAGCATTGCACAGGATAAAAAAAAGACAAAAAATAAAAGAGGTTAAAAACTGTGTGCAACATCTTTATATTAAAACTTCTATCTACCTTTCTCAGTCCGTCTCTTTGTTTTTCTCTCTTTCTTCCTTCCCCATTTTTCCACACCCCTCTCTCTCCCATCCGTCTTTCTACTTCAGCTCCATTCCTCTATAACACTGGAAATGGCTTATCCTCCGCCTCGACGAAACAAGGCCTAGGTAAATAAATAATTTTTATTTTTTTTATTTTAGATATAATTCATCCAGACCAATGGAGATCAAGAAGTAGGTGTTTGTTTTGTATTTTCAAGTTTTAGTTGAATATACACGCATACATTTGCCCTGTATATAATAGATGATTGTGTGTGTGTATGTGCGTGTGTGAAACAGCACTAACCCTACTTGGGTTTAACCAGATTCTTCCGAAGGAGCAAGTTCCATGAGAGTATGAAATTCATAAGTGGTTCCCAGTCGCATGTATATCCTCGTTAGGGGAGATGACGTCCTCCTACACACAGCACCTGTTATTATTCCCTAATTGGTCACCCATTTTAGTAATGACCAAGCTCAACATTGCTTACTTTTGGTGATTTGACGGGAACAAGTGTGTCAATGTGATTATGTCGTATATAATAGATGATTCATCTACAGAAATCTGTTTCGTCAATATAAATGCTCTCCAGTGATACTTAATATGTTAAATATTTTCATGCTTAGATTCAAAACTCAAATGTCAGGATCTTAACCCTGAATCAACATTTTATACACACATGCACATATATATATATATATATATATATATATATATATATATATATATATAGCCTATGTATCATAGCATAATCACATTGACGCACCTGTTCTCATTAGATCACTGAAGTTAAGCAATGTTGAATCTGGTCAGTACCAGATGGGTGACCATTTGGGAATACCATGCGCGGTATGTAGGTTGTCAACACCTCCCTGCAAAAGCTGCAACAACTTAACATTATCATCTCCCCATATACATGCGACTCAGGGCCACTTGTGAATTTCATACACCCATGAAACTTCCGCCTTTGAAGGAAGCCGGCTCAACCTGCCTAGGATGAGTGTTGCTTCAATATGGTTCAGGTACGGTACAGGTTAGTGAAAAAAAAAAAAAAATGCACAGTTAATATGAAGTATTTTATTAAAAACCTATACATGACAGTATCTGTTGGATGTATCAGGGTTTCATGGATTTTGTCATGAATGACTTTTGCCTTCTTTTCATCGAGTCTTTGCTCACTGAACATTGTTGAAAAGTCGATCTGCTACTATCAGCCTGTTTCTAACTTCCTATCTGGCATGACCAGACAGATGAAACTTGAGTACATCCAACAGATGCAGCAATATATATTGCCACTGTTAACCAAATCTTTGCATTCAAGTAGAAACATTAATTCACGCACACACACACATATACATATGAGAGTTTAAAACATGATTGGATTAAACAGGTTTAAAACATGATTGGATTAAACAGGTTTAAAACATGATTGGATTAAACAGGTTTAAAACATGATTGGATTAAGCATGTTGAAAACATGGATGGGAACAAAAATAAAACTTGCCTTAGTGTAATATGACTTCTGTTCAACTGATCAAGGACTGAAAAAGATAAATGGTAGTATCAGAACAGACACTACACTTTGTTCCTAACCAACAGACCAAAATTTTGTATTTTTTCTTTTCACTTCTGATTGTTATGAAGAATAAATAAATTGGAAAAATGAGCGTAATTTATAGGTAAGTCCCCACTTCCGTTAACATTTGCATGTTTTGCATTTGGAAAAATATTAAATGCAGACGTTTTCTCATCATTATCATTATTAATAATATTATTATTATTATTATTATTAATATTATTATAGTCATCTGGTCTAGTTTTAAAAAATTCTAGGGAATATTTGACTCCCTTCTTCTCTCAAAGGATATCATGCATGTGATATCAATTTGTGTGCATGTGTGTCCGTACACATATTGTGATGGAATTATATTTCAAATAAATCAGAAGGGAAAGTTATACACGCATTCCTAGGAGTCTTTAGGGTTAAGTAGTGTAAACAGCATTTGTGAGGTGCATTGAGTGATAAGGTATGATTGACTTTTTATGATTGTTGAGGTCAGCTGTGACCTCATATATGAAAAGAGACAGTGGATCTGATTGGTTAATTTGATCATGTGACATAGAAAAGATATTTAAGTTGGCGATTTCAGTTTTTCAGTCTGAATTTAAGCAAAAAACCATGCAATTCAAGATTGTGGCTGCTAAGAATGAACAAACACCTCATATCCCTCCTTCACTCTGAAGATAGTCAAAAGCAACTTTCAGTTAAAGCAAATACATATTCGTAGTCAAAAAAATAAATAAAAGTATATTTAAAGTAAAAAAAAATAAATAAATAAAACATAGATGTCTCCTCATGCACCAGCCTACCTGAGAAAAGTATCCAGAAAACCTTGTTATACCTGGCTATGGGAGACAGCGAAAATCTAACCCCATTTTTCTC
This sequence comes from Euprymna scolopes, assembly GCF_053919585.1. Classification (NCBI taxonomy): domain Eukaryota; kingdom Metazoa; phylum Mollusca; class Cephalopoda; order Sepiida; family Sepiolidae; genus Euprymna; species Euprymna scolopes. The sequence goes on along the minus strand of NC_136482.1, from coordinate 112,606,585 downwards.
TTCCCTCCAATCTCTTTCCCACAGAAGATACGTTGTGAGCCTGTCTCTGCTTTATTGTCATTTTTGTGGCAAGTGCTCATAAGAGTTCCAATCTATGGCCCCTTCCGGCCTTACTTTCACGAAAAACACTCGTCTATTTGAAACCACTATCAATAATTTCCCCCAATCTTTATCTGTGTCTAAACCTAAATGTAGATTCCATGAACCAGGCCTTGATAAGTGGTGACTCCTTTGTAAAAAAAAAGTAGGAATTTTGCAAAAATATATTTTTGCAGAAGTTTGCAGTTAAATATATGAAGTGATATTTTAAAAAATAATGGTCAAAAGTTCCACTTAATTTCAAATTCTTAATCGATCTATAAGGTCTTCGTATTACATTCATTTTCTTTAAAAATCATCTTTGGTTTTACATTCATCTTACATGCTGGCATGTGTTGGATGGTTTTTACAAACTGACTTCCAAACTAACCTATTCCTGGCTAGGTCTTTTTTTCTCTCAAAATCCATCTTTATCACTTCCTCCTATGTTTTCCTGTGCCTTCCCCTGCAAACTAGCCCTACTACCTCAACTGTTCTACATCTCCTAAAGAACTTTCATCCATTCTTTCAACATATTCATACAATCGAAATCTCCTATTCTGTACGCATCTCTCTATATACTGTTCAGATTTTATCTTTCTCTGAGGTCATCAGATCTAAGTCTGTCTTTAAAAGTCACATTACACATGCATTGCATCATTTGAATATCATTTCTTTCCATGCAATGCATGTCCTCAATCCTCAATTGCCAGGTTCACTTTCATAGGTCATCACACTGCATGCACATGCATGATATAATCTTCTCTTGGTCGACAGTGGTAATGTACTGCAGAACTTCCCTGAACTTACGCCATCCACTCCAATCTTTTGCAACCACACAAGCATCTGCTCCTCCCGGTCCTCCAATGTATCACTAAAGTAAAAAAATGTATGTGAATTTCGCTCTAAAGAAAATAATGTATACATATATTTCCATAGAGCTATATTCTGTTTATGAAAAAACAGATTTATTGAAGTAATGATATTTTATTCCCTTTTGATTGCCACATTATATGCTAAGTTCGTTTTAGAACAAAAAATGATTACATATATTTCCTTAGCATTATATTACTTTATTTTTTTCCAAAAAATAAAATAACCGAAATGATTACGTTTACTTTTTTATAAAAAAGAACTAAAAAAAAATAAGTAAAAGTTACAGTGTGATGGTGATGTCCCCTATGTTGTGACCAAATTGACTCTTCCAGACATTATGTACAGAGGAACCTACAACTAAGGACGAGCAGTCTTCTTGTAGCATACTATTTTGTACTTCCGTAAATACACTTTTGTAAATATACCTCCACATTGTACTATTTCTTATTGACCCTTCAAGGTCATACAGTTCATTCGTTCATTTCATGTGAATCTAATGATTCTAATGTTGTCATTGGTTCCCCCCCCCCCCCCCCCGATATCTTTTAGTTAGAATTCTTCCTATAAAGACATCGGATACTTACAGGATGGACCACATGAAGGTTGCCAATATCCTAAGTGAAAGTGTTTCTGTGGAACAAACTGGATTCAAACTTAGCACACCCAGGCATTTAGTCCAATCGTTAACCACTTAGCTACCGTCACAGCGGTAAATTAATTATATTTTATTTTGAGGGAAAGAAAAACTGAAACGGTTACATTTACCGTGTGATTTGAGATGATTTAGCACTAATGGGATTAACCAGCATCCATTACAGCCTTCTACCATGATTCATACTTTTTGGTAAACCATAATGAAAACGGCTGCTCAACTTCCCCAGTTCTTTGTAGACAGGAGTAGGGGTGGGGTGTTTACTTCAAGACTAAGAACATTTTGCTCACATCGTGCTAATAGTTTGCATCACACAGCGAGGACATGCCAATGGCAGCAGACCAAACTTGCTGTAGCACTCTGTTAGCAGAACAGCCGCCTGAGGAAGACGCTGGTCTTTGGCCAGCTGATTGTTCATATTAACCAAAATGTCATTCCGAAATGACTGCTCCAGGAAATGGTGCCCACACGTAAAGGCCACAATCTTCGAAGTGGACGATGTGGAAGGTGCGCTGTTTTCTGACCGGTAGCACGACCTCGTCGAGCCAAGATCCGTCTCAGCCACCAGCGGGGTCAGTTGAAGATGCTGAAGCTCAGGATAAGAGATGCTGATGCTCGGGTTGGCATCAGACAACTTGCGGATATTCTGGACGATATCATTCCACAGCTGAAAGTGTGGTATCAGTTTGTCGCTCGGCATGATTCCTGACATGGCACGTTCGCTGAATGCCTGTAACATTTTCTTCACAACGAGTGATGTTTTTGGGGAGGGCTTGTTCACTTCTATGCGGATCTTGTGGATGATGTTCGACACGAGTTTTAGGAGGAATGTGGTCGAAAACGTTAGTTCGTACTGGAGGCTTGCAGCTAATGGCTGATCTGAACTCATCAAGCTGGCATAGAACTCTTCCATTAAGGAGTCATCTCTGAAAAATAGAAATTGAGTTTTGTCATTGCTGTTTAATAATTGGTAAATTTTGCCTAAAAAAAAAAAATCACAACATTCAATCTAAATGAATAAGTTAGGCTCGTTGCTTGCACGAACAGTAATGTAAAAGCACCCTATTTGAAGTTATTTAACTTTACACAAGAGACGCAGCATCTTTTTATTTTTTCAATTCTCTCACATTTTTGATAAAAGTTGGGATGCCCTATCCAGTAGGGTGTCAGATATTTACTCGTTGGTTCAGAAATTCAAACCGAAAGATCATTTCATGATTCTAACTGTCCCTTTAACCATTTATAACCTGAATTATGATGTAGATGATCAAAAAAAAATATTTGTTAATTTTAGATGGCAATCCAATCCAATCTCTGGTCCCCCTTCGCCAATCTTTCACGAAAAACACCCGTCTAGCTGAATTCACTGTGAAAAATTTCCCACACTCTATATCTGTGCCTAAATCAAAACGCGGATTCCATGAACAAAGCTTCTTTCTTAGAACTGCACGCTTGTGGAACTCTGTTCCGTCTGCCTGCTTCCCACCGGACTACAACTTGGATGTGTTCAAGTCCAATGTTAACAAATTCCTAATGAACCGCCCCCTTAAGTAAACACTTCATCAAATCTCCACACTAACGTAATGTACTTGCAATAACCCTTATCCCTGAGTGGCTTCCGGGCCTTGATAAGTGGTGATCACTGTAAAAAAAAAAAAAAAAACATACCGAATATAAGCAATGGACAGTTGCAATCTGGAGGCATCTGGCATCTACCCAGATACTGCACTAATATGTACAAGGCGTGTTTTAATCAATTTCCACGATATTTATGCCATTATATTCATTTATTTGCAACTGAACGAATTAGTTTAACCAGGTCCTGAAGGGTTAAGCACAATTGTTTAGATCATTCTTGCACTTGGTTCACCAGGTATACTCACCAAGTAGTTATTTTAAATTCTTTTCATGAACCAAGTAGTGACTATGACTACTGGAATGATGAAGATCTTACGATTCCAATTTCTTTTCATGTCATCCATAAAACCTTGGTATTTAGCTATCTTATTCCTCACAGCTCTGTTTAATCCAGCATCATTATGGACACTGACTTTAACTTGGGTTGCTACTCTCCCTCCTTGTCCCATATCATTATGTCAGGTTCAACAGCTCTATTTTCTAAGTATGTAGCTGTAGAAATTGCACAGTCATAGTAGGTGGTATATGATTAATTTCCAACGGTTCTTCCTGGCATATGTTCCCAGGATTGGATATTTAATCTTTTACAGATATTGTCACAAGGTTAACTAATTTACATATTAGTTTTGAAAAAATTGTTATTCTTTTTTTAATTTAATGATTGTTTTGGTTTTAACATAAATAATTCTGTTTTGCAATATTGTTTTCTTTTCTAGACAAATATTCAGCATTTGTGTTCAAATATTCCTTTCTTTAGAGGGGTTGTCTCAATTTTTTTTTAACAAATTGCAATCTATTTATAAATTACAAGTGGAAAGGTAGACTGATTTCTTCTTTATTTTTTTCCGATTACATTTAAAAACTTTGCAAAGTTGGGCGCTTTTTTACAATTTGTCATTGTTCTGAGGGAGACAACTCTCTTTTACTAAGAGATTTTTTTTTCATCTCATAGTTTAGGACGCTCAAACCAACAATATATTTTTTTTTTTTTTTTTTTAAATCAAAACATAAAAAAACAGAAAGCTGCGACAAATTTTTTTAAATGTAAAAAAGTTGATAACATTAATAATACAAAATGTAGTCTTTATGTAACTATAAAGAGAATCGTTTCTGTTTTCATATTATAATTTACGACGCTAAAACCAACGGAACAGCATACCTGAAAACATATAAAAGTCGTCATTTTCAAGGTAATTGTTAAGGTGGAAAGTAAGTTCAAATTTACCCTTTTTTTTTTCACCTTTTTATTTGCTGTTGAAAATCCTTGACAATCACGAAAGAAACAAATTATAAATCACATTCCAGAACAAGTTGTTATATAATGCAAATAATAATCAATATTTCCTGATCACTTGAATCAAACATTCGAGCAGATAACAAAGGAACGCATTTGTATTATTCGCATTGGACTACTGTGACACTATATCTTAGTGCCCCGGTTGTGGCTAGGAGGTGTTTTGGCTGTAGGCGGAGGGATACACAAGCAACCAGAATGCAATCCCAATCTCGATCTCTTTTTGTCCAGACAGCCATCTGGTAAGACATCTATTTTTGTCTCCCCGTAAATGGGGGAGGGGGCACCTCCTCTCCCTCAACACTAGTTAAGTTAGTTAGTTTTAAAGAAGTAATGGTGAAAATCAATTGTATGATCTGTAAATTGTAATGTTAGTCCTCGTGCGAAAGAGCAGGACACAAAATGTTTTAAATAATAATAGAATAACAATAACAAAGATTTTTCGCTGGCAAGGACTACTATTGACCGTAACCAGTTATACAGTCCTTTTTAAATTTTCATCTCTATTTTTCTCATTATATTGTTAACGAATATTTGTTCATGAAACCTATATGTTCCTTATTAAATTTTAAAGATTTTTCTATTCTGAAAGAAGTTTAAAAAAATTTAATCTAAAAAAGTTATTTTAAAGTTTTTGTTAAAAAAAAAATTCAGATTTTCTCATTATTCAAACCTGTATTACAAAGAGGGGTTGCAAAAAAAATGAGTTGCGGTGTGAGGAGAAATACAAACTGAAACAGAGAGAATATTCAGACCTGTAATAATACAAAGAGGGGGTTTCAAAAATGGTTGTGGTGTGAGGAGAAATACAAACTGAAATAGAGAGGAGAGTTTTAAAATATAATCTTAAAAAGATAAGATACAAAATTACCTTGGATTTATTTTATGTAATGTACATTTTGTTGCAATTTAAAAACATTATCTTTCATAGTAATTGTCTGTATTTTTGAGATGAGGTGTTTTCATTGATTGAGATTGTCGGACTGACTTCCTCATCTTGGTTGTTATAGTCACTCTAGCAATTAATAATATAGATATAAAATTTTCAATGATTTTTTTAAAAAAGTGCAACAGAATGTACATTAAAGAAATAAATCCAAGGTAATTTTTTGATTCAATTTAAATTAAATTTTTATACCTTACTTTGTAAAATTTATAAAAGTGCACTTCGGAGATAAATAAATTTCAAATTGAATCTTGTACCTTTATTTTAAAAATAAAGGTACAAGATTCAATTTGAAATTTATTTATCTCCGAAGTGCACTTTTATAATAAAAACATTTTGTTTAACAATTTTCATGCCTTGGATGAAATGCTTTTCTAACTTGTTGTAATATTTTCATGTCAAAAATAAATAGTTACTTATATTTCTCATATATATTGCATATATATATGTGTTGTGTGTTTTTTGTGTCTGCCATAAATGTCTGCATTAAAAAATGAAGTGGGCCTGAAGACGACGAAGGTTCGAGACAGAATGCCACCAGAGTGAAGACATCTTGAGAGAATGAAGGAGCCAAACACCCACATCCAACATCTCAGGTACGCTTTTCCTATTGATACTCAGACCCTAATGACTGACCCATCGTCACATCATCATGGGACCGATTCTAAGGCATTTAGTGAAACACGTGGGTCACACATGAGTGAACGGCTGATCGTGTTATACTACTATTCTCATACTGATTGTTATATTCGCAACGTTTCGACCGATGGTAACCTTCAACCTTCTGCAGAAGCCTTTTATCCAACTTGAGCCCATGCGGAATTTTGGTCAGACTCATAGCATAACAGTTAAAAGTGTTGATTAACAATTAGGGTACTTATGCGCTTATGTTACCATGCTGAAATAATGGTATTATTTAGAAAGCCATTCTTAACATGGGGGAGAGGGTGTTTTGTAATTATTCAGTACTTTTACCCAACACTTTAATCACAAAGAGGTTATAAAACGTGAATTTAACTTGAAAATGCTATTTTTTTAACAAATAGCACTGTAACATAAGTGCATAAGCACCACAATTAGGTCTAAATAATGACAATCACCTAGAGTTGAAGGTTTATTTTATATTGCAAGTGATAATAAAAAAAATAACAAATTAATGTAAAATGGAGACAATCAATGTGGGGATTATTCTTGTTCAGGTCTGCCAAAAAAAAAAAATCACATAATTTTATCAATTTTATTCTTTTTCAATCAAATCAAAAAAATAAGTCAGCAAAAAATATTTTTTTTAAGCTATTCTGTATTTTCACTTAACCATTTAATAGACAAAAGATACTGCAAAAATTTAATTGAACTTGAAAATCCTATATAAAAAAACGCACAGTAGCTTCTCTGTATAAGTACCCAATCTATTCTGCCGCTATTTTACAATTTGTTATTGTTCTGTTGGTTTTAATGTCGTAAATTATATGAAAATAGAAACGATTCTCTTAATAGTCACATAAAGACTACATTTTGTATTATTAATGTTATCAGCGTCTAAATTATGAGATGAAAAAGTGAACGAATAACCTAGTAAAAGAGAGTTGTCTCCTTCAAAACAATGACAAATTGTAAAACAGCACCAAAGTTGTATATCCAGTTCATTGCTAACGTTGCTGGAAAAAGACTGCATCATTCTCACATTAGAAAAAGCACTTGACCTCAGATGAACTCCTATTTATTTTCAAGTGGTGTCCTGCCCGGTTCAGGCACTGACGGCTATGACTCTCCGTCTATCTCTTTCCCTCAAAGTATTTGTGAATCCATTGTTGCTCATCATTTACAACCTCAATTCACGCTGTTTTTCTCAAAAGTGTTTGATGTATTGCCACAGCATTTTTTGCAATTGTACAGCCAGTTGGTTGCAGTTTCTTTCTGCCCAAGCAGTGCCCATACTGCCAATTGTCCTGACTATTGGACCCAAAGGGATCTTCTGCCTAGCAAAAAAAGATACGAAACCATAAACAGAATTATTCCTGATTGCTTCCATATTACATTAGTCACCTGCTTTCCATGACATCATGTTATCCTGATCGGGGGAGGGGGGGACTGAAGTGGGTACTCAACCTTGCTCAGATGTCTTCCACAGACTAATGGAGGGAAGGAGACACCTAACTTTCTCCTTTGACAGCCGCGCTGTCTCACCACCCTATACAGCGCCTCGTATCTATCAACATAAAAATCAAATACATCTAAAGATGGAATATTGCTGCCACATCTTCACATGTGCCGCACACAGTACTCTTTCCTGCTTTGACAGAGTACAAAATAGACTTTGAAATCTAGCGAAGAGAGGAGGTAATCACTTCTCTTTCTCACAGAACAGATGTTGCTAGTTTCTCTCTACTCTTTTGTTATTTTCTTGAAAGGTGCTTGACTGAGCTCCAATTTTGGTTCCTCCTTGTAGGACATTCATAGCAAGAACTCATCTTTCTAACGCAACAATAAGTCTTTCTCTTCTATCACAATGGGTCAAAGATTCCATGAACAGAGCTTCTTGAAAATAGTTTCAATCTGTAGACCACATTACTTTTTCCCTGATGATTACAGCTTGGTCACCTTCAAATCTAATGTCAACAAAATCATGGCATAAGCAATCAAATGCAGTTCAGACCATTTATCAATGTTAGTACTCTCATAGTGTTCCTCATTTTTTGGCAGGTAATTATTCCATTCTCAATTAAGTCATTCTCAAATGGCTCTAGGCCTTGTTAAGTGGTGACACCAATTGGGGGTTTCCTCTTGGCCCAAAATTCACCAGTCTAGGCTACATACTTTTGAGATGGTCAATTTTCTGTTGACCAAGATGTATGATCCTGTATTTTGTGTAGTTCTAGGAGATCCATTCTTCCATGCTTCCAGGAAATAGTTTATTGCTAATCATCTGAAGCGCCCTGACCGAAGAATACCAATAGTGTTGTGCAGTCATTTTTGAAGGCCAGAGTGCATTTTCTCTAGGGCCCTGGCTCTTCAAATCCCATTTTTCTTACCTTTGTCACCTTTCCACCATGGGAAGGAGATAAACAAACCATTAGGAAAAAAGAAAAGAAAAAAAAAAGTGGGGTCCATAAGAAACTCACCTGAGAAGAATTGATCCAAGACAGGGTGCAAGGGAATCAAAATATTGGTCAAAAAACTTTTCTAAATTGGCAGATGGTAGACTATATTTATTCCAATGATTGATAATCTGAAGAAAAGAAAAAAATCTATTATTATACTAAAGCTGAGTAAATCAATGCTTCTTTCTTAAAAGACTCTTTTTTTCTATATACTTTAATGATACAAAATACATGCTAAATTATTCTTTAGTTCTAGGAATGAGCTATGTTTGAAAACATCCCATTTTTATGTTTCTGAATTCTTTATTGATAATTCGTACTATTTGGATTATTCGAACTACTGTTCTCATCTTGAGTGTTTGTTTCACAACAGGATTCCATTCAAAATTCTGTGCAGATTCTCTGACAGAAAAAATCCTGAGTGTGACACAAGAAGGTCAAAGTTTACATTGGCTGAAACATTATGAAAATAACACTTAAGATGAGAACAGTAGTTCAAAGAATCCAAATAATATGGATTCCATTTTCATCCTTCTTTCTTTTTTTTTTTTTTTTTTTTTTTTTTTTACACAGTGATCACCACTTATCAAGGCCCGGAAGCCACTCAGGGATAAGGGTTATTGCAAGTACATTACGTTAGTGTGGAGATTTGATGAAGTGTTTACTTAAGGGGGCGGTTCATTAGGAATTTGTTAACATTGGACTTGAACACATCCAAGTTGTAGTCCGGTGGGAAGCAGGCAGACGGAACAGAGTTCCACAAGCGTGCAGTTCTAAGAAAGAAGCTTTGTTCATGGAATCCGCGTTTTGATTTAGGCACAGATATAGAGTGTGGGAAATTTTTCACAGTGAATTCAGCTAGACGGGTGTTTTTTGTGAAAGATTGGTGAGGGGGACCAGAGATTGGAGTTCAGACGAGCACCTGCCATGGAAATAACGATAAAACAAGGATAGGCTTGCAACGTCTCTTCTGTGGGAGAGAGGTTGCAGGATAGAGAAAAGGGCATCCCCCACTAAGCCACGAAGTCTATTTTGTACTCTGTCAAGGCAGGATAGGCTATTTTAGCAGCTCCTGCCCAGATATGACAGCAGTATTCCATCCTTGGATGTACTTGGCTTTTATATAGATAGAGAATTGCATCAGTAGTGAGATATCTTCTGGAGCGGTAGAAGGATCCCACCATCTTTCCAGCGACCTTGGCAACAGACTTAATGTACGCGTTCCATTTCAGATCAGGAGTAAAGGACAAACCCAGAAGCTTGTCAAAACACGGGGCTTCTCCTAGACGAGAGCCATCCATTTCAATTGATGCCAGATGGAGATCAATACGTTGATGTAAAGATAGGAGTTTGGTTTTAGATGCATTAAAGGTAACCAGCCACATCTTCCCCCCCTGAACCACGCGCTCGAGATCAGAGGAGAGAGAATCAGAGAGAACTTTGTCATTTACAGCCTTTGATGTGTTGCTGTAGATGGTCGTGTCATCAGCATAGATGTCAACGAATGATTTAAGTATGTGTTTAGGGAGGTCATTGATGTAGATCAGGAAGAGAGTTGGGCCTAGGATTGACCCCTGAGGGACTCCAGCATTTATATTGCAGGCCTTCTTAATCGTAATTTGTAATTAACTGAACAAATCACTCATCTCTCAGTTCATTATGGAATTCTCACACTATATTTTGATTCAAATACTTTATAATTCTTCACAATCTTTCTGTTAGTATTTACAGAAAGAATGATTTTTTTTCCCTCAATGTTGGCTTTTAATTGCTTTATTCTGTCATCTAATTTACATAGTGTGTTCTTACACACCACAAACATACAGCAAAATAATAAGTCTTTACTTCTATATTATCCAAAACAGATAATTATAGAAGTAAAGAGGCTTATTATTTTTAGTCATACACGAAAGTCCTCACAGATAATTCACAGGTCATGAATTGTCCGACAAAATCATTATGGAATAAATAGTAGTAATACATATAATGCTTAAACATATCTGGCATGAACTGGCTGATGTAATTGCCATATTTGTCATATAGTTGAGTAGTTTCCAATCCTTCTGGACTTATCGTCAAGGATAGATTAATCTAACTAGTTATGAATAATTTATATAATTTTTCCTTTTTTTAACAATGAAAAAAAATATACACGTTATAAAAAAAAAAAGAAAAAAATTATATAAATTGGTCAAAATCAGTTAGACTAATCTTATCCCTGACGATGAATACAAATGGATTGGAAAGTACTCAGATTTATGACAAATATAGTAATTACATCAGCCAGTTCCTGCTAGAAGTGAAGACTGTTATTTGGAAGTTGGAAAGGATCGAAAATAGAATTAATAAACAAAATCATCTATTTTACTTAATTGAATATGCTTAAGAGAAAAAATGCTGCCTAAATATATATATATATATATATATATATATATATATATATATATATATATATATACTATAACACTAGTCTGTAGAAAAAATAAGTAGATTTTTAAGTTTAAAAAAAATAAATGTATAAAAAAAGTATGAAGTTAGGGTCATGACAGAGGCATCTCAACTCCAATCCATGTTATGGCAACCAAAAGGGAATGATAATAATTAGAAGAATATTCTTGAAGAATAGCTGTCCTAGGAATGAATGGTGAAAACCGGTTTTCTTTTTTTTGTTGCAGACCATGTACTACTTGGCCAGTTGTGTACAAATTCCAAGAGTGATAGGAGCCTTCTATCATGCCTGAAAGTGACACAATGTTGAACGAGAGAAAAGATTCACCATTGTACAACTCATGCTCCCTACCAATCCAATTTATGACAACAGGACCATTGCCAGCATCCTCAAAATGTAAATCCAGATAGTTCAACGCTTGAGGGCACAACTCAACAAAGTTTCTAATCACTGTTATGGTCTTTGGTGTGGTTTATGGTTAGGGCCACATCATGCCACCTCACATCTTTGAAGTCAACTTGAAAGTCAACACTAAAGTTTACCTGGATGTACTGAAGAGTGTCGTGATCCCTGGTGCAATCAGGTGGCCGCTGACAGACACTGGGTGTGGCAGCAGGATTCGGTACCAGCCCACAAGTCCAAAGAAACCCAGGCTTTTGCCCCCCCACCTTCTCCCACGACGTGAATCCACTTGACTACTTCATTTGGTCATACATCGAAATCATCACAAACATGACCTCCCACAACACCACGCCAGCCTGATAGCCGCCATCTGCCGAGTATTTGCTTGTGGAAAAAGCATGCTCCTAGTTCCGGACCCGTATCGAAGCAATGATTGAGGCTGAAGGTGGCCATATTGAACAGATGTCAGCTCTACTACATAATCAAGTTACCAGAACTGATTTTTTCAATAAAAGTTTTAAAATAAAACTGTAGTGTTGTTTTCTTTAGAAAGACAAATTTATCGTTCACCCTGTACATACAACTATACATAAATGTACACATGGTTTTATTTAAATAGATATAGAGAGAATACAAAGTGAAACATAAACAGCAAATTAATTAAAAAAAATTTTAACTCAGCTTTCCAATTCCATGATTAACATCAACATACACATTTGCTGAAAAGATATACGTCTAAATAGCATGCCATACAAGACTCCACTAGTTTTTTTGTCATTGACACAAAAATATAGTGCATTTTTTTAGAGGCAGCAAATTTTAAATTGACAACTATTTTCTTTAATTGCAGATTTGGCAACTGTCAGTTATTTTGAGTTTAGTTTGGTTTGGCAATTAGAGAAGAGACTGACATCCAAACAGTAGTTACAAATTGTGTAAATTTATTTTATTTACATCTGATGAATGAATAATTTCACAAATTGGATTCATCAACTGCAACTTAACCCTTTGGAACATTTAAAGTCCCATGTTTATGCTTATAAACCAGACACAATAGACCACTAGTCAGACATCATTTGACACATTATTGCTAAAATACAACCTTATAAACACAAGTTGCAGAGGAGGGGGACATATGCCTGAAATTGTATTTAAATTATAAATGCCAAAAATGTATCTTTTAAATAAACCACATATTTGTATAATAAAAAATGTCTTTCTGCAATTTATTTTAATTTAAAGTTTGTTGCCTCTAAAAAAAAAAAAATTAAAAAAAATATATTGATATATATATATGTGACTTTATGGGGTTGATTTTAAACTGGTTTGCTTTAGACATGTTATTTGCAATTAAAAATGTCACAAATACAGAAATAAATTTAAAAAAATAGAAAATCTAATCCTACCTGAAGTAAGGCAAAATGGACACATCCATCTTTCGAAGAGGCAGGCATATCTTGATTGACCAGACGACTAATTTCAAAAAATAAATAAAAGACAAGTCAATACAAATACAATGCTGTTGAAAAAAATGATTATATCAATTCTATAATAGTCTTTTTAAAAACTTGGTCTCATAATGCAAAAAAGAAAATCTTCAATAATCTGTGTGTTTGATGGGTTGAAAATGACCTGTGAAAGATTAAGTAGCGAGTGTGCAGAGAAAGGGTTAAGGTTTGTATAAACGGATGAGCGAAAGAAGAAAGAAGGAATGATATAGTGAAGGGACCGAGAATAGGAAGTAAAAAAAAAATTTTTTAAAAAAGAGAATAAAAAGAAAGAGAAAAAAAAGAAAGAGAAAAAAAAGAAAGAGAAAAAAAAGAAAGAGAAAAAAAGAGAGAAAAAAAAGAGAGAAAGACAGCACTAGAAAGGAATCCTGCACTTATCTCTGGTGAGCTTTCCCAATGCCATGACTCCATATAGAAAGGCTCAACTAATGGTCTGCTTGTGTGAGCATACTGGCATCAAGCAAATATCAAATTTGCCTACCTTACTCTACACTAAAACTGAAACAATTATATGAAATGACATCTCAAAAGAAAAAAAAAAAAAAGATCAAACCAACCACCCACTAAATACAACCAATTTGCCTACTTCCTTGATGTGGAACCATTTCGCCTAATAAACTCTCTACATATCTTAGTACTGCTAGACTTTGGAATTCACTTTCTGTTTTCTGCTTCCCGGACTGTATTAACATATTGGAAGTATAAATGTAATATGAACAAACATCTTGCTACTAAACTCCCTACGTAGAGTGGTCCTTAATTAACAGGAGACACTCGTGCTTTGTTTAGCGTGAATATGAACAAGAAAACTAAAGACTTACCTTATATAAAATTCCAAAACTTGGACACTGAGTTGGACAGCCACCTCTTTCATTAAGTCATCAATGGCATCACCAATCATCATTAAGTGAAACGCTAATGCCTGCAAAAGATGTTTCAAAGATTATTTTAAAAAATCATATTCGGCAATCTTTTTTAAATGACGATTATTTGCATTATTCGGACTGAATCTTGTTATTCTCACAGCATTTTGATTGGTGCAACCGCTGATCTTCGCCAGATTCATCTTGTTGAACTTGGAAATACGAAATTTTTTTTTAGAGGCAGCAAATTTTAAATCGACAACTATTTTCTTTAATTGTAGATTTGGCAACTATCAATTATTTTGAGTTCAGCTTGGTTTGGCAATTCATCATGAAGAGACTGACACCTGAGTAGCAGTTACAAATTGTGTAAATTTATTTTATTTATATTTGATGAATGAATAATTTCATAAAATGGATACTCCAGGATTTTGACTGAAATTGATTTGGTTTTCAAGTTGTAATCTTTGTTATATTGTGTTCTTGATGTTGTTTTCATGTATGAGCACGCATTAAAGAACTTTTGCTATTTTGCTATCAGGCATATGTATGTAGTGAGTTGCTATATGGAAGTGAAACCTGACCAGTGACAGTTGAGAAAATGCTTTGCATGGAAAGAAATGATATGAGAAAGGTATGATCAATATGTAATGCGAGTCTAAAAGACACGCTTAGTTCTGATGATCTCAGAGGAAGATGAGTGCAAAACAGGACAATCCACCAGTATGAAAAGAAGGTGGGTTCTCTCTATCGAGCTAGAAGACTACTCACATCTGAGAGTATCTTGTACCTCTAGAAGGCCACCATTCGCCCATGCATGGAGTATTATTGCCACATCTGGGCTGGTGCATCTACCACTAGTCTCTCCCTCTTAGATAGGGTCTAAAAAAGAGTTGTCAACCTAATCGATCCCACTTTATCAACTAAACTCCAGCCCCTGTCCCATCACCGCAATGTTGCATCACTGTGCCTGTTTTACAAATGTTTTAATGGAATGTGTTTTGACGAACTCGTTTCACTTGTACCCCTCAATGTACATATCCCTGACTAACCTGCTTAGCAACAAAATCTCACCCTTCACTGTTGATGTTTTTAAATGCCAGAAAGCTTTCTATTCTAATAGTTTCTTCCCTCGAACAGCTAGACTTTTGGAATTCTCTTCCTGCTGCCTGTTTCCCTGGCTGTACTGATATGCAGAAGTTTGAATGTAGCATAAACAAATATTTTGTTAATCTTTCCTAGACATGGCCCCAAATAGTAGCCCCTTACGTTCAAGTGGCGATATGCTTTTTAAGGGGTGAACATGAGTAAAAAAAAAAAAAAAAAAAGTATGGATATTTTGAAATAATGGAGGTAAGTTCTTGAGCAAGGAAAATATGGGAGGAAGTGAGCAAAATAAACTTGGGAGAAGGAGTGATAAATAAAGACATGGTCAGATATAGGTTAATGTGAAAGTTAATTCTTAAAAGTCGTTCAACTCATGCCAGCATGTAAAATAGGTGTTAAAATGATGATGCTGAAGATGATAATGATGATGATCATCATCAAATAATTTCTTGGTGAAAAACGGTTGTATTGTGCATCACTTAAAAAGAATTGATTTTTGATTCGTGAAAGAGAAAAGAAATAATAATAAATTTAAAATTCACAAATGAATCGTTTAAAAAAAAAAAAAAAGGTAGGATAGGAATGCTGTATATTCTTTGGCATTAATATACTTCTGAAGATAACTTTAGGGTCAACTAGAACCCAATATGAAAAGTAGACAGCTTATAGTGTTGTGTAGCAGGGGACTCATACTTAAAGATGACAGGAGTTCATATTGGGAAAAGACACACATAACGATGGTGATGAGGGAGACATTGATACAGACTGGGATGATTTTTGGAGGTTTCATATTAATATGGACTGGGATATATATGATGCAACAGTTCTTATACACATATAGAGAGGAGGAGGAGATATTTCACTTATGATGGAGGGGAGGACACATCACATGGAAGGGTGTCCACAAAGTTTGTTATAGATGATGATAAAACACATATACCTTTTTGTTATGAGGATTGACGAGACGAACAGTTACAAACATAAATGGTGATTTCTTTATAGCTCTGACTGGCCGGTCGATGACGTCAGGAATTCAAACATGGATCTACATGGTCTAATGTTCTACCCTTCGCTTCTAAGGGCTCTCCTCTCCAACTGACTATCTCTCATCAACTGTCGACTTTCAACTGTCGACTTTCAACTCCTCTGATCAACTGACTGACGACTCAACTCTCTCTCTCTTTCAACTCTGAACCCAATGAATCCTATATTGAGAAAACTCCTTTGTTTATGCTGTCAGAAGTGTGTTTTTTCAAACGTGACTAATTTTCACATGGCTTTACATATGTTTGTCCAAACACACTTTTGGCAAACAAAAGAATCCGCAATTCTTTCTAACCTTTTTTTTTAAACAAAAGAATCCTCAATTCTTTCTAACCTTTTTTTTAAACAATATCATTTAACTCGCATTGTGCATTCAATTAACTGACATTTTTAATATTTAGATTTCTAAAGAATGGACAATCAACATTTTTTCAGATATAAACAATATTTAACTATTTCTAATAGAATTAACAATAGACTGAATTTCTAACATTTCATTTTTCCATTATTATCTTTAACACTTGTGGGAGTTGAACACTCTCAGCCTAACTCGATTGTCGCCCTTTAACTCAGAAGAGCAACCTAGCTACGTCACTTCCTGTTTCTCATATTTCACTCTCTTTTCTGCTGAACGCTCAAACAGTCAACATGTGACAAACACCGCTCCGGTGGAGCTATGAGCTACCACCGCATTCCTGACTAGCCAGTCAACCGCAAGTAACGTTACTCATCTTTCACTGAACTCTTATTCTTTCCATCACTCTTTCCTGTATATTTATGCAAATAAATTGCATTTGTTTCGTTGATATATAATGGTATATTTTCGTCTTCATTATGCGACCTTTTGTCTTTTCAATTCCTCTACCATTAAATACATCCATTCACCATTACACACATGGGGACGGGATCGTCTAACACATGGCAGACGTCCTGTCCCCAACACACTTGCCTACAGGGTTCGATTCTAATCTTATCCTAATATTAATTTCACTAATCTAGTATGTCTCCTTACTTACATAAGGGGCAGCTCTTCATATAATAATAGGTTAATTTATTTACATGACATAACAAATATTCAAAGACTGAAATAAAATTCAGGTGCTGCTAGAATTTTAGACTAAGCTACATTTCATGTAAGATCTTGATAAACAGGAAGTGCTAAGATGGATCATTGAAGTTAATGTAAAAAAAAAAACTCCTTGTTAAGAAATTAGAGATCCATTTTGTTAAGTAAATAGAATTTATAGAATTTATATTATTTGGATCATTTGGACGAGGATTCTTATTTTGGTTATTAGACTTACAAGATTTTAGCTTCAAGATTTGGAAAACATGTGAATCTTTATGTGGAACTTAGAAACATGAATAGAATTTCAAACTGAACCCTTTTTTTATATGCACAGGTAGATTACTTTCATTCTGTTAGCCATAAAACAGTACAACCATGTAATCCCTACAGCCACCTACCTTGAAAATGCTGCCGTGAAACCTGACATAGTTATATGAAATAAGTCAGAAAGAGTGGCAACCTTGATTTAAATGAGTGTCCCTAATGATGGCGGTCTGAACAGAGCTGAAAGAGAGAAACAGACCAAATACCAAGGTCTCATGTATGATATGAAAAGAAATTGGAATCTTAAGGAGATCACCATCATACCAGTTAATATAGGTGCCACATGCCTTATAAAGAAGAACCTGAAGTCCTACCTAACTAATATTCCTGGTAAACCAACTGCAAAAGAGATCCAGCAATTGCACTTAAGGGAACAGCGAGGATACTAAAAAGAGCTCTCGGTTGGTTTCAATAAAAAGCAGGGCAATGTTAGCAGCTGGTTTGGCTGCCCCATACCCAGCATTACAATCTTCAAAGGAAGAAAATTTAAAAAAAAAAAAGGGTCAGCTAAAAAATTAAAAAAAGGGTCAGCTAGAAAAAAAAGGGTCAGCTAGAAAAAAAAAGGGTCAGCTAGAAAAAAAAAGGGTCAGCTAGAAAAAAAAAGGGTCAGCTAGAAAAAAAAGGGTCAGCTAGAAAAAAAGTTTGCTAGAAAAAAGGGTCAGCTAGAAAAAAAAGGGTCAGCTAGAAAAAAAAGGTTAGCTAGAAAAAAGGGTCAGCTAGAAAGAAGGGTCAGCTAGAAAAAAAAAGGTTAGCTAGAAAAAAAAAGGTTAGCTAGAAAAAAAAAGGTTAGCTAGAAAAAAAAAGGTTAGCTAGAAAAAAAAGAGCTAGAAAAAAAGGGTCAGCTAGAAAAGAAAAGGTTAGCTAGAAAAAAAAGGGTCAGCTAGAAAAAAGGGTCAGCTAGAAAAAAAGGGTCAGCTAGAAAAAAAGGGTCAGCTAGAAAAAAGGGTCAGCTAGAAAAAAAGGGTCAGCTAGAAAAAAAAGGTCAGCTAGAAAAAAAAGGTCAGCTAGAAAAAAAAGGTCAGCTAGAAAAAAAAAAGGGTCAGCTAGAAAAAAAAGGGCCAGCTAGAAAAAAAAGGGCCAGCTAGAAAAAAAGGGTCAGCTAGAAAAAAAGGGTTAGCTAGAAAAAAAAGGTCAGCTAGAAAAAAAAGGTCAGCTAGAAAAAAAAGGGTCAGCTAGAAAAAAGGGTCAGCTAGAAACAAGTTTGCTAGAAAAAAGGGTCAGCTAGAAAAAAGGGTCAGCTAGAAAAAAAAGGGTCAGCTAGAAAAAAGTTTGCTAGAAAAAAGGGTCAGCTAGAAAAAAAAGGGTCAGCTAGAAAAAAAAGGGTCAGCTAGAAAAAAAAGGGTCAGCTAGAAAAAAAGTTTGCTAGAAAAAAGGGTCAGCTAGAAAAAAGGGTCAGCTAGAAAAAAAAGGTCAGCTAGAAAAAAGGGTCAGCTTGAAAAAAAAAGGTTAGCTAGAAAAAAAAGGTCAGCTAGAAAAAAAGGGTCAGCTAGAAAAAAGGGTCAGCTAGAAAAAAGGGTCAGCTAGAAAAAAAGGTCAGCTAGAAAAAAGGGTCAGCTAGAAAAAAAAGGGTCAGCTAGAAAAAAAGGGTTAGCTAGAAAAAAGGGTCAGCTAGAAAAAAGGGTCAGCTAGAAAAAAAAGGTCAGCTAGAAAAAAGGGTCAGCTAGAAAAAAAATTTGCTAGAAAAAAGGGTCAGCTAGAAAAAAAGGGTCAGCTAGAAAAAAAGGGTCAGCTAGAAAAAAAGGGTCAGCTAGAAAAAAGGGTCAGCTAGAAAAAAAAGGTCAGCTAGAAAAAAGGGTCAGCTAGAAAAAAAAGGTTAGCTAGAAAAAAAAAGGGTCAGCTAGAAAAAAAAGGTTAGCTAGAAAAAAAGGGTCAGCTAGAAAAAAAGGGTCAGCTAGAAAAAAAGGGTCAGCTAGAAAAAAAAGGTTAGCTAGAAAAAAAAAGGTTAGCTAGAAAAAAAGGGTCAGCTAGAAAAAAAAGGTCAGCTAGAAAAAAAAAGGTCAGCTAGAAAAAAAGGGTCAGCTAGAAAAAAAAGGTCAGCTAGAAAAAAAAAGGGTCAGCTAGAAAAAAAGGGTCAGCTAGAAAAAAAAAGGGTCAGCTAGAAAAAAAAGGGTCAGCTAGAAAAAAAAGGTCAGCTAGAAAAAAAGGGTCAGCTAGAAAAAAAGGGTCAGCTAGAAAAAAAAGGTCAGCTAGAATAAAAGGGTCAGCTAGAAAAAAAGGGTCAGCTAGAAAAAAAAGGTCAGCTAGAAAAAAAGGGTCAGCTAGAAAAAAAAGGTCAGCTAGAAAAAAAGGGTCAGCTAGAAAAAAAGGGTCAGCTAGAAAAAAAAGGTCAGCTAGAAAAAAAGGGTCAGCTAGAAAAAAAAGGTCATCTAGAAAAAAGGGTCAGCTAGAAAAAAAGGGTCAGCTAGAAAAAAAAAGGGTGAGCTAGAAAAAAAAAGGGTCAGCTAGAAAAAAAAGGTCAGCTAGAACTATTTGAAAGTGGATTAGTTAGATTACTCATTTGATGTAAGAATGCTTTCAAGAATGAAATTCAATTCAGTTACTTCTATATTTTTTTTAGAGTTCAAATATCTTGGAAACTCCTAAGAAATAAAGCATGCTAAAATTTCTCATTCCTCATACAAAGATCATTTTTGTTTCTGAACTAATAAATCGTTGCTACATCTTGTGGAACAAAATATAGTTTCAAATAAAATAGTGTTCATTCACTTCTAATATAAGTTGTTTGCTTGTATGTTTTGAATTGAGAGCCATGTTTAATTTAAGAGGTTCTGATGGGTAACTGTTCTGTACAAATCCTAGAGATGAAAAGGACTTTTCGGTGGGTAACTGTTCTGTATCAGTCTCAGACTTGAAAATTTTGCAGGCAAAGAGCAAAGATCTCTCTTGTGTGGACAAGAAGAAAATTATGTGCAGGAATGCTAAAAGATTCAATATTTTTGTGGAACAATACCAGTTCATGATTGATTGCTAGCAAAATATGGCTCCATTTGATTGGTCAGTTCTCATCGCCAGTGTCTATAAGTAGAACCTTTAAAAAATTTTTTATTGTACCCTTCACAAAAATATTGCAACAGTATTCTGAATTTTGGTAAATGAATATCTCAATGTCTTTTGTAAATTGAAGCGATTATTCTATATGTGTGTGCACATTTTTTGTATATCCGGCAAAGGTTTTTTTGAGGGGGGGGGGGGAGTACTATGTCTTAGAACTATTTATATTCCCCCTAGATAATAATAATAATATCTATGATTTACAGACACATGTCGTATCTAGATTTATTTTGATCGACTTTTATAAAATAAACGCGATTTCGCTGTGTCGCATGTTTGTTCGGCTTTTTACTATAAATAAAGTGAAACTCGAGGAGCATAGCAAACTCCTTGGCTTATCCGCCGGGGATGTTCAGAAAGCAATGAGCTTTTGATCAATGTGGGGAAATCCTTTATATCAGACAATTGCTATTCATTGGGACACTCCTCTATTTATAGGGAGCCCCCAACATCTTGAGGAAACAAACAGCCAAAGTTGGGGAAAGAAAACAAAAAATAAAAAACTGCCTCGCAGCAAAAGTTAACTGTGGGATATGTTTGACCTCATTAAATTCACACACCTGCACCTGTCAATTAAGTTTTAATTGTTAAAATAAAACACTTTTCTGTTACTCTACCGTCATGGATGGTGCTCCAAAACTATAATACTCATTAGGTATTATGTAACAACATTTGTGGAAATCAATAAATCTGTAAGGCTGAAATACAAAACTTACAAACCTGAGAATATTGCTTCATATGAAGTGTGATATCAATGGCCATTTTCCAGTCTTTATGGTGAATGCATTTTTGAAGCAAGTTGATAGACTGACACCATTCAGGGATGTACTGGAATATGTGGGGAAAAAAAAATGAAAAATTATTATATACATTGTTTTCTTCAGACTATTTAACATATAAATTGTTACAAAATAATTTCTTAAAGTTGCAACCTGAGCAATTAGAAAGGGAGGCAAAGCAAGGCATGACAAAACATGACAGAAAGAGGAAAAAAAAAAAAAAAAAAACAGGTAAAGAGAATGAAAATGAAGAAAAAATAAAAACAAAACTCTTACAATCTGGCCTTTTCTTTAGAAAAAAAAGGTAGAATTTCAGAAGGTTTGGTTTGGTTTGTTTGGTGTTTAATGGCCCATCAATAACTCTAGGGTCATCTTAAAGCCAAACAGGATTTTTTATAATTGTATTTCTGGAACAAGTTTTATTGAATATGTTACACTATCTTATTGTTTGTTTGCACTCAACGCCCCATTGATGACTACAGGGTTGTTCTAGGGCCAATGAGGGATTTTTATTAGAGCATACAAAACTCAGAAGAACTATAGAAATAATACAAACAAAACTTCCAAAATGCTGTTCCAACTATATGAATCTTCTTCTCGTCTGTTCATGTCCACTTCTTTTTTCTTTCTGCCTTACTGGCATTATATCTTTTTTGTTTCACAAAGGGACAATGCCCACATATGCAAATTAATATTATCTACAAAGGCGCACAACCTCTTGCAAAAGGCTGCCTAATAAGCAAGACACTGTGGATGTTTTGAATCTGCTAAGTGTTCGTCTCTATTGTCATTGTTGTTAAGTATAAAATTTAAAAATATGTATATCGATATGTATAGTTAAGTATGTGGACATGTTTGTATATTTGTATGTACTGAATTCACTTCTAAAATAATTAGCCAATCATTATGAATTTTTCAACACAGCTGCTATACATAAGGGTAATATGGGCTATATTTAGCATACAGTAGAACCCCGGGATACGGTGGCCCTAGGATATGTTTGTTTTTTCAGGTTACAATGTGGAATACAATGTTTTTCTGGTCCATGGTTACGGTATTTGCCCCACCTTATGGTGTTATGATGTTATTCGATTATATACATGTGTATTATATATTGTACTGTATTTTGACACTAATTTTTAATGCTGTATCCTGGGGTTCTACTGTAGTTATAAAGAGAATGATGTTCAAACACCTTTCTGGCCATTTTATAGTATCTTCTGCCTAAAGTGTTTTAGTACAGCCTCCTAGCTAGTGATTTTGTAAGATTGACTTAATATCAATTTATAATCAGTAAAAAACCTATGTCTCAGCATTGTCTGGGAAAATTGAGAAAAGCAAAAATCATTATTCTTTACCAAATGTCTGTCAATTTTTGATCTAAAGACTTAAAACTTGATATATAAGGGTAAAACCAGTAAAAATAATGATAAGGTGTCAAGAATTAAAAAAAAAACTACAACTTGGCAGGCTTAAGTCAACTAAACATTATTTCTATACATATGCAAATATAAATTTATATTTGTAACATCATTTTTAAGTTCTTGTATACCTATGGATTTAGGTCAGACAGTAATGAATAAAGCTGGAGAGCTGTGTGTTTTGATTTTGATTTGAGCTGTTGACACCAAAATCATTTTTTTTTTTTTTAACTTTTGAAATCAAGATTATATATATATATATATATATATATATATATATATATATATATATATATATAAACAATATGATGAGAATAATGGAAATAGTATCCCAACAAAATAGAGAAATAAAAATAAAAAGGAACAAACCGAGTTATGTGTTCATCAACATTTCGTCTTTATTTCCAAAGGAAGTCTCAAAATAAAGACGAAACATTGAACACATAACTCGGTTTGTTCCTTTTTATTTTTATTTGTCTGTCTCTCTCTCTATCTCTCTTTATACATATATGACAGACTATGGATACACACTGTAAGGATGCCTGCGCATGAAATTTTTGTGGGAAGAGTTGCACAATCTCCAACCACACTTCTCCTGAGTCAGCATTGTTAAATACCAGTGGCAAGTGGAGGTTCAGGATGATTGGAAACAATGCCGAGATAAGTGGAGAACACATACAGCGCCTAGAATTCCCAAATGGTCAATTATCTAGTACTAGCCAGGCTCAACATTGCTTAACTTTCGTGATCTGACGAGAACCGGTGTGTCAACATGATTATGCCATATATATATATATATATATATATATATATATATATACACACACACACATATATGCATACACACATACATGTATATAATAATCAATAGAAAATTAGATCAATGATAATAAAAATATGAAATCAGCATGAATTTAAATATTATATTTAAGCATATTTTATGATCAGGCAATGCTAGGCAACCTAATAGCATTTGAATGAAATAGAAGCCAAGATAATATACGACAGGCATTCCAAAAGTAATGCTTCGTACTTTTATTCCTCCAAATAGATCAGAGAGGATTGCAAATTGCTTTGTTATGGTGACTGAACTTATGCATTCACAACCTGAAAGTTTCCTCTCTATGGTTGCAGATATTGACAGTGCTAGACTCTAAGAGAGCAACCTCTGTCATGGACATATGCCAGAAACAGAAATGCTTTATTGAATTCCTTACAAAAATGCATCGAGAATGGTGATGATTATGTAGAAAAATAATTTTTTTTTTTTTTTTAATGGTACCACTCCTGTTTAGTAGCTGTTCAATATTTTTGAACTTAAAAAAAAAAAATGCGACCCTTCTTTAATCAAAAAAAAAAAAAAAAAAAGACGGAAAAAGCAAAATGAATTTGAAAATAATGTCCATGTCTTCAAAGATTAAATATAATTCAATTAAAACATTTTTTTTTTACTGATGATTCACTATTGAAGGTAAGCTTGTCAGTTGATAGGCACCAGCAAAAAAATTGGAAACAATTGATGCAATGCGTAGAAAATGACTTAATAGAAATTGATTATCCAAGAGGACTGCTCAACAAGTATTTGTGTACATTACACTTTAATACAACAATGCTGTAGTCGACTAGGAACAGTCCCATGGTATCTTGTTTCATAAATGGGAGGTTCTGTAAAAAGAGAGAGAAAGGAAAGTTCTTTGCTGTGGTTGTAGCTAGACAGGTTCTTGTCATGAATGTTTCACAGGGAAAGCACCTACCATAAACATAATATAGTAGAAAGAGGCTAGCAAAATTTCTTCTATGTGAAAGAGGCTGTAGGGATGAAAAGAGAAAATAGCCCACTAGATTGTGAAATTGATTTTGTACCCCTTTAAAACAAAACAAAAATGTTCCAAGTAGCACCTTCTCAGATATGACAGCAGTACTCCATCTTCTGACTTTTCTACAGGTAAAAGATTGCATCAAGAGTGAGGTATTTTTCTGGAGCAGTAGAATGATCCAACTATTTTTTGAGCAACCTTAACAACAGGTTTGATATAAATCTCCCATTTCAAGTCTGAAGTGAAAATATTGGATAATAATCTGCTTTTGTACTGAAGAACATTAAATTTATCATTTTATTCAGTGATTTAAGAATCATAAAATCTGTACCCATGTGACATATTTATTTACAAATGTTTTTCTTTTTTTAAATTATGCCTTTTTTACCAAAACATTTCTGTTCCTATCAAAGAAAAGTAACTCTGTATAAACGAATACAGAGATATTCCCTTCTTTTAAGCTAATATATTCAAACCTGGACAAAGTATTTTCTGGAAGGAAGTGGACCAAATAAAATTTTATTCTCAACAACATGGTGCAACAATCTACAAGAAAAACAGATGAACCAAAATCCAATAACTATCTTTTACGGAGAAATTTACTGATAACAAAGAAACAATAAAAAGAATGGCATTTGTTTTAATTTATTAAAAAAAAAAAAAAAAGAAAAGAAAAACCAGATATAAATTACCCTGAGTAAAACTGGAACAACTTGCCGACCATACTTTGTGTGCCCCACAGAGGCTAAATCAGGAATGATGATATTAAGTCGTCCAATCTGGCTGGAATCATCAGAACCCTAATTAAAAACATAAAGAAATGCAAACAATTTAGAAAAAAAATGTTGAAATATGAACACCAATTCCCGTTGATAAATGTAATTTGCATATCACTGTTTTATTCCAACAAGCATTTATAAAAATCGAACTTTTATAGTTATGGATGGCCAAAATAGTTTAATCTTCCTCTGTCTTTCCTGAACATTAGCTTAGTTTAATAATATGAAATCAGTAACAATGGAATCATTATCATCTTCAGTTTAACATAGGTTATATGTGCTAGTATGCATTGAACAGCTTTAAGAACTTGACTTCCAAATTAACTTATCTCTAATTAAGTCTTTATCTCTTGCCATCGGGTCCATTTTTATCACTTCCGCCTGTATTTTCCTTGACCCTTGCCTCTGAATGAACCTGCTACCTCAACTGTTCTACATCTACTAGCCCTAGAACTTTCATCCATTCTTTCAGCATGGCCATAACAGCAAAGTTTCCTATTCTGCATGCATCTCTCCATACTGTCCAGATTTCTCTGAGGTCATCAGATCTAAGCCTTCTTTAACATTTACATTATACACCCATCATATCATACTCATATCATTTATCTCCATGCAACACATGTCCTCAACCCTTACTGGCCAAGTTTCACTTTTGTACATCATTCAAACCGTGCACAGATGCCTGATAGAATGTTATCTTGGTCGGCAGTGGTAACAAAGTGACTCATTTTCTCAACCTATCAATAATTTTATTTCACTGCCTTTGTACTCAATGCAGACAAATACCACAAAATATTGAATTGCTCTCAATTTCTTTTCCACAAACTGAAAAATAAAACTTTCTTCTTTTCTATTAGATAGAAATTTGAAAATAAAAATATTGAATTTCAAGTGAACCCAATGGTATCTAATTGTCATGTTACAGTAATGAACATATTTTTTTTTTTTTTTTATTACATTTTCACTCCAAACAAGGCAGATTGCCACTTTGGTGTATGGGGCTACTATCAGGGGCAACAACTGCTGGGGTACTATGTAGGGATTTGGGCAGCAAGATGTCGGTTCACGTTACACTTGAACTGAACGTCAGTACTGTTGGGGAAGCAGGGACCTGGAATGGAATTCCAAAGTCTAGCGGTTCTGGGGAAGAAACTATTGGAGTAAAAGGATCTTTTACATCTAGGGATCTCTACAGTGTGGGGGTGGGATTTAGCAGCCTGTCGGGTTTGTCGAGGGTACTCACGTCGTGGGGGCACAAGTGATTGCAGTTCGTCAGAGCATTCACCACTAAAATACTTGTAGAAAAGGCAGAGGGATGCAACATTTCGTCGATGGGACAGAGGCTGAAGCTTAGATGCCAGTTCAGGGCTTATCAGGTTTGCGACTCTCTTTTGAACCTTGTCAAGGAGCGAGAGACTAGTAGCAGATGCATCAGCCCAGATGTGGCAGCAATACTCCATACATGGGCGAATGGTGGCCTTATAGAGGTACAGGATACTTTCGGGTGTTAGTAGTTTTCTAGCACGGTAGAGAGAGCCCACCTTTCTTGCAGCGGCCCTGGCAATGCCTTCAATGTAATTGTTCCAACTCATGTTTCCTGTGAACGTTAGGCCAAGGAATTTGAAAGATGTACTCTCAGATAAAAAGTCGTTGGCCATTGCTATAGGTGGTAGAGAGGGTTTCTTGTAATTATTGAATGAAACTAGTTTAGTCTTGGCAGCATTGAACGCGACCAACCACTTTTGTCCCCATTCCACCACAGATTGGAGGTCTTCCTCTAGTGTTTCTGCCATTTCTTTAGAAATGTGTTCATTCGTCTTCCTGTCGTGCCTGCCATAGAGTGTAGTGTCATCAGCATCCAAATATTTATGATAAATAATAAAGTAGAAAATTAATTATCAATGAAAACGGTTTTCAAAAACAGAGAAAATTGAATTCTGCTAAATTAGATTTTCATGTTTTCAGAAAATACCTCCCTTATCCTGATTCGAACTCTATTTGTTTGTTTTTTTAGTAAAACTCAATTTTCGCTACTTTTCTTTGAAAATATCTCCATTTATTTATTTTCTACCTTATTGCTTTTCAAAAGTTTTGGATATGCTCATTACTGTGACGTGACAATTAAGTAGATAACATTGGTTTTACTTGAAATTCAAGAATAACCCTGCCTTCTTTTCAACACTAATCATCATTTTTGTCTTGGTAACATTCACTTTCCGACTTTTATTTTATTTTCCAAAGCATTTTTACAAGTTTTTTTTAACTTAAAAATTAGGTCTTATATGGATATAATATTTATCGAGATAATTTGCCTTTTTGGTAGAGGGTCTGCTGATCATGTGACTGAACCGTAGACATTACATAATAGTGTGATAAATTACGCTACTCACCATAATCCTTAAATATGACTACCCCATAGAAAAACATACTTTTTGCTGAGTGAGTTACTTACTCGTCTGGTTTGCCAAGGGATGTACAACATATCACAAATAGATTGTAGCTATATAATTTACTCTTGTATCTTCTATATGATGGGAAAGTTTGTTTGTAGCTATATAATTTACTCTAGTATCTTCTATATGATGGGAAAGTTTGTTTAAAATCATAAATACCTGGGTGAGCGTCTACTTATAGATAATAAACAAATAAACAAAGAATAAACTAAATAGAACAAGGACATTTAATATAATGCTTCGTTTTTGTCAATATTTTGCTTCGGCAAAGAAACATTGTTAAGAATAGGCATTTATTGAAAAGAAATCAGATTAAAGGTTGGAAGTGATAGTGATACTCCTCCTCCTCCCTCACCTTAGAAGATTGCCTTCCTCCCACCATCACTTCCAACTTTATAAAGTTGTTTTTATGTTCGCCAGCCTTTTTCAATTGTTTTGACTCAAAGAGCTTATCGATGGTATTTTCATGTAAGAGATAGCTGAAGTCACAGTTAAAGAAAGAGTCTATGTTAACAAACCCCAATCCCTGCAAAAATTGAAGAAAAATATCAGGAACAATCCAGATATTTTGCAATCTGTCATAAATAATGTTTTGGAAGGAGCACAAATATGCGAAGCTGAAAATGGGTAACATTTAAAAGACATTATTTTTGATTAATAAAAATTGTTTGAATTTTGCAAATTTTTAAAAAAATTTCCCAATGTCTTAAGCAGATTGTGCTAAAATTACAAAAAGATATTATCAAAAATAAAGAATTTATGTAAGTTCCAAACCCTTCAGTGACTTTTTGGACACCCTGCAGTATTTTTTTTTAGCTCGTTACATCAAGTAACTTCATGCCTTGTCAGGAGCGATTTCCATGAAAATAAAAGTATAAAACTAAACACATAAACTAGACTGTCTTTTATCTTCTCCCTTTTTTCTTTAGAGTCGATTGTCAGTCAACCAAAAAAAAAAAAACAAAAAAAAAAACGAAAGGAGAGAAAAAGCGTTATCTTTTCTTAAATTAGTGCCTGATGATTTTAGTAAGAGTATTAGTTCTTCCCACTCTATATTAGTAATTAAAATAAAAACTGTTGCTCAGATTAAATATGAAATTTGACAAAATCAATCAAAAATTAAATTTAAAAAAAAATTAAATTTATACTTTTAACAACACAGACCGATACTTGCCTTACACGACTGATGAAACAATTGTGAAAATGTTATTGATCACAAATGTATAAGGGGAAAAAAAACTGACCTGACTTTAGAAATAAGATTAGCATGGTTACCCTGCATTGCCCGGCATATGGACAACAAAACAGAGTTAAAAAGTGTGTGTAACATCTTTCTTTTAAAACTATTCTCCCTTTTCTTCCCTCTCTTTACATTACCAACCTTCCTCTCTCTCTCAATCAATCTCTTCTAACTTCCTCCCACCTCTTTACATCACTCCTTTCTCTCTTTCAATCACCTCCTTCTGACTTACTGTGGAAACTAGATAAAAAAAATTGTTGATGAAGTACTACATAATAACATTAAACTATTATTGCAACTGTTGATCCCCCCCCACCTCCCTGGAGTAATTCTTAGTAATCATAGTGACCTCTAAAACAACAAATACTAAAGCAAAAAAAACAAAAAAAAAACGTATCTATCTTTTGTCTGAGGCAATACTGATAAAAAATATATCAACTTTGTTGATATATTTTTGTATAGCTTTTTTTTTTTTTTAATTTTTAGCTGAATGTACAAACAGACACAACTTTACACATGTACATACAAACACTGAATCTGGACTGCCGGACACGTTAAAATTGGCTCCTTTTCTTGAAGGTATTCCTTGGAGTGAAATGGGGACACGCACACTCGTGGCACTGCCTTTCTCTGCATCATCACGGTTTAATATAGATTTTGGTTTCTTTCTGGCTGTATTTTCTTTGTCTGTTGGATGGATTATCTGGAAAATACAATAAAAAGTTTAAACTATCCACATGTGTGTGTATAAATATGCATATATATATATATATATATGCTTGTCCCATGGTCTGGTAGTTAGTACTAAAGACTATCGACTAAATGATTGTTATTTTGATCTCTGGCTTGGGATAGCTGACAGTTTACTCACTGCAAAGTTGTTGTGATATAGCGAAACAGTCTTTCTATGAATGACTATATATGCACATATATATATATATTAATTTACTTGTCAGTATATCTAGTGTCACAACAAAAAAAAATCACCATCATCACAAGCATTAATTAATGAGAAATGAATTACCTCTCTTTATATCAGTTAAAAATCATTAAAACCATTTCTGCTCCAAAATTTAAAAAAAAAAAACATGGCTGTCTTCAAATTGGCTATTTTATTTTATAAAACAACTATTCAGAAAAAACAAAATGTGTTGTGTTCATTAAAAAAAATCAATTTTTTAAATCAATTCTTTTTAGCTTTAAAAGGTTAAAAAAGAATTTGCTCAAAAATTGTTTTAAATTCATCATTATTTGTTTTATTTAATTTTTATTAATTTTATTTATAATGTATTTTTTTAATTTTCAACTACCGTGGAATTTCCATGGGTTCTGCTAGTTATTATTGGTCCACCAACTTAGTCGGATTAGGACCTTAAAATTCGCCCTTGTTCGTTCGTCCCAAAAATTCTCAATGACTACTCATTACATTTTTCTGAAATTTTGCATGAATTTACAACTAGGCAAGGAAGGAAATTTTTATAAAAATTTTGGTTGCGTCCGCAAGGGGTCAAAATAACCAAAAATAGCCCTTTTTGGGACATAAAGTATTTTCCGACGATTAGATTTTGCTGAAAATTACCCAAAAGCAAGATCATGTGGATATACATCTGAAAACATAATATTTGACCCTGGGAAAATTCTGGTTGCATCCCCAGCGGGTCAAAAGCAGTCAAAGATGTTTTTTTTTAAGTCCAAAATCGCAAAAAAGAATTACACTTTTCGGGAGATAGAATCCTTTTTGATCATTTAGATTTTGCTGAAAATTACCCAAGAGCAAGACCACATGATATACATCTGAAAACATAATATTTGACTCTAGAAAAATTCTGGTTACGTACCCAGGCGGTCAAGAGGAGTCAAAATTGCCAAAAATAGCACTTTTCAGTACATAGAATATTTTCCGACAATTAGATTTTGCTGAAAATTACCCAAAAGCAAGACCACGTGGATATTCAACTAGAAATTTAATATTTGACCCTGGAAAAATTCTGGTTTCATCCCCAGGGGGCAAAAAAGGAGTAAAAAAAAATGTGGATTTTTTAAAAAGTCAAAATGAAAACTTCTGGTTTATTTGTTTTTCTATCTCAGATAAAATTTTTAGGTTATTTCCCTTGGATTAATTTTTGTGGGTTTTTTTAATATTGTTCTTATTTACTTGCCTCCTCACAAGGGCAGAGTTAGACACAAGATCAGTTATTAATGTGGGGAAAATCTAGCTCCCCAAAAGAGGCAGTTTGGATAAGAACAAAAATGAAAATTGCCTTAGTCTAGAAGGATATTAATTTCTATGTTGAATTTGAACGAAAATTATTTTTTTGGCACATGCATTTTATGCATTATATGGATGGCACCATAGTTAAAGGTGATAACTCCAATTTCTTCTTGGAATAGTTACAAAACACCCCCTCTCCTATGTTAAATAATAGGTTTCTAAATAATAACGTAAAAAAAAAGAGCATCACACTTTACAGTTACCAAAAAAGTTATTGAATTGTTTTCTTATCTAAATTTAATAAAACATAATTTCTTCTTAGTCAAATAGCATACAAAATAAAGTTTTTAAAAATCAATAACACCACACAGTTTGGCAGTTTAAACATTTGTTTTCTTGACATTCTTCCTCTCTATGATTTGTATCTTTTTAGCCACATTTTGCACAAGTGGTTATTCCTCAGCATATGTCTTTATGATATGCAAATTTTTGGCATTTGAAACATTTTATAGGGGCTGGAATGTAGATTTCCACAGATTATATCCTATTTTAATTTTTTGTTGTATTTTTGGTGTATTAAACGTTGTTGGAATTCTTTCATTTGCTTTCTTCATAAAGATTATTTCCTATTCTATAACCTCTTGTTTATTTTTCATTTCATTTAGCACTTCTTTAGGTGTGTCGAGGGATAACTACTTACTATTCTTTTGGACTGATTAAGTTTATTATGAGGAGTAACTTTGACATTTATACGGTGGAATGTTTTCATTTTTTTTTTAATTTTATTACTTTGTGTTTTTATCACTATTTTGATTGGTAAATTTCGATTTTCTTTACATTTTTAGGTTTTGTATAGTTTGATAGAGTTTTTTCTATTAGAAACGGAGATAATTTTGACATTAGTTTTTCTTCTAAAGATTCTATTACATAAAATCTCGGAAAGACTGTGTCTGTTTCTATTTCATTTTCTCAATCAGATAGAGACTCTTTTTTGCTTGTATTTATAGACATTAGTTTTTAATTTTTAATTTTCATTGCCTAGTATTGAGATCTGTCAAGCGGGAAACCCAATCATCTTGCCAGGTCAGAGTTACACAAAGCAGTGAGTCTCTCCAAGCATCTGTCACAAATATTTCACCCCCCACCCAAAAAAATCTATGTGGACAAAAATTTGTTTTCAGCCATGTTTGCGTTAATGATCTTCACATGTCGATTTACACTCAACCAGCGCCTCCTAATGTCTACTTTTGTTGGGATCTTATTTATTTTTCATCTTTCCTAGGAGATCTTTGTATGTTGGGTAAATTTGTTTGGTAGTAAATGTTAGAGCTTGATCTGACCAGCCAATTGACTGGATCGAGTCTCTTCAACCACCTATGTAGCCTAGGTAAGGGTTGATGTGGAGTGTTGGGAGGTGAAGGTACTTAAACCTGACCTCCAATACCCTCAACTACCAGGATTCCATCCCAATGTATCACGGGACACCATCCATGATTAACATGTGGCCCCATTGAGGGACTTTTACTTTTTTCAGGGGATGGGGGTTCAGTTGGCGTATTCTGATTCTCCACCAACAGGTCAGAAAAGTTAATTTGGTGAAAAAGAATGTTAGAACAAACAAAATACGAGACAAAGGTAGATCATCCGATTTGTGTCTTAATCATGTGGAGTTAATGACGTAACGAGATAGCTTGGTAATATTTATAATTTTCTCTTTTTTTTTCATTTTTCTTGAACTTTTTCTTCTAGGGGATGGGACATCCAACCAGATGTCTGACATTTACCCCTATTTTAGTGAGTCCAACCAAGAGATCTTTTCAGGATTCTAGCCGTCCCTTTCAGTGCAATCGTTTGTATTTCACTTGCACTTGGTTCACCGGGTATGCTTGCTATGTACTTTTTAAAGTTCTTTTTCATAAGCCCAGTTGCTCCTATGATGACTGGTATAATTGAAACGTCTTCAGTTTAGAGTTTGGAATCAGACTGGAAATGCTAAACAAGTTAGCATGAAAGATATCGTCTCCGTGTTTTGGAAGCTTGGTGAAACACAACTTTAGCTTAATGTAGAAAATTGTAACATGTAGCAGCTCCGATGGGAAGTCAACAATAAAGTTATATAAAATATATAAACTATTGTTGTCGAGTGTCCGTCGGAGGGAGATAAACTTGACTAATGAGACAAAGACACAATGGAGAGAGGGATGGTCTTTGCCTGTGCATTACACACTGAATGTTAATGAACTGTTTTATTATACGTGAGACACATATACACATATACAACAATAGAAAAACATTTTAACCACTAGACATCACATTGTATATATCACAACGTTAAAAAGAATAAACCAGCCGTACAGCATAACCACCTTTGTTTTAATTATTGCTATGCAAATATATTTAGAAAGAAAAGCTTGGATATTATAGGCTGTCTATAAGGTTGAAGCACACAGGCAAACAAAGAAATCTGTCCAGATTTATTTGATTTCCATAGGAGTAAAATGTGAAAAGGTCAGAAGATGAGGGGAAACTAGCTCTCCCAAAAGGCACTATCTGAGAATGGACTGTCGGCATTCCCCAGTAAGGAAGCTTTAGGTAATCATCAATAATACCCCTTCCTGAAGGAAGAGGTAATGTCTGAGAGGATGCATTTTCAAGGACAAACCCATATCTCAATTTGACAAAGAAGTACTTAATAGTTTATAGGTACGGGTAAAATGAATGCCGATGCTCAAAATGTATAAACATTTTGACCCCTCCCTTTACTTAAAAAAAATCATCAAAAATCAGGAGATTAACCAATTTTAATGAAATTTTCAGTATTTATTAAATAATGATCATGGAATATAATGAACTAATTATTTAAATCCTAGTGGAAATTTATTATTTTGTTTAAACAAAAAATACCTTTACTAAAGTTATAATTTTCAGTAGTAAATAAACTTTATTTTTGCTTTTTTTATATAAATAAAGTATCGTAATTTGTAACAATAAAAATAAAAGAAAATAATTTTTATAGGAACATTACAAAAAAAGTCCCTAAATCTGTATTAATGAATTCGATATAACTCAAAGAAAAATGAATTTCTCAAACTACTGATATTACCATTGAATTAAGCATTGCTTATTTAATATTTTCACACAAAAAAATTTTAATTGCAAAAAATATTTCTACTTTTTTTTTAATTACGTGTTTCGCATAATTTTTATATGCAAGATTTTAATAATTTCCTTGCTCGCAAGAATGTGAAACTTTCAGCGTAACATATTTTTTTATATAATATTGAACAATAATTAAAAAAAAAAATTAATTTAAAAATAGGAACATAGAAAAATAATTAAATTCAAAAATTAATACAAACATTCAGAAAAGGAATGTACGGATGCGCGACTGGGAAAAAAAAAGAACTTCCTCCCTTTTAATTACATGACGTCATTTTCACAGTCTTTTGACTGCCTGAAATTTTGGGCCTTCGTAATTTTTGTGTTTACAAAATTTTAGTTTGTTGCGTTTTGCAAACGCCAGAATCACTTGGTTTTTGGGCTAATTAATTTATGTTTTGTACAAACAAGGTGTTTTTTTATTTTTATTTAATTCAATATCTTAGGACTTTACTAATTATCTTTGAAATAGACCCAGAAAACTAATATTTATCTTTTAAAGGATTTTTACAATGAATTTATTTAACTTCAAAATTTAGCTGAATTGGGTAGCTCGCCATAAAAACATTTTCATAACTTTTTTTTTCGGGTGTACAAATATTTTTTTTCCTTTTGGAAATTAAGTTTAGTCCTTAATCTTTCAAATACAATCAAAAATTATCGGTAACCTACAAAAAACATTATGATAAATCGGCTTTCAAAACTGATTCCCCATTTTTGTCCGCCCATTTTTGCCTGTGCCTAATAGTTTAAGTCATCCCCTAAGTTGCCAGAGTGTCACCAAGGCGACAGTAAAATTTAAGATAACTAGAAAATATCCAATTAACCTATGTATCCAGAAGAGAAACATGATGGATTAACTGTAGGTAAAGATGTAATTGCCCCAACTAATCCAACAAGCAGCAAAATCCCACCCCTTCACTGCAGAGGTTCCTAACGGCTGGAAAATCTTCTACTCTAATAGTTTCTTCCCTTGAACTGCTAGACTTTGGAATTCCCTCTCTATTTCCTGCTTTACTGACTGTACTACCATGTTGAAATTTAAATGTCATTCAAACAGGCATTCTGCTATTCAACTCTCTTCATGGTGTCTCTGTAGACACGGTCCTAAATAGTTCAATAGTTTACGTTCAAGTGGCAATATTCCTTGTTTGGGGTGAATAAGAGTAAAAAAAAAAATTTTTTTTAAATTAAAAAAAAAATAAATAAAAAATAAAAAAATAAATAAATAAAATAAAAAAAAAACAATTATCTGCATGCATTAATAACTTCAAACTTACCTGTCCACAATCATTTTTACCCCATCCCCAGAGTTCTCCATTGTTGTTAACTGCAATGTTGTAATCAGAGCCGCTATGGATGTGGGCAATATTGGTATCACTGATTGCCGTTACCTGAGTTGGACAAGGCTGCAAATAAAGAAAGAGAAAAACAGTCATAATGAAGTAAGAGATGGTCAAGAACAAATAAGCAATTTACCCCGATCATAAAAAATGATAATGTTTTATATTTCTAATCCGACCGATATCCCCGTCTTTTTTTTTTTTTTTTTTTTACAAGGTGGTCACCACTTATCAAGGCTCGCAAGCCACTCATGGATAAGGGTTATTGTAAGTACAGTACGTTAGTGTGGATATTTTAGAGTGTCTACTTAAGGGGGCGGTTCATCAGGAATTTGTTTACGTTTGACTTGAAGACATCCAAGTTGTAGTCAGGAGGGAAGCAGGCAGACGGAACAGAGTTCCACAGGCGTGCAGTTCTAAGAAAGTTATTTGTTATCTGTGCCTCCTCGAGTTCCAACCACTTCCATTATTGGTTCCATTTTGATTACATTTGAAGATCTATGAACATTGATATAAAGGTGCAGTTAGAATCTTAAAAAAGATCTCTTGGTTGGATGAGGTAGCAGGTGAATGCCTGACATCCAGTATAATGCTCCATCCCCACCAAGAACAAAATAAGAAAATAAACAAGTGAAGCATGCATGGTCCCACGTGAGTGCACAGTAAATGAGAGCATTCCTCCTCCCACCCACCCCATTTAGCCCCAAAAGTCCCCAGAGGACGTCAAATCCTGGTGAAAATGAACAAACGGTGCAGTTTTAAGCCTTAACATATGTAAATTTGAATTCTGCGCCATGCAAAAAAAGAAATGACTAATTCCATCATTTGCCACCCCCCTCCTAGTTAGCCCCAAAAGTCCAAGGCCTTAGTATATTTAAATTTGAGTTCCGCACCATGCAAAACTGCTAAATAGACATACATAGAAAATTTTAGACAATTATGGTAAAATAGTAGCAAAAATGGAGTGTTTATATTAGCCCTAAAAGAGCTCCTGGGGCACACCCAAGAGTTATCACAAAGTATAGACAAACAAAGTTATATAGAAATCAGTTAAAACTTTTCAAAAAAGTTTTATAAAAATCCAAGGCATCAATTTTTTTTTAATAAGCAAACAAGTGTAATTTTGACCATTTTAACACAAAAGGCAACCGGAGTTTACCTGAAAAATCCGTTCTGCTATTTTTTTACTTATATCATGTTTTATGTTTGTGCCAAAATGTTTTTAAATTCCAATTATTGAGAAAAGTGCAGACGGATGAACAGACAAGGGTAAATTTACAGGTCCACCCTCCTTTTGTCAGGGGACCAAAAAGAGAAATTCTTCTTGCATAACTAAAAATATTAAGTCTCCTTATACTTCTATATTATTCTTATTGAAAATATGTAAGTAAATACTCTTATAATTTTGTGTTTTCAGTGTAAAGAAAGGGTAACTCTTTCACCAAGTTCTCACAGTCATTACAAACTATTAGATAACTGTTAACAGAACACCCAATATGAGAGAGGGAAATACATAGCTAACAGATAGATCGATTACTTGCTCAGTTAATTACAATTTATGGCTAGATAGAAAAATTAAAATGGATGCCTTTCCAAAAATAACTCAATTTCAGAATCGAAGTATATTCTAGCATTTATTTTGTGACATTAAAATATATAAGAAAAAAAAAACCCTTAGGGAAATGTTGATAAACTCAACTTTAGAATCGTAATAGATTGTTAGTATTAACTTATTTTTTCTAAATAATGTAAATATTTGAGTCGCTCTTACTTAGAAGATAGAAAGTCAAAAGAATGTATATGTACGTTCACCATGCAGACAGATTGATCACCCAAAGAAATACACATCAAAAAGTTTTCAAATCTAGAACATTCTACAAAATTATCTACAAAAGCACTGGTGCAAAAAGCAGAATCAGTTTGATCCAAGATGCATGCATCGTCACATGAAACTACAACACGCTTGACTGATATTTTCGCACAAAAAAAAAAAAAAAAAAAAAAAAAAATCGCTATTTCCATGGCAAGTGCTCGTCTGAGCTCCATTCTCTGCCCCCCCCCTCGCCAATCTTTCACAAAAAACACCCGTCTAACTAAAACCACTGTCAATAATTTTCCCCACTCTTTATCTGTGCCTAAATCAAAACGTAGATTCCATGAACAAAGCTTCTTTCTTAGAACTGCACGCCTGTGGAACTCACTGCCGCTTCCTTTCCCATTTCAACTTGGATGTCTTCAGTCCAACAAACAAATTCCTGATGAACTGCCCCTTAAGTAATGACACTTTATCAAATCTCCAATATTAACTATTACTACGATACTATCCCATTGATTACTATACACACAATAACCCTTATCCCTGAGTGGCTTCTGGGCCTTGATAAGTGGTGACCTCCATGTAAAAAAAAAAACAAAATTAAACTCCCTACTCATAACCAACCTTTTCTTCCATCCATCAAAAAGATGTAGTGCTAACTACAATAGCAACCACTTCTGTTTAATTCTTTTCTTTATAATAGCAAGAGCAATGACAACATGCTAGTCAAGACCCAATCATCATCATCACCAACTGTAAGGTAGTAACAAACTAGCAGCAGCAGCATGAATAGACTTGCCACATTTCATCCAAGTGCATATAACACTCAATAAAACTCTTATCAAGAGAGATATTAATTTAATCGCTTACCAAATTTTTTTCATTGAACTGAACTTTTTTATACCACTATCTGGAATGAATCGAGTAAATATTGTTTGTACCAGTCAGAAATATATCCTTAACAATCAATCCGATATTGACTTTGTTCATGTTGAGCTGAGGTATGGTTCTATCCAGTCCTAGAAAGCCATCCCTCCCAAGTCTTACCCTCTCTCTGAGGCAGTTTATTGATAATTGCCCGAGATGCCTATACCAAGAAATGCTAACAAGGATGCAGAAGCATTTTTAGTAGGTCAAAGTGCACTTCACCTAATGTGCTTGCTTTTCAAAACTGCAAAGGAGGTAAATAAACATACCACTATGCATTCTCCTGCAAATATCATTTCCTAGCAAGTTCTTGCTCAGGAATAAATATTATATGTTGCACTAATTGATGAGCATTGTCATTTTTCTTTTTGTTTACATTTGTTTACGATCATTTTTTCACAGAACTATGAACACGTTTTGATCATAGGGAAATGGTTTTATAATTATGCCTTTGGGTTTTATAACTTAAAACTAAGAAGACAAAAGTGGTGGTTCCTTTGTCATAACTTAGATCATAACTATTTTAAGATGGGTTTTTAGCACTACTGGCACTCAAACATTTGAAATTTTACACAATGAACTGGAGCTTATATCTATAAAAGGGAATTTTTTAGTTAAAATTTTAACCATATTGACAAGTTAAACAAGTTAATAAGGCAGGAAAAATAATAAGCAGACAAACATTCATTAGAAAAGGTAGAAACGAAATACCATAAACTATTTTTCACATTAACAAAAATGCAATAGTTGTTTGGCCTGTTTTATGGCATATCAACTCTTTTTGCATTATTTAATGCTGAATTCAATAATTTTGTTAAATGTTTTTTCTGCTTCAAGTTCTTTATATCTATAAATATTTATTCATGGAGTTTTGTTTTGTTTTTTAGTTTTTTATAGAGAGGAACATTTTTTGTTTTTGCTTTGCAAAACACAATTAAGTTTTCATATTATTTGGATTTATCGGACTACTGCTCTCATCTCGAGTGTGATCTTCACAACATTTCAGTTGATGTAACCTCTGACCTTCTTCAGGTGTATCCCAGTGAAGTAAATACAGGGTTCCGCTCAAAATTCCGTCCAAATTCTCGAGTTCGACAGAAACATTCCAGAGTTCGACAAGATACACCTGAAGAATGTTGGAGGTTACATCGACCGAAACATTGTGAAAATGAAGATGTACTCTGATAAATCCAAATAATATAAATAACCAATCCTCATCTCCAAAATTCAAAACATGCTTAAATTTTGCAAACGGAAAGTAAAAAACAATAACATCAATGTTTGCTGCATTTTTTTTTTAATTTTCACATTAACAAAATTGCAATATTGTCATTATTAACAAGAAAATTTTACAACATATATGAAGCGAAAATATTTATAAGGTACTTACAACATTTTGATACGATATAAAACCAAGCTGTCCATCTGTGTTCCGTCCCCAAGAATAGACAGTGCCGTCTGAGGTTAGTAGAATAGAATGGTAGTTCCCACAACTCACCTAGAATTAAAAGAAATCATAGAACAAGTATTGACTATGAATATTATTTAATACCTGATACAAAGAAATCCTCTTTTGTGTCAAAGTCATCAAATGCTAACATTCCAGGCTTAATAGCAGTCAAAGTAATTATTTCTTGATAAGCTTTTGCAATAGTTGTAATATTTATTTTCTTAAATAATTATTTATATTAAGTACAACCAAAAAGCAAAAAAAAAAAAAAAAAAGTGCTTAAATTTATCAGCGTTATCTGCCTTGACTTTATTCTGAAGTCACTCTTCTCTTTTGAAATTAAGAAAACCGGTTTTGTCCACATGTGGGAAATTCAAAATATGATTGTTCTCTTTCTGGCTTGTCATTCAAAGCAGATCCTTCATTTAGCTACTCTTGAAAGCATGTTTTCGCATTCCTAGTCTCTAGTTAACATGTTCTAATAGCAGTCAGAGATATATTCAGACACATACAACACAAAGGAAGCAACTTAGATTTTCATTACTCATGCAGTCATCTATCTCTGGGTTACATTGTGTGTATGAATACATTCTATAATGATATATATGTTGAATAGTTGGGTTTTATATTTTATCTGTATATTCATGTATATGCAAATGCATGTATGTATATACGCCGTATCATTTCGTTGATCGTCTAGTGTGTAAATTTGACATTTATGCAACAGTTCTAACAGAAAACGATTAATGTGGATATATCGAAACAGTTGTAGACAAACAGTTCTTTTTAACAGATGTAATAACACAACACATAATCGAATTATTTACAAACATTTATTTTCATGATCTGGCCGGCATCTTCAGAGATTACACGTTTTTTACATCTTAGCTGCCTGAAATAACGCCGCCCCCTGCTCCATGGAGAGACCAATTCCCTTCTTGAGTCGTCCGTTCCCTCTGATGTCCAGCTAACGACTGCTTAGAATCTCCCCAAATCTACATATCATCATGTATCTCATTATGTCTCTCAAACCAACAGCTGATGTAACC
This sequence comes from Euprymna scolopes, assembly GCF_053919585.1. NCBI lineage: Eukaryota > Metazoa > Mollusca > Cephalopoda > Sepiida > Sepiolidae > Euprymna > Euprymna scolopes. Next base: position 112,565,738 of record NC_136482.1, on the reverse strand, counting down.
CGAATCTAGTTATTTGTTTATGCAAACCAAAATCATGTTTACATCTATTTTCTATTTTCACATTCCTTTTGCTATTTATTATATGTCAATCATTTTTTCCCAATTTAATTGTTTATTTTTCTAATCATAATAATTGATCCAGCGACCCACTGTCACTCAAATCAATTAATAATAATAATAATAACAACAATAATAATAATGTTTTGACCCTTGGCCCTGCTTGTCACAGTTAACACAGATACTACACTATGATCACAGCCCAAAGGGTCACAACACTACATCTGATCCTGTTCTTTTCTCATTGCATTAGAGAGATTATTGTATTTCTTATTTAGTATATATATCTATTGTTTTTGCCTTGCATATTATAATGCATAATACAGTAGAACGCCAGGATACGGTGGTCCTAAGACACAGCTTTTTTAGGTTATTATGGTTATGATATTTGCCCTGGCTTATCCTGTTATTTATAATGTTATTTGATTATATACATGTGTACTATATACTGTATTGTATTTTGTTACTAATTTTTAATGCCAGGGTTCTACTGTATTTACATGATCCCTAATGCTTTTAATGTTTGTCTTCAATAAAGTGTTTATCTGAGAACAAATGTATGTGTATGCAAACTCTTCTCTATTGACCTTCGCTCTTGTTTTGACACTATCCACGAAAACACAAACAGTGACCATGCATACATGAAAAAAAACATACTTGTACACATGGCTGCAAAAATCATAAAAGTTAAGATAAAAAATATCCATTAGCTTTTCATAGGGTTATTTTTTATTTTTTTTTTTGGCTGCATTCAATTTTTACCAGTTAAAGAATCATTTATTTTTCATCTTTTAGTGCTGAGATTCGCATTGGATCACATCGATGTTGTATTTAAGGTTTTGTGTTCTCAACACTAGATCACTTAACGCAAGTGAAGGAAACACTAGATTAATGGATAGTCCTAATCCGCGGAGTTTCAAAGAAATACTTTCCTTCTCATCAGAGGGTAGGAATTTCCTTTTCAGATTAAATATGTTTTTAACTCATTTCAAAGTGTTTTTTAACATATTTTATTAACTGTTTGCTCATATATATATATATATATATATATATATATATATATATATATATACATATGATGATGTCTGTTCATCTATTTCAATGAATACCACGAAACATCACTGATAATGCTGTGACTCACATGTGAAATATTTTATGGCAAAAATTACACAAAATCCAACCACACCTCTCCAGAGTCAGCACTGTTAATTACTAGTGAAAAGTAGAAATTTCAGAACAACTGGACATAATGCTAAAATAAACAAAGAGCACATCCACCACCTGTTATTCATGATTATACCGTCATTGGATAATTTACCTTCCACCAGACTATCCATTCACGTGAAATCACCTTTTTCTTCCCCATATTCCCTCTGCTTCACTTTTTGTTATCAAGTAAGATCTTTGACTTACTTGCAGTTTCATCAAATACTTTTGCATGCAAAATCCGATCCCGCATTTTGCTAATTACTACCCTCTGATGAGAAGGAAAGTATTTCTTCGAAACTCCGTGGATTAACGACTATCCACTTATTAAGGGTTTCCTTTTCAGATTAAATATGTTTTTAACTCTTTTTCAAAATGATTTTTTAACATGTTTTATTAACTATTTTCTCTTTATATATATATATATATATATATAAATAAATGCAACTTTGTCTCTCTGTGTGTGCGAGTTAATTCCTTATAGACTCCGAAACGGCTGAACAGATTTTCTTTAAAGTTTACAGAACTTTAGTGTATAAGTCTGGGAGTAATCACAGTTAAGTTTTGCCTCAGAATATCCCTTATAATTACCTATAATCAAAACCATTATTTTAATTTATCTATCATTGGTAAAGCCATTTTTCCATATTGTCACTTAGCAACAATGATAGAACAACAGGATGTGAAAATTCTACTGTGGATAAGTTGATAGCAGGTTTTTGTGCATGAGAGGGCCTGTAGGTTCAAACTCTGCACGTAAATTTCTTAATTTTTTTTTCATTAACTGCAAAGAATTTTATAAGACCTGAAAATTGACGTGTTTTTTTCAGTGCAAAAGTAAATTAGATTTGTTTTTGAATGTCCATTGAACAAGCAACCGATCCTGAAGAAATTACAAAACAGTCTACACAGAGAAAATGTGATTCAGAGGTTTCCTGTACATCGGTTTAACGAAACATAGGCCCACAACAACCAAACACAAGTAGTATGTCTGGCAACATAAGATAAGAAATTTTTCAACACAGTTGACTAATTGTAGAACTACACAGCGACATAAAATCTTACGAATAGATAGCCAATGTTGATCTTGTGGTTCTTTCACATACGATTCAAGAAATCATGGCCCCCAAAACTTTAACAAAGTAGTTGGTTTTTAGCTGGAAGAATAGCTGCTAAGACAAATCAAAGAAATTGGATTGTTGCTGGTACGTTGCATCCACTGTGCGGAGGCTTCATTGATCAGTAACGTGTCAATATAACCGAAATTTACTAAAATAATTTTTTTTTAAAATAATCATAAAAAGGCATCAAAGCAAACTCCGAGCAAGGTTGGGTAATACTGCTCGTAATTTATAAACAAGATTGAAATATAACCGCATTTTTGGACATGCTGTTAGTGGTTAGTGTAAAGGATTGCCATAGGTAATGTTAGGTTATTTTTCCTATTGTCACTGTAGTTTCAAGGGGGAAAAAAACGAGTTTACTTTATTATATAGAAGATGTACATACATACACAAGATCTTCATGCCGTGATATTTACCTCAATAATTTTACCGGCCACATTAGATGTATCTACCATAATAGGATTAAGGTGATCTCCACTGATTTCATCCGAGCTCTCTGGACCCTGGTGAGACCTTCGATTCATCTGGGCTGTGTATCGCACAACATTAGGGTGGACACCCCACATGTAGACATTACTGTCCTGGGTAACTGCCAACTGGAGGAATAAAAATAAAAAATTTTAAGCTATTAGGATTTACTACATAATTTTTTGTGATATTTTACCTCCTTTATTTTTTCAGGATTGTCTATTATGTGAGCAGAGAGATGATTCTCCTAAGAGACATATCTGATCTTTGACATTTGATTTTAAAGTAAATAACCACTCAGATAAATTTTGTGGTCGACGTGTCTCAGGACAACGTAATGTTGAATGGTATGGTCAGTCACAAATTTCTTTCTGAATTGTGATTATGATCAACAGATTTTGCCATCAATTTAAATAGTGAAAACACACTGCATGCAAAATCAAAACAATTTGATGAATCTTTTAGTAAAAACAAAATGAAATATATATATATATATATATATATATAATCAATAAAATAACTTTACTGTACTGAAATAAATATCAACTTCCTCACTTGGGATTAATTTTATTAATGTGCCTTTGTATGGAGGCTCCAAGTTACCCTGAGGATTTCTGGTAATCTTAGTCAAAATGTAGGTCAAGCTGTTAAGTGATAGAGAGTTTAGTCAGCAAATCGGAGAACTTAACCTTCAGCTCTCTATCTCATGTCAACCAGCATGAATTCGCTAAACAACTGACAGGCATACAGGCACACACACACACACACACACATATATATATTATGTTAGTATAGACACACCAAGTTATATCTTGAAGAAACCAAAGAGAGACAAGAAAACCTACACAATGCTTCAGCCTCTCATATTGAATGTAGATAATTTGGAATTGGAAAGAAAAAACTGAAATACTCACCGAGTGGAAAGACTTAGTGGCTACAAATAATATCTTTTCCGGGAGTGGGACATGTGTGGGAAGTGATCTTTTTTGTACATGTCCAAGTCCTAACTGACCAAAATAGCCACAGCCAAAGGCATAGACATCTCCCTGAAAGATATATTCGTGCAGATTCCTGAGTTTGACAGAAAGATTCCTTAATTCAACAAAACTCTCCTAAATAAGATCAGAGGTTACATCGGTCGAAACGTTGTGAAAATAACACTCAAGATGAGAACAGTAGTCCAAATAATACAAATAATACAAATTATCAATCCTCATCTCAAAAATTCAGAAACATCACACTGATTGTTATCCTACATGTGTTCTGCATGTTCCAGCACTTAATAAAAGGTGAACTTATAGAGAGAATTAAGAGAGAATAAAAAAAAAGAAATCTAAATGAATGTCAGAGTGAGAAGAAGAGGACTGAAAAAGCAAAATTAAATGGTAACACACATACACATGTATGTATATATATATATGTATATATATATATTGTGTCAGGTCTTCCAAAGGGCGAATGAACCCTTTTTTTTCGGGATCAATGGCCAACTAGCACCATGTGTGTTTGTGTGTATGTATGTGTGTGTTGGGGTGGAGAGGGCTCCCGTAAGACATGGTGAAGGCAACCTTTCTAGGAGACAAAAAAAAAAACAAAGCGAGAGACCAGTACCCGCATTAAGCTGGTCTGCAGTTTAACTTGTTGCTGGCTATCTTATTCTTGCTTGTTGCTGGATCTCAACATTTTGAACCGAGAGAGAGACTTAGCTGTCGTACAAAGCTAAGACTCTGTAACACCATCTTTGTATAGATACTCCCTCAGGCATTTGTCTATAAAAATGGTCCTGTGGCAATGGAAAAGTTGTGACGCATGGAGGCTTGAAATGTTGGAAGCATGTAATAATTGATCTCAATGACCGTCTTCAGTGTCAAGCCTGCTTGAGTGTGTGAATTCACCGGTGGGACTTAAAAAAAAAAAAAAACGTCATTTTTGGGCTCATGAACTTCAAGTGTCTGAGGGAATGGCACTCGTCTGACAAGACGCTGCAATCACCATCATATATATATATATATATATACATATATATATTCCTGAGTTCATATAAAAATATATATATTCTAAGGTATATATCCTTTATGATATTGTCCAAATCATTTAAAAAAAATAAAAAGCTCAATGAAGTTTCTGACTTCAAAGTATACAATTTAGCTGAATACTAATGAATAAAAGAAAGAACCCATCCACAATCATAATTTTTTATTTATTTTATATTTCAGCAAAAGCCTATATATTTTTTCCTTTCCATCTTATGTACATTTTGCAACCCATAACATAAATATTGTTGGTTTTATAGGCTGCTCTTCAATCCAAAGTTTCTTATTAAATCAAAACCAAGGACAATATTTTCATTATAGGTTGTGAAACATGCATAAGGTGAAAAGGAAAAAAATATAGGCATTCATCAAAATAAAAAAGATTATGAGTGTGAACAGATTCTTTTTTTGGTCATTGAGAAAAAAAACTAACATTATATATATATATATATATATATATATATATATATTAGTCATCAACACTGTTTTGCTGTATCACAACTCTTTAGTGTGGCTAGACCAACATCCATCCCAAGCCTAGGATTGAACCATCAAGTTAATGGTTAGTAGCTCTATCAATTAGGCCACTGAGAAAAGTGCTGCTGGCAATAATATCTAACAATGCTTTATACAAACATTGACTGCCACTCCCTCAGTGCTTGATTTGTTTATTTACAAAGCAGTAGCAGACGATATCAGTTATCAAGAGTGCTTGATCCAATTAGAGTTAGTTGGCACCAAGGTTCAGATTTTTTAACCAGCCTTTAAACGTAAATAAATAGTTTTATTTAAAATAGGATAAAATATCTTCTAATTTCAGTCTTAGTTTCGGTTGCTCAGTCATTAGAACCAACGGATTTTATAGTATAAATTTACTTATTTATACAAACCGTGTCTTCGTCAGGCCTTCAGTATCAACTCAACATTGATACTGAAGGTCTGAGGGAGCTGGATTTCAAAAGAGATGTCAGTTGAAACATGTATGCATATATGTAGCTAATAATGTTGGTATAAATAAAGAAATTTATACTTTAATACAGATCTGTTATTGAACACTATTTTATAAATACTTGAGTTCCATTGGATTAACATCTAAGAAATAACGACACTACAATCACTAAGCTCATGTTAGAAATTAATTCCAACTTATTTAAAAATAATTATTTCGGGTACTTTTAAACAATCTACATTACAGCCAAATAAAGTTAAAATATTGCAATTTATACTCAGTAATTATATATATATATATATATATATATATAAACAAAAGTCCAACAAAAATATACTAAGCTGGTGTTCTGTTGTCCTTTCGAAGAATGGTTGTTATCAAAGAAATTTTCTATTTGAAATAATTATTAACAAGAAGAGACATCATTTAAACATTATTTATATAATGCAAACAATAAATAAATAAATAAATAGATAGATACATAGATAAATAAATAAATAAATAAAATAATAATATAATGATATTGTTTTTATTTTTCGAAATTTATTAAACTGTCCATGAATTAAATTAAAAGAAATTTCTGACAATTTTTTTTTCTCCAAAAACAAACAACCAATCAAATTAGAGAGAATAATGTTACGGTCACGTATTGAAATTCTTATTAATAATCTTATGAAGCTTATACTCAAACAAAAAACGTTTTAGTTATTCGTTAAAAAAGACCTGCACAAAGATATTTTTTTTTTTACTTACTGTGCAATATAATATTTAAAGAATATATTTATTTACTAATTATTATATTTATTTATCTATCTAATCATATTATATATCAAAATATTTCTAACACTCAAAGCAATATATAAAAATAATGATAAAATCCTTACAATAAAACAATCAAGAAAATTTGTTTTGGACAGGAAATCTAAACCGTTTCCAAAACTTTTTGAACATAGAAAGGGAACCAAACATAACTGATGATTTCAAAGCAAACATCAGTGTAGCAATCGGTGTATGCATTGAGTAAAAGCTAATAATTTATACAAATAGAATAAAATGGTTACCTGTTGGTTAAGCACAAGAGAATGGGCATAACCTGCTGCTATTTGAACAGACCGGATCTCTTTAACAGTTGAGAGGGATGTGACAACAGTGGGCACAAGTAAACTTTCAGCATCGCCGTGTCCCAATTGACCATGGATGCCCCAACCCCACGTATAGACCCTACAATGAATTTACGCAGAAATAATACTTTTAAAAACATACAAGAAAGGTTAGAAACATACAAGTTAGAAAATTTTAATGGAAGCATTTACAAGTTATAAAGAAATCACATGGATATGGGAAAAGCGCTTATCCGCAAAATGGTTTTCCAAATCTTCTCTTTTTTACAAAATTTCTGAAAAAGACATTTAAAAAGACACAAGATCATCTGAAATGTGTTAAAATGATTTCAAAACATTTTCTCAAAAATTTATAATTTAAATACAATTTTGGGAACATAGCCTCATAACTCACGCATATATGGCGTAATCCAGAGTATCAATTTTCACAAGCTGTACACATTAAATTGGGCTTTATTTCTGTAATAATGTGCTGGATGTTGTCTTCCATATGGTCTATTATGTCTGGTTTATTAGCATAGACATGAGACAACATATTCTCAAAGAAAATAATCTAATGGCGTAATCACAGTAACAAGAGGGCCAGTTAACAGCTTCCTTTCATGAAATAATTTGTTCATCAAATGTTTTTCTCATTAATCGATTGCAATTTGCAAACATTGCTCAGGTGTATGTCTTTCCATGATGAATTGACAAACCAAGCTGAACTCCAAATAACGGATAGTACAAAATTTGTAATAAAAAAAATTGAATTGTCAATTTAAAGCTCACCACATCTAAAAAAAAAATAAATAAATAAATAAATAAATTTAAAAAAATAAAAAATCACCCTGTATTATCTTTGTACTAGATGCTATCAAGATAATAGAAAACTTAATATACTAGATAGAACTTATAATTTTTTTTTTCGGTGTAGTGTTTTCCACGTTAGAAGCGTTGATTGAATTTCAATTTAAATTGAAATACGTATTTCAATTTATAATTAATTTTTATCAAATCAGTAATACATTTTATTTTTACAAATTAGTATCCTCTGATGCAAAGAGTCTATCTTTGAAAATCAATGGGTCAAGGATTTTTCTCTATCATAATTTCTTGTTGGAGTACAAAAGCATTATTTTTTTTTTTGAGAATTAGTTTTCCAAAATTCTAACAAACTTATAAGACTGTGAAGGCAATCATTTTCTAACTCATGTTGTTTTTGTACGTTTCTTTATTCTATCCTTCATTCCTTAAGATAATCAGCAATTATATATTTTTTTCTTGTGAAACAAATTTGTCAATAAACATTTTAAAATATTTAAAAGGTCATCATCTTCATGAAACAAAATGTCTCCTTTCCTCTCCAAACAATCTAATCAAACAACTGTAAAACATTTTAATTTCTACCAACCATACTCACTTTCCCTCATCCGTGAGAACCATGGAGTGGTATTGGCCACAATCTACCTTAACGCAGATATCATTAGCCAAACCTTCAACCAGCATGGGTCGACTGTAATGATGGTGCGTCCCCACACCAACTTGTCCATATTTGGAAGAACCCCAGCTGTACACCTGAAATACAAGTAAAAAACAGTTTTAAAACTAATAGTTATTCACTCAAATTATATTGGGTTGGTGCGTAATTGCTATAAGAAAATGGCAGTTTGTTTAATTTGTTGCACAAAAATAATTCTTATTATTTGTATTATTTGGCCTACTGTTCTCATCTTGAGTGTTATTTTTCACATTTTGGCTGATGCAATCTCCAACCTTGAAATGTACCGTATCAAACTTAGTAATCTGCATGTAATTTCGAACAGAACCCTTTAAAACTACTTTATTCATTATGAAATCCATAAGAATTCATGGCATAACAGATAAAGTACTTGTTTAATTCAGTTGTAAATGACGTTCTTCTGGTGATTTAAGATTCAATCTTCAATGTGGACAATATTCAGAATACAATTGCAAATTACTTAGAACTTCTCCCTGATCATTGCCAATGGAACAAGAGCATGTAATTACGTGCACATTCCAGAGTTTTACAGAAAGATTCTAGAGTTTGGCAAGACATAACTGAAGAAAGTCAGGGGTTACATCAATTGAAATGTTGTACAAATAACATGCAAGAAAAGTCCAAATTATTCAAATATGAATAATCAATCATTATCTCAAAAAATCAGAAAAATAAAAATTAATCCTGTATTTTGAGATCAAAAATCAAAAATCCGCATCTGTCATATAATGACAAAAATCAAAAAATCCGCATCTGTCATATGATGACAAAAATCAAAAAATCCGCATCTGTCATATGATGACAAAAATCAAAAAATCAGCATCTGTCATATGATGACAAATATCAAAAATCCGCATCTGTCATATGATGACAAAAATCAAAAATCAAAAATCCGCATCTGTCATATAATGACAAAAATCAAAAAATCCGCATCTGTCATATGATGACAAAAATCAAAAAATCCGCATCTGTCATATGATGACAAAAATCAAAAAATCAGCATCTGTCATATGATGACAAAAATAAAAAATCCGCATCTGTCATATGATGACAAAAATCAAAAAATCCGCATCTGTCATATGATGACAAAAATCAAAAAATCCGCATCTGTCATATGATGATAAAAAACAAAAAATCAGCATCTGTCATATGATGACAAAAATCAAAAATCAGCATCTGTCATATGATGACAAAATCAAAAAATCCGCATCTGTCATATGATGACAAAAATCAAAAATCCGCATCTGTCATATGATGACAAAAATCAAAAATCAAAAATCCGCATCTGTCATATGATGACAAAAATCAAAAAATCCGCATCTGTCATATGATGACAAAAATCAAAAAATCCGCATCTGTCATATGATGACAAAAATAAAAAAAATCAGCATCTGTCATATGATGACAAAAATCAAAAATCCGCATCTGTCATATGATGACAAAAATCAAAAAATCCGCATCTGTCATATGATGACAAAAATCAAAAAATCCGCATCCGTCATATGATGACAAAAATCAAAAAATCCGCATCTGTCATATGATGATAAAAACAAAAAATCAGCATCTGTCATATTATGACAAAAATCAAAAAATCCGCATCTGTCATATGATGACCAAATCAAAAAATCCGCATCTGTCATATGACAAAAATCAAAAAATCCGCATCTGTCATATGATGACAAAAATTAAAAAATCCGCATCTGTCATATGATGATAACAATCAAAAAATAAGCATCTGTCATATGATGACAAAAATCAAAAATCCGCATCTGTCATATGATGACAAAAATCAAAAATCCGCATCTGTCATATGACAAAAATCAAAAATCCGCATCTGTCATATGATGACAAAAATCAAAAATCCGCATCTGTCATATGATTACAAAAATCAAAAATCCGCATCTGTCATATGATGACAAAAATCAAAATTCTGCATCTGTCATATGATGACAAAAATCAAAAATCAGCATCTGTCATATGATGACAAAAATCAAAAAATCAGCATCTGTCATATGATGACAAAAATAAAAAAATCTGCATCTGTCATATGATGACAAAAATCAAAAAATCCGCATCTGTCATATGATGACAAAAATCAAAAATCAGCATCTGTCATATGATGACAAAAATCAAAAATCAGCATCTGTCATATGATGACAAAAATCAAAAATCAGCATCTGTCATATGATGACAAAAATCAAAAAATCCGCATCTGTCATATGATGACAAAAATCAAAGAATCCGCATCTGTCATATGATGACAAAAATCAAAAAATCCGCATCTGTCATATGATGACAAAAATCAAAAAATCCGCATCTGTCATATGATGACAAAAATCAAAAAATCCGCATCTGTCATATGATGACAAAAATCAAAAAATCCGCATCTGTCATATGATGACAAAAATCAAAAATCAGCATCTGTCATATGATGACAAACATCAAAAAATCTGCATCTGTCATATGATGACAAAAATCAAAATATCCGCATCTGTCATATGATGACAAAAATCAAAAATCCGCATCTGTCATATGATGACAAAAATCAAAAATCAGCATCTGTCATATGATGACAAAAATCAAAAATCCGCATCTGTCATATGATGACAAAAATCAAAAATCCGCATCTGTCATATGATGACAAAAATCAAAAAATCAGCACCTGTCATATGATGACAAAAATCAAAAATCAAAAATCCGTCATATGATGACAAAAATCAAAAAATCCGCATCTGTCATATGATGACAAAAATAAAAAAATCCGCATCTGTCATATGATGACAAAAATCGAAAATCAAAAATCCGCATCTGTCATATGATGAAAAAAATCAAAAATCCGCATGTGTCATATGATGACAAAAATCAAATATCAGCATCTGTCATATGATGACAAAAATCAAAAATCCGCATCTGTCATATGATGACAAAAATCAAAAAATCCGCATCTGTCATATGATGACAAAAATCAAAAATCCGCATTTGTCATATGATGACAAAAATCAAAAATCCGCATCTGTCACATGATGACAAAAATCAAAAATCAGCATCTGTCATATGATGACAAAATCAAAAATCCGCATCTGTCATATGATGACAAAAATCAAAAATCCGCATCTGTCATATGATGACAAAAATCAAAAATCCGCATCTGTCATATGATGACAAAAATCCGCATCTGTCATATGATGACAAAAATCAAAACATCCGCATCTGTCATATGATGACAAAAATCAAAAATCCGCATCTGTCATATGATGACAAAAATCAAAAAATCTGCATCTGTCATATGATGACAAAAATCAAAAAATCCGCATGTCATATGATGACAAAAATCAAAAATCAGCATCTGTCATATGATGACAAAAATCAAAAATCCGCATCTGTCATATGATGACAAAAATCAAAAATCAAAAATCCGCATCTGTCATAGGATGACAAAAATCAAAAATCCGCATCTGTCATATGATGACAAAAATCAAAAATCAGCATCTGTCATATGATGACAAAAATCAAAAATCCGCATCTGTCATATGATGACAAAAATCAAAAATCCGCATCTGTATTATGATGACAAAAATCCGCATCTGTCATATGATGACAAAAATCAAAAATCCGCATCTGTCATATGATGACAAAAATCAAAAATCCGCATCTGTCATATGATGACAAAAATCAAAAAATCCGCATCTGTCATATGATGACAAAAATCAAAAATCAGCATCTGTCATATGATGACAAAAATCAAAAATCCGCATGTCATATGATGACAAAAATCAAAAATCCGCATCTGTCATATGATGACAAAAATCAAAAATCCGCATCTGTCATATGATGACAAAAATCAAAAATCCGCATCTGTCATATGATGACAAAAATCAAAAATCCGCATCTGTCATATGATGACAAAAATCAAAAATCCGCATCTGTCATATGATGACAAAAATCCGCATCTGTCATATGATGACAAAAATCAAAAATCCGCATCTGTCATATGATGACAAAAATCAAAAATCCGCATCTGTCATATGATGACAAAAATAAAAAATCAGCATCTGTCATATGATGACAAAAAGCAAAAATCCGCATCTGTCATATGATGACAAAAATCAAAAATCCGCATCTGTCATATGATGACAAAAATCAAAAATCAGCATCTGTCATATGACAAAAATCAAAAATCCGCATCTGTCATATGATGACAAAAATCAAAAAATCCGCATCAGTCATATGATGACAAAAATAAAAAAATCCGCATCTGTCATATGATGACAAAAATCAAAAATCGGCATCTGTCACATGATGACAAAAATCAAAAATTAGCATCTGTCATATGATGACAAAAATCAAAAATCCGCATCTGTCATATGATGACAAAAATCAAAAATCCGCATCTGTCATATGATGACAAAAATCAAAAATCCGCATCTGTCATATGATGACAAAAATCAAAAATCCGCATCTGTCATATGATGACAAAAATCAAAAATCCGCATCTGTCATATGATGACAAAAATCAAAAAATCTGCATCTGTCATATGATGACAAAAATAAAAAAATCCGCATCTGTCATATGATGACAAAAATCAAAAAATCCGCATCTGTCATATGATGACAAAAATCAAAAATCCGCATCTGTCATATGATGACAAAAATCAAAAAATCAGCATCTGTCATATGATGACAAAAATCAAAAATCCGCATCTGTCATATGATGACAAAAATCAAAAATCCGCATCTGTCATATGATGACAAAAATCAAAAATCCACATCTGTCATATGATGACAAAAATCAAAAATCCGCATCTGTCATATGATGACAAAAATCAAAAATCCGCATCTGTCATATGATTACAAAAATCAAAAATCCGCATCTGTCATATGATGACAAAAATCAAAAATCCGCATCTGTCATATGATGACAAAAATCAAAAATCCGCATCTGTCATATGATGACAAAAATCAAAAATCAGCATCTGTCATATGACAAAAATCAAAAATCCGCATCTGTCATATGATGACAAAAATCAAAAAATCCGCATCTGTCATATGATGACAAAAATCAAAAATCCGCATCTGTCATATGATGACAAAAATCAAAAATCCGCATCTGTCATATGATGACAAAAATCAAAAATCGGCATCTGTCACATGATGACAAAAATCAAAAATTAGCATCTGTCATATGATGACAAAAATCAAAAAATCCGCATCTGTCATATGATGACAAAAATCAAAAATCCGCATGTCATATGATGACAAAAATCAAAAATCCGCATCTGTCATATGATGACAAAAATCAAAAAATCCGCATCTGTCATATGATGACAAAAATCAAAAATCCGCATCTGTCATATGATGACAAAAATCAAAAAATCTGCATCTGTCATATGATGACAAAAATAAAAAAATCCGCATCTGTCATATGATGACAAAAATCAAAAAATCCGCATCTGTCATATGATGACAAAAATCAAAAAATCCGCATCTGTCATATGATTACAAAAATCAAAAATCCGCATCCGTCATATGATGACAAAAATCAAAAATCCGCATCTGTCATATGATGACAAAAATCAAAAATCCGCATCTGTCATATGATGACAAAAATCAAAAATCCGCATCTGTCATATGATGACAAAAATCAAAAATCCGCATCTGTCATATGATGACAAAAATCAAAAATCCGCATCTGTCATATGATGACAAAAATCAAAAATCCGCATCTGTCATATGATGACAAAAATCAAAAATCAAAAATCCGCATCTGTCATATGATGACAAAAATCAAAAATCAAAAATCCGCATCTGTCATATGATGACCTATTAATGCAAGAAAGGCTGAAATACGATAGTCATTTCGACATCTCAATGAAATTTTTGGTGAAAAAACAATCAGCAAAAACAAAGTTGAAAGATGGTTCAGAAAGTTCAAATCTGGAGATATCCACCTCACAGATGAAGAAGAGGTCAACCATCAAATTTCGACAACCAAACACTTTGTGCGGCCAAGGAAGTGGATGAAAACTTGACGGCTATAATATTAGCTGAAGATTTAAATGTGGATCACTCATCCTTCATTTGTCTCAAACACAGAAAAGTATGGAGATTGGTAGTCTTTGATAATCATAAAGCCAAAAAGTTTGAAATTTTCAGTAATTTGCAGAAAATTTTGAACAAAAAATTATGCAATGAATCAAAATCTGGATAATATATAAAAAAGAAAAAAATTGTTTATTTTTTTGTTTTTTAATGCAAAACACTTTTTATTTTACTAAAGGGTCACAACATTTTAAGGTTAAAAGCTATTTGACAGCAAAGAGTAAAATAATTGAATGAATTGTCAGTTAAAATGAAGAATATTATGAGAGGATTTAAACTGATTAATGGAGGTGACAACTATATTTATGAAGATGGTTTGTAGTATGCACGGAAGCAGTTTCATATTAATGTGTTCCCCATACAAGAACTTTTTGGAAAGAAACTGTTCATAAAAATTCCTTTTGAGGTTAAGAATATGGAGGAAGAAATGAAATAAAGATTTTAAATGTAAGGTTTATCTATGTTATATATTGATTATATAGAAGAGGACATAAAAGTGATGCAAAACTGCATTATGTCTAGAGAATTAATTTTACTCATTCTGGGAGGAGTATTTTCTGCCCTCAGTTAATAGTTTAGATTTAAAAAAAGTAATTTGATTTAAAAGTTAAGTCCCTTACATCTTGCTTTGCTAAAAAGAAAAAAAAAACGACTAAGAGTAATCCCCCTTTGCACCCAAACTTACTTCCCTTTGATTCTTTCTCCTAAAATGCGAATATTTTGGTTAAACACCGAACTGGTAATCGGTAGGCTCTTTAATGACCGCGTGGAATCAAAATACTCAAATGTAAAAATAATCCCATTATATTGTCAGAAGCAAAACGTTATGTTAAACTTTCTATTGAGACATTTTGGACTATTTTACATTCAGAACAATCATCTGTCCTTATTTCTGAATTTTGTTGTCATTCTATTTCTGTTGAAATTGTGACATTTTCTTCTTCCACAAGTTTCCTAATCGTTTTTTTTTTTCTTTCTCTCTCTCTACTTCCTTTTCAGTTTTTACTTCTTAAATAAATATACCTGTTGATTCTAACGTGATGCTATATTCAGAGTTCTTATTTTTTAATTAGTTAGCTTGCTGTAATGAGTTTCCTTCACATTGTTCCAGTATAGTATTCTTCTCGTTAATTCATAAAACTATTAAATATTTGCATGTAGAGAGGACATATGAAACACCTTATAATAACTCAAGAGAGGTTAACGGTCACTTACTCCTTGTGAACTGAGGGCTAGGACGTGTTCTCCTCCACATGCCACTGCTAATACCCGGATTTTCAACATATGCAATGTTTCCACTCGATTTACTGGCAAGATACTGTCTTCGACAGTGATGTCCCCGTGGCCAAGACTATAGAAGAAAAGAAAAAACAACAAAGGATTACTATATATATTAACTGTCCTTACCTGGCATCACCTAGCATGCAGCGGAGTCATTTTTTTTTTTTTTTTTTTTTGCAATTTTTAAACAAAGAAAAGGAAATAAGAATAGATAAATAAAATCTAAATTTTGATTTTTATTCTACAGTTAATATTTAAAAATGTTTCATAATTTAAGCCAGCTAGCCCGGACTAGGTAATTTTTTTAAATAAATTGTAACAGCATAAGTTATATTGCCAATAACATGGCATAATAATTACAAATGAAAATTGGCTAATCGAAAGCAAAATCTTATTTGTCAGCTTACAGAGTATGATCTTTTAAATCCAAGATATATATATATATATATATATATATATATATATATATATACATATACATATATACATAAACACACACATACACAACAGAAAAGAATAGACACTAAGATGAATATTTTTCCTAAGATTAATATATGCATATTACAGATATGAATAGTATTTAGAGTATCTCATTAAAATTGCATCCAACAACATTGAAGTATGTCACGGACCAAAGAAACATCAGACCTATCAGAATTTCTGCAAGGACAAATCATGGGTCAGCATAAAGGTGGTCTTAGTCAACTCAAAATAGCAGGAAATCTTTCAATACCTCTTTCTACTGTTAATAGAGTGATCATACAATTCACAAGAGAGGATAAAGAGTGCACAAAACCTTATCCAAGTCTCCCCAGGTCCTCTGAAAGAATCTTGTGTCTTATGAAAAGAAATGCTGAAGAGGACCCTCGGTGCAAAGCCTCTGACATTGCAACATGAGCTGGTGTCAATACCAGAACAGCTGTCAGATATCTTCCAAAGCTTGGATACTATAGTAAAGCTGCGAGAAGGAAACCTCTTTTCCGTCCTGCCAATATCAAGCGCAAAAAAGATTGGGCTTTTGAAATGATGGAGACCTTTTAGACCAATGTCATTTTCTCTCATGAGTCACGATTTGCATTATTTCTCGACAATGGAAGGGTATGGGCATGGAGGCCTCCTCAGCAGGAGTTTGACATAAAAAGCTGCCAAAGCAGAAACAGGGATTTCTTGGTTATAATATAGGGTGCAATTTGGAGTGATTGTCACTCAGACCTAGTGGAGTTCAAAGGTAACATCAATTCTGCTAAATATGTTTCAATATTTCATGAAGGATTCATACCAATATTGTGAAGTGGTAAAATGAACTAAGTTAGCTCCCTATTTATGGAAGACAAAGCTTCTTGTCACTCTGTAAGGGAGACATAATGTTGGTTGAGTCAAAATGGGATTAATAAACTTTCATGAATGCAATTATAAATCTTTGGGGCATATTAGACCGGAATCTTTGCAAAAGAAAGATAAGCCATCTTCTAAGCCTGAACTTTTAGCATTATTGCATCAAACATGACAAGAAATTCTTCAAGATGATATTCGTCAACTGATCAATGCCATGGCTAGAAGGGTCCTAGCATTAAAAACAGCAAAGGGAATATTGACCAAATATTAGTTATTAAATTTGCGACCATTTATTTTTGATTTTGTTCTGTAAATTATGTTTATTGAAATAAAACCGTTTCCATGGGTGTGTATTCTTTTCTGTCATGTCTATATACAATTATTTCAGGTTAATATTTTCTAGCAGTGAAGCAACTAATGAATGTTTAATGAGATTCATACAAGAGTGCTCAATACTGAAATAGGATAAGATATACTTTTTATTTGTTTTACATAAGCATTTAAATGTCACTACACATTCATAAGAATGTCAGCTCGTTACAAGTAACTAGAGACCTTTTCTACTTTTATATAAGCAATATCTCCTGAAGAGGTCTCTAATTACATGTAACTGGCTGACCAAAACATACTCATGAATGTGTAGTGACATATAAATGCTTATGTAAAACAAATATATACATATATACAGTGAGTAGCAAAAGTATTTGGTACATTGTTTTTTTTCGTATTTCTCAAGAAAGACCAAGTTAATTTAAATGAAATTTACACTAAATCTTTGAACAGATATTATCCATTTAAAAATAAAACAGAAATAAAGATAAACTCAGTTAACAAATAATTATTAACAAAAAATCAGATTACGCATATGCAAAAGTACTTAAAACATTGTCAAATTTCATTCTTTAAGCAGTCGTTTCATCTTACTACAATATTTTACCCAATCAGGAGACACCCTAGGGTTTTTGCTCCTTTATAGGTCCGTTGATAACAACTCTCGGACACTGTGCAGATTGCCGCTTTCATTACTGTTTTAAAATGGGTTAAATCAAAAGAATTGACTAACCCTAACCCAGAAATCATAGCAAGGCATAAAGATAGAAAAAGATACCGGAAAATAGCTTCAGAACTAAATTTGGGGCTGTCATGAGAAATTAGAAACTAATGGGCGGTAACAGAAAAAAAATCACTTAAGAAGTGGTCGACCACGTAAATTAAATGATGTTACTGCTCACTATATTCTCGTAATATTAAGAAAGAACTATTTCTGACTCGTTCAGAAATTCAGAAGGATTTGCAGAAAGTAAGTGTTGAAGTAAGCAAGGACACAATCAAGAGATTATTGAATCATACAGATCTGTACTCTAGATCACCAAGAAAGACTCCATTGTTGAGTCCTAGATATGTGAAAGATCATTTGAAATTTGTTTATAAATATCAATGTGAACCACATTACTTCTAGAACAAAGTTATTTCATCAGATGAAATTAAAATTGAGCTTTTCAGAAGAAATATGCACACCCGTGTATGGAGGAAAAAGGGCACAGAATTTAAACCATCTAATACCATTCCCCCTGTAAAATTTGGAGATGGACGTGTGATGATTTGGGGCTGCTTTTCTGCAAATGGAATTGGAGGAATTGTAAACATAGAAGGGAACAAGGCCGATAGCCATTAGTCGCGTGCTCTCGTGTAATGAATGAATGCGTGAATGTAGGATTGACATGAAATTCTTAAAAATAAACTAAAATGACCAAAAAAATGAAATGACTTAAATAAATAAAAAGTAAATGACTTAGAATGACTTTAATGAACTTAAGGATGAATTGAATGACCTTAGGAATGACTTGAATGTTTAAAAAATAACTGGAATCCTTCAAAAACAACTTGAATGATCTAGAGAATGACGAATGGCTTTGAGACTGGTTGTAAAGTGAGTGATCATTTTACATTAAATTAATACAGTAACGTGATCCCCCACTTTATATCACAAAGTTACAAACATAAGTACAGCATGTAGTAAGAACAGATACTACACTTTAATCTTGACCTAAAAGCCAGTAAAAGCTTAAAAAGCTAAGAATAGCATCTATTAACAAGAGACCTTTGATCTTAACCAAAAAGGCCAAGCACAAAAGTGTTACAGACAGACCGACCGACCGACGGAGTGACTTATAGTCGCTTACACGCGACTATAAATGAATGCAGCAAAATACACAAAGATTTTGTCAACACATCTATTCAAGGGTACCGCAGATTTAAGATTGAGCCGTGATTTTTATCTTCCAGCAAGACAATGATCCCAAACACAAGGTTAAAATAACTATAAAATGGTTTAAGGATAATGGGATTAGTGTTCTACAGTGGTCTAGGCAGTCACCTGACCTAAATCCCATCGAAAATCTGTAGAAAACGTTGAAGTTAAGGGTGCATGCAAGAGATCCCAAGAATATCAAGGAATTGAAGAAAATTTGCGAAGAAGAATGGATGAAACTACCAGCAATTGCTTGCAAGAATTTAGTAGACAAAAAGCATTTTGAGGCTGTAAAGCAGAACAGATGAACAGAACAACTAAATATTAATAATAATAAAATGAGCAGGATATTATTTTAAATAAACAAAATTATCATTTGTCACGGCAATAAATATACTGTTTCAATTGAGAAGATTCCATCAGGCAACAGCTGCATATATATATGTATACTAGCAGTTCAGCCCAGCTTTGCTCAGGCCCTTTGTACTGTTCATAACTTTATGTGCACATGTATATATATATATATATATATATATATATATATATATAAATGTTTGACTCATGTCCAGGTAACCTACATCTAAAATTTTAAGCATTTGGACCCAAAATTGGCAGAGGAGTTTGGTAGAATCTGCAAAGGTCAATTGTTTCAACTTTGAAAAAAGCTTGCTGCATGTCTGAATACCCTTTATGTAAAACTTCAAATGTTTAGACCCAAAATTGGCTGAATAGTTTGCTATACACTGCAAAGATCAAATCTTTTGAACTTTGGATCCTTGGCAGCCAAATTTTCGTCCAAAAACCAATTAAAAAGCTTGCCTATGTTTGAATATACTTTATGTAAAATTTCAAATGTTTAAACCAGAAATTGGCTTAGTAATTTGGTAGAGACTACAGAAGTCAAATTTTTTAAATTTTGACCCCTTAACATTTATTGTTTTGGGCTCAAATCAAGTTAAAAAGTTTGATCCATGTCCAAGTAACCTACATCTAAAATTTCAGTTTTTGACCAGAAATTTGGTTGTCAAGGGGTCAAAGTTCAACGATTTGACCTTTAAAAACTATCAAACTCCTTTGCCAATTTTGGGTCTAAACACTTGAAATTTTAGATGTAGATTACTTGGACATATATCAAACTTTTTAATTTGCTTTGAGCTCAAAAATATAAATATTAAAGGGTTAAAATTTGGGTCAAAGTTTTAAAAAATTTGACCTCTGCAATCTCTACCAAATTACTCAGCCAATTTTTGGTCTAAACATTGGAAATTTTATATAAAGTGTATCCAAACATAGGGCAAGCTTTTTTTGATCAGTTTTTAGCCGAAAATTTGGTGGCTGAAAAGTTCGAAAGATTTGACCTTTGCAGTCTCTAGCAAGCTATTCAGCCAACTTTGGGGCTAAACATATGAAATTTTACATAAAGGGTATTCAGACATGCAGCAAGCTTTTCATTTTGTTTTTAATCGTTTTTTGGGGGAAAATTTTTTTAAGTTATGAACAGTACATAGGGCCTGAGCATAGCCGGGCTGAACTGCTAGTTCTGGAATAAAACAAAGATTTTTGCATAGCTCACTTGCCAAAAGTATATATTTAAAAAAAATTTTTAACTTATTTCACCCTAAAGTCTACTTCCATTAAGGCAGAAGAGATTACTGTGATTAGGAGTTAGTTTTATAATGGGCGTTCTAAGTATAAATATGGAGTTCAGCAACAAGATATTTGTTCGCATTACATTTAAATTTTTAAATGTTGGTACAGTCGGAAAAACAAGGATGGAGGTGGGGGGGGGGATATTCCAAAGGCAAGTTTTCTGAGAAAAGAATCTATTTTATAGAAAGTTTTTTTTTTTTTTTTTACATTTTGGGACCTTTACAGTGAAGAGAAGGAATTTTGCTGTTGATTGGAATTGGTTAGGGCTATTTACACTGGAGGTGGAATACAAATGCAGATAACTATAGGATACATTATAATACATTTTCACAAAGTAAATATTTAAGGTGTTTTTTTTTATTTGTGGAAAGTTTTGAAATTCTAGTACTCACCAGCCTGCACGAGCTCGACCCCATACATAAAGATCTCCGTTACGTACAAGTGCAACATGGTGAGTGCCGCATCCAACCAAAGTTGATTGAAATAATAACTTCTTCTCACTCTTCTTGGATTTGTCTTCAACAAACTGCAAACATATGAATATGATAATTTTTTACACTTTTTATTACAACCATTTGTCCTCAATGACTTTTTTCTGTTCATTTCTTTTAAGGATCTAACAAAACCAAAAAATGATCATCACAAAAGCAGAAGAGTTTTTGTAATGTCATGCTTGTATTGTGATGACTACGAATGAAATTATAATTACCATAAATTATTTTTCTGAATTTTTGAGATGAGGATTGGTTATTCACATTATTTGGATTCATCAGACTACTGTTCTCATCTTGAGTGCGATTTTCACGTTTTGGTCAATATAACCTCCAACGTTCTTCAAGTGTATCCTGTTAAACTCGGAAATTTTAAGGGAATTTTGAGTGGAACCTTTTTTATGTTTTACTTCACATGGGTAGCGTGCTCTTGTTCCATCAGCCATAACTGGACAGAGGTCCAAAGTAATTCGCAATTGTATTTTTCAGTTGCCCATACTGAGGATTGAACCTTCAACCTTCAGGAGAATATCACTTTTTACAATTGATTTTTCCAAGTACTCTAACCATTGCACCACGCGTCCTTGCGGATTTGTGATATACTTCCGCGGAACTCAGGATATACGTCCGTGGAACTTGGCAATCTTTCCATGAAACTCAGGAACCTTTCTGTCAAACTTGGGAATTTACACGTAATTTCAAATGGAACCTTAACACAATTGTGAATTACTTAGAACTTCTACTTGGTTATGGCTGATAGAAAGTATCTTATTTTATTTTTTGTATCAAGCCACGATCTTTTAATTCTTTATGTATGTGCTCCGATGTTGGGATTGATAAATTTTGTTGATGATTTACAGAAAGTGACAAAAAATTGAGTTGGTTTAATTTAGCATAAGCTATATATTCACAGGAAAAGATTACTGAACTATCAGCAACTTTTCGTTGAAAAAATTGGCTAAAGTGTCACAAGGTCTCTTCTTGGAGGGTCAGGGTTTGAGTATAGGGTTCCACGAGTTCTAACTTTTAAAACTGATGAGGAAAAGTTTTTTTCTTCTTGTACTGTGTTGATAGCAATATGAAATGCAGATCGCATAACAAGCCATAGCACCTCCTCCCTCCATTTTATTACAATGGCTTGTATATGATTTAGGTGGACAACTATCAATCAGAAATTTTGAATTTTGGTGGATTTTGTAAAATAAAATCCTGGAGAGAGAATTGCATGTTTTTGCAAAAGATGTTGTTAATTTGGCAGAATATTTTCATGCAAAATTTCTGTGAAAATCTTACTGAACCAAATCTAATAGTAATACCAGACCATAGTTTTTTCTTTACATTCAAAAAATTCAAATTAAGCATAATTGAAAAGAGCTTAAAAAACAAAGAAATTTGGTCTCCAGTTGTTTAAAATCGGTTCATTAGAACTGGAGTTATGAGCAGTCATAGTACTAGAAATGCATGATTCATTGGATATTTTGCTTTAAGTCAATCCTATTCAAATGTATCTTGAAGTTTTTGACTGAAAATGATAGAAAAGTTTCACAATTTACAAACTAATTCATCCTTAAAAAGCTGTATCTTCAGATCTTTTCAAGACATTGGGATGAAATTTTGAACATATTATCACAACACCAGGAAGGTTCAGATGGATGTATTTACGACCATCTTACTGACTGATTAATCAGGGTTGCGGAGTCGGAGTCGGAAGGAGTTAAAGGTTTTAGCTGGAGTCGGAGTCAGAGTCAGAATTTTTTTATCAGAGTCCGACTCCTTAAGTCCAATAAATTTATTTTTTTACATGGTTTTCCTGTTTGGTTTTACCATTTTTTTTAATTACATTTTCTAACCAAACAAGGCACATTGCCACTTTGATGTAGGGGGCTGCTATCAGGATCTAAGTTTCAGGGGTACTATCTAAGGAGTTTAGCAGCAAGATGTCTGTTTACATTACACTTGAACTTCTGCATGTCAGTACAGTTGGGGAAGCAGGAAACCGGAAGAGAATTCCAAAGTCTAGCAGTTTTGGGGAAGAAGCTATTAGAGTAAAAGGCTTTCTTACACCTAGGGATCTCTACTGTGTAGGGGTGGTACTTTGCTGCTTGTCGGGTTTGTCAGGGGTATTTTCATCGAGGAGGTACAAGAGCTTTCAGTTCATCAGAGCATCCACCATTAAAATACTTGTAAAACAAGCAGAGGGATGCAACATTTCATTGATAGGACAGGGCTGAAGCTTAGATAACAGTTATCAAGTTGGCGACTTTCTTTAGAACACAATCCAGGAGTGAGAGACTAGTAGCAAATGCACCAGTCGAAATGTGCAGCAGTACTTGATACATGGGCGAATGGTGGCTTTGTAGAGGCACAGGATACTTTCAGACGTAAGTAACTTTCAAGCACGGTAGAGAGAGTTCATTTTCTTCGCAGCAGTCCTGGCAATGATCTCAATGTATCTATTCCAACTCATGTTCCCTGTGAACGTTAAGCCAAGGAGTTTGAATGAAGTACTTTCAAGTAATGTATCTTTAGCCATAACTATTGGTTGGTAAGGTTTCATGTAATTATTAAAGGAAACAAGCTTTGTCTATGCAGCTTTGAACGTTACCATTCATTTCTGACCCCATTCCACTACAGAGTGAAGGTCTTCCTCTAGGGTTTCCGCCATTGCTTTAGATGTGTGCTCATTAGTTTTCCCCACGTGCCTGCTATAGAGCGTGATGTCATCAGCAAATATACCCATGTCAGAAATAATTTTATCTGGTAAGAATCGATCCCTGAGGTACACCTGCATTTATATTATATTGTTTGGACGTATGCCCATTGAGGGCAACCTGGATTCTTCTCTCATTTAAGAAGGATTTAATTATGTTAAGTATTCGTCCAGTAATACCATAGATTTTATTTTCATGAGAAGACCATCGTGCCATACCCTGTCAAAAGCCTTATATATATATATAGGGCTATTGCCCTGCCCTCCCCCCCCTGCCTTATTCAGTGCTTGGTATATACGTTCAGAGATTACAGTTAGAATATCTGCAGTAGAACGGGCTTGCCTAAATCCATATTGATGGTCAAACAGAAGTTTAGCAGCTGTAAGGTGGTGGACTAGAGCTTGATTAATTAAAGACTCAAATATTTTGGCCAAAAGCGGTAGGAGATTAATTGGGCAATAATTTAATGGATCAGTTTGTTTGCCAGAGATTTTGTAAACTGGTACCACAGAAGCAATATTCCAGCTGTCAGGAAAGCAAGATTCGGTAAGACATTTGTTAAAGAGTTTAGAGAGAACTGGAGCAACCTCAGCGGAGAATTTTTTTTTTAATAGCACAGCTGGCCTGAGATCAGGTCCACATGCTTTTGAGGTGTCTATGTTTTTTATGATAACATGTACTTGATTTTCAGATCATCTGGTGTGGTTTCTGTCCACAGAGGAAAATCAGGGAGGGAATGGCTTGCTGGGTCCAAGGTAGAGTTTGAGGGAAAATAACGAGCAAACATGTTAGCTTTCTCAGTTGCTGTACAAACAACCTCATGATTGTTGGATAGTGGGAGAATTATTGACTGCCCATTATTTACTACACTATTGTAGATTTTCCAGAAATCATGAGTTTCTGTTTTCTGCACTTCCTGGTGGTTTCAGTATATTCATTCTTAGCTGTTGCTACTCATTTCTTACAATTACTTCTAGTTTCTATATACTTTGTCTGTTTGTACAGGACTTACGCTGGATCAATCTACAGTATGCATGTTGCCTCTGAGCAATGGCAGCTGCTCAAGTAGAAGTAAACCATTGGGTAGGATGGGGTTTGCTATAGAACTTCTGTGTAGGAACATATGCTTCAATTACTGCTTTGAACCATTCAGTAGTCTCATTTGCGCACTATTCTGCAGGAAGAGAAAAGATATTTCCCCATGCGATCGCTAATAGCATCCCAGTCAGCCTTATTTTAGTATGTTGTCGTTTTGAGCAATGGCTCTTCAACTTAGGGTTGAGAGTTTAGAGTGATTCTATCATTATCACAGCATGATCAGCATTCCTAAGTGGGCAATCAGCATTTGTTACACGATCCTCAAGATCTCTTGTCAGAAATAGATCCACAAGTGAGGCTTGCTGGTCCTGGCAATCTGGGAGACGGATCGGGAATGTTACTATCTGTGTCAAGGAATGGGATATAGCAAAGTTATGGATGATGCTACTAGCTGTGTCAATGAAATTAGAGAAGCCAAGCAAATTTCTGTGGCAAGCATTAGAGTCACTAAATACATGTATTTTGGGGCTAGTGTCAAGGGAGAGTGCTACATCTATGCTGTAAGAGAAATGATTGATTATAGTACAGTCCTGGCTGGATGGAGAGCGAGAAAGAAAATGCAGGTAGCTAACGTTATGTTGTAAATTTAGTTTAAAGCACATGAAGGCCTGGTCACCTGATTCTAGTTTAGATTCCCTAGACATGAGGAGGATGTTACAAATATAGACTCCAAGTCTGTTCCTGTTAAATCCTTACGACAAAGTGTACGATAACCAGACATGTTAAAGATGTTCGAGGGGATGGAGAAGTGCAAGTTAGTTTCACTTAGTGCTAAGATATCCGGGGAGTTTGCTAGGAGAAATTATTCTACATCCTCTAAGATATTTCTAAGTCCTCAGATATGTGTAAATGCAAGCCTCAAGGGAGGAGGCGTGAGTGTGTGTCTGGTTCGAACATTTTTTTGGATTGAGCTATCATTTTCTTCTATTTAAGTAGTTTCAGATCTAGATTGAGGTGCTAGGCAAAACGCATGTGCACAGGCACCATCATGCAATACAAGTAGACCATCAGCTGGCTCCTCATCCACAAGAATGTGGTCTCGGGAATGCCCACCAGAGATGAGTGCAGGGTGCCTTTCCATGCGTGACATTAGGGCAGGTCGATTTTGGAACCCCGGTGAGGCAATGGTGATGATAGTTGAGGTTTGACATAGAAAAGACCTACACAAAATATTTTTCTCAAAATCGTTATCTTTGCTTGAGGAAATGACTTTAAAGGTTGAAAAATTGAAGCGATTAAAAGTTTTTCTGTGAATTGTTAAGAACGTCCTGTCATCAAAACAATCCATACTGTTAAGAAAATGGAATAATCATTTACAATATGTTTTAAACTACATTTTTAAATAAAATGAGTGAGGACAATGAATTAATAAAATAAATATTAACTGTAAAGGCAAAATTATGTTTTTTAAATAATAACAACCAAAGTTCGCTTTTTCATTTCAGGAACTTTTTGGGGGTGGAAACATTTTAGATTTCACCGTCGCAAAACACGCTCGTTATTGATATTGAAAATTAACGTTTGTTTATTATTTGATTTGACAACATTACGATTTAGTCTTAATTATTTCGAAAGGAAAAACGAAAAAGACTTGTTTAAAATATATATTATTATATTTCAAGTGTCTGCAGTGAATTTAAACATATTTGTTGTATCTTTTTTAATGTGTTTTTCTATTAGGTTGGTGAAAAAATAATGGCATTTTTTTTGCACCAACCTAATATTTCACATCAAATTCTATTTGAATTTTTTATTAAAATATGATAATACTTCAGTTTTATATTAAAACAAAATAAAAAATACTAGTCCATACAATTTTATTCTACACAATCTTTACGAAACATAACCATGTAAATTTTCAAGTTTTTCTACTTAATAAAAAATACTTTACAGAAAATTAGTGTCAAATTTTAATTTCTTTTATTTTTAGGGAGTAATTGGTTTTGAACAGTGTTTTTCTTCTAAAATTATAGTTTTAAATTCAGATAACCTACAAAGATTAATACGAGTAAATAAGGAAACTCCTTTAAAGGTTTTTCATTATTTGTGCATCTATGGTCTTGTGCTAAAATAACTTTGTTATTTAGAAAGCCATTCTTAATATGAGAAGGAGGTCGTATTGTAACTAATCTGTACTTTCACCTAAAAATTTAATAAACAAAAATTTAATAAAAATTAAATTTAATTTGAAAATACTATTAAAAATAACAGAGTAACATAGATGTACAAGCACTAGTTTTTCAAACTCTAAACACTAAACACTCATTTAAAATGGCGCAGCTACAGCAAGAATGAATCTCTTTATGGATAAATTCATGTTATCGAAGGAGGAGCTAAAAGTTGCTAAAAATGTCTAAACTAAACACTACTATACCTCTGATTTGGTTTGGTCCTCTCTCTTCAATACATTTAATTCAACTCTACAAAGTTTTACATTATTTCTTATAACTAGCACTTATTTTTTTACATATGAAACTGAAAGATAGCCCAATACAGTTTCCTTCAGCTATAATCCATTTATTTATTTTACTTTTCAGACTAGAATGTCAGTAAAAGCACAGCGTTCAGTTTTAAATCGTGGTTCATAAAATTTGCTGGTCCACTTTGTCATTTAGATGAAACAGCACCCCCAACTTCACAACAAGTCACCCAGTTTAGTTATTTCCTCGAAAACTGTTATCCCCACTTAAAAAATAGTGAGATTTCAAAGTTAATTGCCAAGGAAATAATTAGTATTTGGCACACAGTCAATCCACAATTGCCCTTGTTAAGGTAACATTATATAGGACAGAGGGTCAATATATTTTGCTATAAGAGGGGCAAACAGATTGACAGGAAATCTCTTGTGGCAATCAAAGTGAAAAGAATGAAGGAACAGCTAGACAGACTGTTTGATATATCTTCTTGTAGCTGTAAACTTTCTGTCTTGAGATGTGATGACTTTGCAGTAAAGTGCAAGACAGAAAATTGTCAAACAAGGCACATAATCTGCACTTGTCCTCCTAACAAGGAGATAAAATTAATTCTATAGATTCACCTGCAATTATGTTCCTTTTTTGTGGAAAATAAAATATATTGGTATTTATTATGTAATCTGGCTCTATTATTAAACATGCAAATTTTCCAATTTTCAGGTTCCACTAGAAGAACTGCCATTTACAGCAATTTTTAAATTAATTGATGGAACAGCAAAAAGCCTAATAACATTTACTGGTCCTTTGGGAAAACTTTGTATCAATAATTATCAAGATTTGCCTCAAGTAGAATTCTAAAAAATTTAGTGTCCCTCCCGATCATCATTATCTGACAGCAGAAGAAACAAATAATTTAAGTGTGAAGACCAGAAGTTACTTTTTGAGTATGCTGTTGGCATTTCTTGTGGAGAAGTTAACTTAGAAAATTGGGCCCTTGAATCAAGGAAGATGGCTAACATAAGCCACAAGGTTAATGTGTTTATGGACTAGAGTTGTCTATCCTCAAACACTATGATAAATGAAACATTTTGGTCAACTTTATCATCCAAGTGTATGCAGTTAGTTGGTTTATCAAAACCGACAATATTTTTTTTTAACCAACAACAGTATATTTTTAATCTGATTCAGAGAACAAAACAGTTAACTGAAATCCAAATTACTGTTTTAAACTGTTCAAAATATAGTGCTTTTGCACTACTCCGGAAAATATAATATCGATGATAAACTCAGATGAATTGGATGTGAGAGAAGAGGGCATTCAAACGATTTTGTCCATTAAGTAAATAAATATTTATCCATTAAATTTTATTAGTTTTCTTAATTTACCTAAACAATAGTTAGTCTTATTCATATTACACCGCAAAAATATTTTTTAAAAAAAGTGTTTTCAAATAATTTTTTTTTTGTGTTGTTTTTTCCAGAAATAGTGAACAACTAAAAAAAAAATTTTTTTAAATGAAAAAGATTACTGCTATCAATTTTGCAGCCACACACTGGTCAAATTTGATTGATTTTTTTCAAAAAGTTGTATATGGGCAGGAAGCAAGACATAGACACATTATCACAAAGTCATCGTGCCAGCAAATTAGACTTTCATTTTCCTCAAAAGGAAATTATACAGAACAATTTAGTTCTATTATAAGTTTATATCATTGCCTCTAATAAAAAATTAATGGTTCTGTTTAATTTAATTAATGGTTCTGTTAATTTAATAAAAAAATACATGATTCTGTAACTTGTATCAAGTTGTTATATAGTGCAATACATCTCCACATATCTTTTTGAATTGTGAAATTTAAAAGACTTAGTTGCTAATTAGCTTTTTTATAATTTTTCTTTAATCAATGCGGTAAATGTTGAGATATTTTGCTAGTTGTGATTCATAATTAAAATTATAATTCATGCATTTATTTTTCTTTCAATGTATTTCATATAAATATATCAATTTTAATTGAATATTTTATAAAAATAGTGAAATTTCAAAGTCAGTGTTGTGAAAAATGCTATGAAAAAAAAATGAAGGATTTTTCAGCATTTTTCTACACGATTTTAAAAATTAAATGCTCAATTTTCTGTTCAAGATGGGAATCTAATTTTTGGTATATGTTCTTATTACATCAAATCCCAACTATCATCACCAGTGCCATGTTGATTTTCTGAAAAAAGTTGCAAATCGACCTGCCCTAGCGTGACATGGCACTACAAACATCCCAATATTACACAACTGATGATAGAACAGCCGCTCTAAGCGCTATCAAAGGGCTTCTGTACTGTCAGTTGGAAACAGCAACCGGCAACTGTCAAACTGGTACCCTCAAACTTGTCCAACAGGAGTGGCCCAGTCCAATCATGTTAGCATATATGGTAAATAAGCACCCCCAAGATGCCCAGTTATAGGAGAAGAGAATAAGGCAAATGTAGGAGACAGCATTCATTGCCCCAGTCAGGAAACAAGGCTAAGCACGGCGCATCTCTAATGAGTCCTTGTCACCGCACCTCTGCTCCTGGCTAATCGGCAAAGAAGGAATATAGAGTATAGATAGGCAGAGCCTATCTACTCCTTAAGCAGTTTAGGTTTGCAAACCGGTGATTTGATCAAGTCACCAGCTCTAGGGAGGTTGTCGTCCAGGAATGAGGAGGCCTCTCTCCCCTGTTTCGTGCCAAGACGTATGAGGTCAGTGGCACAGGTTTACAAATTGGAGTTTTCCTTATCCTAGATGGATGACCTAACCAGACCTACTGGTCCATCAGCACTGAGATGGTTTTTCCTGCACCTGGTTGCATGGATAGTGAGGATTGATAGAGTTAGTATCAAAGAATTAGCATCTGCTTTGAAGTTATACTCCTCAGAATAGAATTAAGATTGATTACGTTTTTAAAGGAGGTATGTATGAGTGTGGGGTGTAGATTAAAGGTGAATATTTACTAGGGTTAAGAAAAGATCAAATGTGGTTTGTGGATTAGTGACTAATTGGAAAATTATAGTATAAGGGTTAGGGTGCATTTCGAAATGTGCTTTAGGTGTTAGTTTTCAAGTAAAGATAATCACCAGTACTTTATTCCACCTAATGAAAGAAATATATAGTTGCTAGTTAATACAGATCATTTATAATCTGGGCATAAACTGTGGCTATTAGCTATCTATTTTATAAATATTCTTTAGAGTATAAATATAGGTTAAGCTAATGCATCCCTTAGCAATAGAAATCAATAGATGTTTAATATTTATCAATTTTGAAAAGGTCAGCCTCCTAAAATTTAGAACCGGAAGCTAAATCCTCCTCCCAAGGTACGTGCAAAGTATGTGATTTTATGTCAGCTTGAAAAGAAGAGCAATTGTTTTTTGTTCAGTTGAAACAGGAGAGATGATATACTTACAAAAATACAGCATTAATATACAATATAGATATACAGGGATTTGGGGAGAATTTAAGAGTATAAGGATTTTTAATGTTTATCATGCAAAACAGACAGGAAGGCATCTTGGAGGCAAAGCATTATCCCTTTAAAGCAGACATTTAGAAATAACATTTGTGCCAGTTATTTTAGTAACATACATCAGTAACAATATACATGTGGCTAGTTTGGTGAATAAGCAATAACTTAATTGCTTCCTAAGCAGTGGTTTGCAGTTTTTGTATGGTCTTGCTTTTATTTTTGGAGATATCTCATATTTTGTACTGTACTGTAATGCTTCCACTTCATCAAGATATTTCGGCCTGCCAGATCACTGCAAATCCTGTCTGGACAGCAGTTTTCGTTTTGGTTGTGATGTCATACAAGATCAATTAAAGTTCTGTTTTTGAATGGGATCATTGTAGATTACATTGGATAACAATCGGATTATAATCTGAAAGTTATCCAGTGGAATTGCCAAATGGAATTTGGCAATTGGATTAGTTCAGGATCAATCCAGAATTAACATCTTATCTCCCCCACCCCAAAAAATAACCCATGGCACTATAGCCCTTGATAGCATCTTCCTTTTTTTGTTTACAAAGGAATCACCACTTATCAAGGCCCAAAGGTCATTCGAGGATAATGGTTAATGAGTGTACACAAGTCAATGACACAATATCCTAATAATCGTTAGTAGTGGAAATTTGGTAAATTGGATTACTTAAAGGGGTGGCTCATCAAGAATTTGTTTATGTTGGACTTGAATATGATCAAATTGTAGTCAGCTGGAAAGCAGGGAAATGGAAGAGAGTTCCACAGGCATGCAGTTCTAAG
The DNA here is from genome assembly GCF_053919585.1 of Euprymna scolopes. Lineage (NCBI taxonomy): Eukaryota > Metazoa > Mollusca > Cephalopoda > Sepiida > Sepiolidae > Euprymna > Euprymna scolopes. The sequence goes on along the minus strand of NC_136482.1, from coordinate 112,533,656 downwards.
AAAGAATCTTTGTTCATGGAATCTACGTTTAGGATTAGGCACAGAAAAAAATGGGGGAAATTATTGATAGTGGTTTCAGCTAGACAAGTGTTTTTCATGAAAGTTTAGCAGGGGGGGGGGCATAAATTGAAGCTCAGACAGGCACCTGCCATGAAAATAGTAATAGAGTAAAGACAGGCTCATAATGTCTCTTCTGTGGGAAGAGGTTGCAGAGAAGAGAAAGGGGCACCCTCACCAGGTTATGAAGTCTATTTTGAACGTTGTCGAAGTATGATAAAAGGTTTCCAGCAATTCCTGCCCAGATGTGACAACAGTACTCCATCTCTGGATGTACCTGACTCTTACTCGGGTAGAGAATTGCATCAGCAGTGAGATATCTACTAGAGCGCTAGAAGGATCTCACCATTTATCCAGCCCAGAAGCTTGTCAAAACATGGAGCCTCCCCAAGACGAGAGCCATTCATTTCAATTGATGCCAGATAGGAGATCAGAGCGTTGTGGTAGGGATATCTCTAGAGAAGACCCTAATTTACCTCATATGTGCTTCCGGGTTGCACTTGCTTACACTACCGTATTTATATTTGCCCTCTATCGCCCCCACAACAGCAGTTACTATCTTTAAGAGTATATCTGAGAAAATTGACCACATCCTGTTTGCTCATCATTCCGCTAACATTCACATTTGCGGTGACTTCAATGTCCATAATGTGGAATGGCTGATCCACTCGAACAAGACAAATGATGAGAGGAGGTTCTGTTATGATTTTGCCATTGCCTATGATCTCACTCAGATTGTTCACAAACCCATCCATGTGCCCGATACTACCGGTCAGTATGCAAGCCTTCTAGACCTTTTCTCACAACTTCCCCTGAGCTATGTTCATGTTCCATTCTATCTCCTCTGGGATCCTCCGACCACTCAGTTATATCAGTTAAGATAAAAATGAAATGTAATAAGTCTTCAGACGTACCTCTCTACCATACTGTATATTGATAATCTCTGGCTGACTGGGATAGCTTCCATCCATTTATATCTTATCTACCTCTGCATTCCATGTTTAAAAAGATGTGTCCTCTATAATATCAGACCTGACTGAATGGTTAATTGTAGGCATAGACCGATTCATACCATCCAAAAAATTCCAACAAAAACCTAACAGCCAGCCATGGTTCTCCCCAGAATGTGCTGCTGCCATCGTGCACAGAAATTACTTTTTCCATAGCTACCAACATAATAGATGTACTGACACTAAAACTGCCTTCAGGACTGCCAGCAACCACTGTAAAAGAGTAATAAAAATGCAAGAGAGCTATATGCTCAGTCCGTCTAATCCAAAGTAGCTGAGTAGCGGCTTGGTCCCCACCAGTTTTGGCAAATAGCAAACAGGATCCTGAACAGAAGCGTGCGTTTTATCCCAACCATCATCAATGGACCTGAGATCAGCTCGCCAGCATCAGACAAAGCCAAAACATTTGCCAAGAACTTTGCCATTAATTCTACCCTATGCGACGAAGGCCATCAACTCCCCGTATTTCCTCCTATAATAGACAACACAAATAATAGGTAACATACAAATATCTGTGCATGATGTCGCCAAGCTAATCAAGAACCTTAATTCCAGTAAAGCAACTGGCCCTGACGGCATTCCAATTATAGTGTTGAAAAAGCTTCAACCAGAATTGCCCCCATACTTACAAAACTGTTTAAGCATTGCCTTAAGGAGAAGTGCTTCCCAACACCCTGGAAAACCTCATCAGTATGCCTTGTATTTAAGAATTTAGGTAATAAGTCATCTCCTTCTCAGTACAGACCAATAAGTCTCCTGTATGTCATGAGTAAGCTGCTGGAATCCATATTAAATAAAGAAGTAGTCAACCACTTCAGCAAAAATAACCTCCTTAGTGACATGCAATATAGTTTACGTTCTGCTAGATCTACAGCAGATGTGTTAACAGTTATATCTCATAGGATTAGTGAATTTCTTGACAACTAGGGCAATTGCTCTTGACATATCAAAGGCCTTCGATAAGGTATGGCATAAAGGCTTACTTCGCAAGATTTCCAGCTACGGTATAACTGAAAATGTTATCTCAATTATTAAATCAGTTCTCTCTGATAGGCTCATAAGTGGTGGTTAATGGACAGAAATCAGAGGCCCATAGTATTAATGCTGGAGTCCCTCAGGGGTCCATCCTGGGCCCAACTCTCTTCCTGATCTACATCAATGATCTCCCAAAACACATACTTAAATTATTCGTTGACATCTATGCTGATGATACGACCATCTATGGCCATACACCAAAGGCTGTAAATGACCAGGTTTTCTCTGATTCTCTTCTGATCTTCAGCGCGTAGTACAGTAGGGGGAAGAGGTGACTGGTTACTTTTAATGCATCTAAAACCAAACTCCTATCTGGATGGCTCTCGTCTTGGGGAGTCTCCAGGTTTTGATAAGGTTCTGGGTTTGACCTTTACTCCTTATCTGAAATGAAACACATACATCAAGTCTGTTGCCAAGGTTGCTGGAAAAATCGTGGGATCCTTCTACCACTCCAGAAGACATCTTACTGCTGATGCAATTCTCTATCTATATAAAAGCCAAATACGTCCAAGGATGGAGTACTGCTGCCATATCTGGGCAGGAGCTGCTAAAAACAGCCTATCCTGCTTTGACAGAGTACAAAATAGACTTCGTGGCTTAGTGTGGATGCCTTTTTCTCTTCCCTGCAACCTCTCTCCCACAGAAGAGACGTTGTGAGCCTGTCTTTGTTTTATCGTTATTTCCATGGCAAGTGCTCATCCAAGCTCCAATCTCTGGTCCCCTCTCGCCAATCTTTCACAATAAACACCCGTCTAGCTGAAACCACTGTCTATAATTTTCCTCACTCTTTATCTGTGCCTAAATAATAAATGTAGATTCCATGAACAAAGCTTCTTAGAAGTGCACACCTGTGGAATTTTCTTCCGTTTGCCTGTTTCCCACCTGACTACAACTTGGATGTCTTCAAGTCCAACATAAACAAATTCCTGATGAACCGCCCCTTTAAGTAAGACACCTTATCAAATCTCAAATACTAACGATTACTACGAAACTATCCCATTGATTATTGTACATGCAATAACCCTTATCCACGAGTAGCTTCTGGGCCTTGATAAGTGGTGACCACCAGACCATTGGTGAATGGGGACGCAAATGGATGGTAATATTTAATGCTAGGAAAACTAAGCTGCTCTCCTTTAACAATTACAAGACACCTCTTAAACCGCTTATATCGATGAAAAAAAAAACACCCTACCTGAGAATTCTACTTTAATGGAATGTGTTCTGATGAACTCGTTGCATTTGTACCACATACATATCTCCAACAAACCCGTTCAGCAATAAGATCTCACCCTTTCACTGTTAAGGTCCCTAGATGCCAAAAATCTTTTTATTCTATTAGTTTCTTCCCTTGAACAGCTGGACTTTGGAATTCCCTTCCTGCTACCTGCTTTCCTGGTCTTACTGATATGCAGAAGTTTAAATGTAACATAAACCAACATCTTGCTAATATTTCCTAGACATGGTCTCAAAAAGTAGCCGTTTTCGTCCAAGTGGTGATATGCCTTGTTATGAGTTAATGTTAAATAAATAAATAAATAGAGCTGGTAGAGTGTATATGTGAGTATATTTATCATACAAGTGAATGTTGAACATAAAAAATGATATACATGAAAAGTAATTATAAAATGCTCAATAGGTGTGGGAGGTTAGTATATGGATCTGCAGAATAGATTTCCACATAGTGGTCAGAGTTGGGAGTCGGAGTCGGAGTCTAAGATATCAAAGGAGTCGGAGTCAGCATTTTAGGAATTCAAGGAGTTGGAGTCGGACTTTCACCATCCGACTCCGCAACCTTGTGATTAACATACTAATTAGTATATTAAGGTTTCTTTTAATGACTTGTGATCAAATTAAAATAAAAACATATATAAAAAATAACTGCCATCATTTGCACGTTTTTTTACTATGTCTTGTTTCTTTCCGTCTTTTTTATAATGTCTTCTTTCTTTTTAATTGCATTTTTATCCCAAACAAGGCATAGTGCCACTTTGATGTAGGGGGCTACTATCTGGAACATGATTTGTAGGGGCACTATGTAGAAAGTGAAGCAGCAAGATGTCTATTTACATGGCACTTGAACTTCTGCATGTCAGTACAGTCAGAGAAACAGGAACTTGGAAGAGAATTCCAAAGTCTAACAGACCTAGGGAAAAAACTATTAAATTAGAAGGCTTTCTAACATCTACTGTGAAGGGGTGGGATTTTGCTGCTCGTTGGGTTTGTCGGAGGGGATTTACGTTGAGGGGGTGCAAGGGCTTGTAATTCGTCAGAGCACCTACCATTAAAGTACTTAAAAACAAGCAGAGGGATGCAACATCTCATCGATGGAACAGCAATTGAAGCTTAGCTGATAGTGCGGGACCTATTAGGTTGACGACTCTTTTGAACCCTGTCTAAGAAGGAGAGACTAGTAGCAGATGCGCCAGCCCATTTTTGTACCCCATTCCACCATAGACCAGGTCTTCCTTTAGGGTTTCCGCCACTGCCTTGGATACATGTTCATTCGTTTTCTCCTCGTGTCTGTAATAGAGCGTGGTGTCGTCAGCAAATATACTCATCCCAGAGACAATTTTATCAGGGAGGTCATTTATGAATATAAGGAATAATAAAGATCCAAGGATTGACCCCTGAAGTGCACACGCATTGACATCATATTGTTTTGACATACGATCACCGAAGACAACCTGGATTCTTCTCTTACTTAAGAAGGATTTAATTATGTTAAGTATTCGTTTTTTTAGGGTTGCTGATTCGTTCATATGCAGATTAATGCATATCTAACTACACAACTTAAAGTAGAAACAATAAAAACAACTAAAAAATGGCAGGTGAGGCTTTATCATCACATAAAGTATTATTGTGATGAATATTACCACTTGTCATCATTACACTGTGAAAAATCCAGGATAGAAGAGCAGCCAGGGAATCCAAAATGGCAACCAAAAATCCAAGATGGTCATCATAACACAATTCATAGAATATATTAACAAAATAGTTGTAGCATATCAAATTAAAGCATATTTTGTACTATTAAAGTAAACTATATTCCATTATTAAAAATTGCAGTAATGGAAGTATTTTCACTTTTATATGTGACTTTGAAGGAGACATCATGACTGAAGAATATAAGCTGTGAACCTCGGAGGTTTGTAGCAAGCATAATCTAAAAGTACTGGGATTTGTAGGAATCAGAAGTTTTGCAGTTAATTGTACAATGAATTTCTGTTTTTCTAGTTCCTCAATTCTAGCAAGATTTTTTAATTTTGCTCTTTTTCTAATCAGTCATTTGACTCTCAATGTGTCCAGCTGTTGAGCAGAATATTGTGAAAATTCCAGCACATTGAACATTTTTGAAACTGAATGATTTGTAGCAAATTTTCTCATTAATTGAAGAAATTTGACAACTTTTTAGTTCCCATATCCATGTTTAAGTCAGTTGACTGGGCAAAAAATCCACCAGCTAATGCTAATATTTAAAATTTTTAAATTATCAGAGTGCAAGATTTCACTAACAATAAAATAAACATAAGATATTCAATTTTTATTCTTAATCTCATTATTATAAAATGGGAGGGAGTCATCTTTTGGCTCTCTGACATTATTAGACATAATACATTTCAAAAAAGGAGTTTGGTATATTTTCACAGCTAGTGAAAAAAGAATAATTAAAAAATTTTTAAAAAAAAAGAAGATTTTGGCAAAAAGAATATATACAAATATATACTGGACACAATCTCTGAAAATCACAAAACATAAAAAATACACAAAATTATATTCAAAATACAAATGCGGATATAAAAAAATAAAAAAGGTGTTAATGCAAGGAAAATGCCACACAATTTTTTTTACAGTGTTTTCAAGTTATCTTTTGTTTATCAAACTGTTAGGTGAAAGTACAGAATAGTTACAAAACGTTATTATTTCAACAAGTCATCTTCTCTGCATGAGCATTAAAAAAATATTTGAAACGTTATAATTTAATATTGTTTTAATATTTCTAGGGGTGCCAGTAGATAATGAAAAAGTAAAAGAATGAATACTTCATTGTTGTAAATCAGTTTGAACATACACAAACGTTTTGTTATGGACTTCCTACAGGAAAATTTTGTGTGTGCGTCACAGCACACAAAAAAAAAATCTCATTATCGGCATGCATCACCATTTCTGTTGATGCGTACGTAAAGTGTTTAGCCAATTCTCTTCAAATGTTCAGACAAAAGAAATTAATATGTTGGCTATTAAATACCGTTTGAATGAAGTTTCTATCATGATTTAGCTTTGTACGACAAAGCCTCAATTTTGAGATATTCTAACTTTCGATTGGAAAGACACCCATGCTTAGTTTAAATTCCATGGCAAAGAAAATTCTTTTCTCTGATTGACAAAAACAAATATGAAAAGTCATCGACTGATTGAACTTCTCAATTGAGTGTTTATATGAACTGACTCTGTCCGCATAGTTATGAAAAGTCATCTACTGCTAGTCAGATTTAAATAGCAATTTCCTGGAACATACAAATCACAATAAAAATATTAAAATACATTTCAACCAAAAATTTATTGTGAATCCAGTCATAAGTTTTATTTTGACGGATCTGGGAGGAATCTACTAATTACTGATTTAAAAACTATAACTGTTAGATTAAGTAGCAGTGTACGTCTTGTGCAGCACTCAACAGTACGTTTTCTGATATTGCCAATTCTAAGAAAATCAGAACCCTTACAAACACGAAGAACATTGGTTCTTTTCAATTAAAATTAAGAACCAATATAATAGAATAAAGGTCCTTACCGACACCGGTTCTGGAATGAGAGGTCTTGGCTGCAAGTCTTTATAAAGTTCAGACAGCCTGATTAGTTTATCACGCTTTTTATTCAAAATGAGAAGAATATCGAAAAAAAAATCAACCATCCGTTGCGTTGATGCATAAGAAACATCCTGGAATGAGAAAGAAAATAAAACAAATTTATGATCAGTAGTTATGACAGATAATCAATTTCAACAAATTTTTAATTGTTTTTTATCAAAGCTGAAAGGCCACTCGAGGATAACAGTTAAGGGGTGTGTAAGGTTGACAGTAAGGCAAACACCTTGAGAATTAGAGACCAGGTAAAATTATATTATTTAAGAGGATGGCTCAATAAGAATTTGTTAACATTGAGCTTGAAAACGACTATTTTGTAGTCAGCTCGGAAGCAGATCCATGATATTGTGTTTCACAGACGGGTGGTTCTTGGAAAGAAACTTTGCACATAGAAGTTCCATTTAGCTCCAAATGTGAAAAAAAGATTATTTACAGTGTTGTAGTTAGACGAGCTCTTGTTATAAATTTTTTACAGGAGTAGTAACCATAGACTAGAGCTCAGTCAGGCAACTACCATGAAAATAACTGTTAGGACAATACAAAAGTATAATGTAAGGGGAGTAATTCTTTACTTATTTGGGCAAAGTTGCCTCCCCTTGTTCGAGTCTTAGACTTTAAATTCTCGGGACTTTTTGTGAGATCAACAACCGGAACTACAAAGTAGAGGGAAAACAGAGTGACTTTCAAAATGGAGAAATGAGCATTGTTCCCGTTTGTTTCAGTTATCATACTTGGACTTCTAACCTTTCATGTACTATGTCTGAATTGTCGTTGCGTGTGTGTGTCTCCATAATAAACATATATCCTTATGTAACAGCGAGTGATTTTCTTATTTGTTCATAATGATTCCATTCTTTCATCATGTGCTGCAAACATACCCACGAGAAGGCTGGACACCCTGCAGCAAGATATTTCATGTTATATTGATCCCAATGCATCGCACTGTATAACAAATACAAAAGAGTAAAAGACTCGTGTGTGAGAAAGTGTCTGTAGAGAAGATTACATCCCTCACTAGATTTTGAAGTCAGTTTTGCGCTCCGTCAAAACAGAAAATGATTTTGAGCTGCACCTCCCCAGATGTGGTATATTTGACTCTTATATACAGGTAGAAGACTGTATCAGGAATGAGATATCTTCCGAGGAAGAAGAATGATATAACCATCTTTCACGTGACCTTAGCAACAGATTTAATGTAGATCTTTCATTTGAACATCAATCCCAGAAGCAGGAGGCTTCCTCAAGTAAAGAGCTAATCATTTCAATTAGGGCAAAAACGAAGATCTGAGTGTCAGTGGTGAAATGGGGAGAAGCTTGGTTTTAAAGTGAGCAGCCATCTTTTGACTCATTGCACGACATGCTACAGGTTGGATGAGAAAAATTTTGATCATTAATGTTCTTTAAAGTATTGCCACAGATGGTTATCTCAACAACGTGATTTGAGAGATCATTGATCAGGAGTTAAAATGGCACAAAAAGGCTATCACTGGATTTTTCTTTTATTTTATTACCAAGTCAAAAAATTGTTTTTAAATAAACAAATAAAAATTTCGAGAATTAATCAAATTATACACACCAAATTTGGATTTTCACCGAAATTGAGAGATAATAATGAACTCATTGAACCTTGACTGAAAGTTCTGTAATATAAAAAGAAAAAATTGTTACAAGGAAAGAAAATTTGCAATGAAAACTACTTAATCAAATATACAGACATATAGCCAAATAGGATTAACATAGGCACAGCCAAAACGAAAGGAGAGAGTAGGTATTTTTGGATAGAATCTCTCTTTAAAAATCTACCAAAAATCAAGTTAAAAGTTACAGTCATAATGCATGACTAAATGAAGTTTATTTAGTCCTATCCAGGCCTCCATAGATTATTTTAAACTATCATTAAATTTTTTGTTTTTTTAATTTCACTATGCAAATCTATAGAGTGTTATAAAAAGTGGGAATTATTTGAAATTCAGGTACCTATATTATAATGATTTTGCATATTCTCATAGCAAATCAACCTAAATCTTATTTACCCCCACCCCAAAAAAATTATTGGTTCAAAAGCCTTTTAAAAAAATATTTAAATGTTTTATCAGATGAAACAAAATGGCAGTAAATGGTGCAGTTTTGGAAAATTTTAAAATTATTAAAAATAGTAGAAAACGTTTTATATCATTCTGCTTTTCATATGATAAAATTCAGGCTTTTATCTTTCTGGAAAAAAAAAAGTTGCTGAAGAACAATGGATTTTAATAGATTTTTCGATTTTTTAGCCATGCCTAGATTAACATATTTAAAATTCTAAATTTATGAATCAATAGCATAAACATAAATCAATAATGCACAGCTCAAAGTTATGGATAAAAAAGTTATAATTTAATCAAACTTCAATTTTGTTCTTAAAGAAAAGTTTTGTTAATTTCCTTATAGAATTAAAAGTTATTTCAGCAAGAAAAAGAGATTATGAAGACAGGAATTGTGAGATTGAGCAAAGATGTGATATCACATTTTTAGTGGAGAGGTGATGTAGTCAGATGAAGAAAGTGAAATTGATGGCTAAGCTACAAAAAGTGCAAGATCTCGCTAGTTGCATTTTTAACAAAACTTTGTGAGATTTGATGTTCATAGATGTCCATAAAATGATAAGGTAAAATTCATTGCAAATGGTAACATTTCCACAAACCTTTCTTTGTTAAAGTATCTTTTTTTAAATCTTGGCTACTTTTAAATTTTCATGCAAACTTTTAGTTTTCAATGTATGTGCTAAACAGCAAAATTTATGGATTACTTATAAATATCAATTTGCCAACTACATTTTCTCTGATGGTATAAGCCATATATTGAAACTCCATGGAATAAGGAAAAATCTTTAAATCTTTGTATTTGTCGGTATTCATTGCAGCATTGTTGAAAAGGAGTTTCATTAGTTTCTCCATGGGATTACAAGTTTAAAAAAGAAAAAAGGAAAAATTATAATGCAACAAGTCATGTGACTTGTCTACAATTATATTTGCAGATTAAAATTCTTTTTAACCACCAAAAACAAACAGTTCTCATCAGAGATTACAAGTTTAAAAAGAAAAAAGGAAAAATTCAATGGCGTTGTACTCTTTGCTGTTTTATTCTTTTACAGTGCTATGAGATTACATTTTACGCAAGTTTTCCCATTGACTACTCCCCAGAGTAAATCCAAAACTGAGCTTTGGAAAAGGCGTTCAAACACAGTCAGGTCACTCGCTCACTTTTTCTTAATTTTTTCTTACTTCAGATTTCCTATCCATGATGTTATATTGACAACCTACTGACCAACTAGTAATGGGACGATTCCAATATTTTTCCCCCCGATTCCAATACAATTACCGATCCAATTCTTTATAAATCTCTAAATATTTAACTGTAAGATATTTTTCTAATTAAAATTACGCTTGTGGAGGATGATCTATCAATTTTAACTTCACTGGGATTTTAAAATCAATGAATATTTAATAATTTATCATTATTACCAAAAATGGAAGATTTTACTTTAAATAAAATCAAATAAAAAAATCCAATTAAAAGAATCGATTTGTCATCGGAAAATAGGCACCAATATTTCAGATTCCAATTCCCCCACATGTTCCGATTTTTACGATTCCCGATTCTGATTAATTGTCCCAACACTACTGATTACCAATGACTATCTTTGTAATATGAGAAATAAGATGTTTGAATTCAAAAAATAGTTTAAAAAAAAAAAAAAATTTTAGCAAAAAAATGGTTGCTATTATCTTCTCTGATCCACCCAACCGAATTTGAATATTATGACTGCAAAAACGAAATCAAAACCCATCACCTCCATTTTTGCGTAAAAAATGAACAAAAAAAAAAAACTGAGAGTCGATTTGACTGACTGACTGGCAACAGACATTAGGCGAATACAGCTTCAAAGAGACAATGTTGTCTCAGTCAGCTTTCTATTTCATTCTTTCAACAGCAACCCCTACTCTTTTTTCAAAGTTTCAAAGATATGCATCATAATTTCATCCACTTCGCGTCAGATGATGTTTTTTTATACTTTGAAGTATTTTGACATTCCTTGAGGAAAACTAATTTTTGTCAGAGTTTTTTTCTTTTCTAAAGATTTTCCTTTGTTTTTCTGATTTCTCAATGTTTATTTTTATTATGGTTTTAAATATTTAGATTGACAGGGGGCCTCTACATGTAGATTATTTTAATTTTTCATTAATGGCCTTCATCTAACCTATGACCCGTTATTACAACACAATCTGATCCATGGTGTTGAATTAGATACTGACCAGTGCGTCATATCTTTACATGTAGTCTTAATTTAAATCTAACTTTAATGAAATTTTCCACTTCTAGTTTATTTAACTTAATATGAAAAATACCGGTTTTAATAATATTTTTACACACATGCAATTTGGAATAAAACTGTAATTTAGTGGTCTGTGATAAAAAATTGTGTAAATTGTTTTTTCTTGTTGCTTTGGTTAAATATCAATATAACTGCTAAAAACAAAAACAATAGAGTGTTCATCCAAATGGAAGTTAGCAATTACTTCATCATATGTACACATTTTAAGCATCTTCTCATGATTACAAGTATAATACTAAATAGATTTTAACTCAGAATAGTTCATCATTAGCTAATATTTAAACAAAACAACAAAATAAAACAATATTTATCATTTGTGCACAATTTGTCATTGCATTACCTTCAGACAACAAAACTGCAGTTTTATACAGTTTTGTTACATATCTTTTTACAGAGTTAGTCACAAAGGGAGATAATTTGAAAATCACACTTTCCATTTCATTAATAAGCTTAGCAATGGCTTATATGTGCCTCAATATCTTATGTTGTCATCTATTATTGAGCCCAGAACAAGATAGTTTTTCTTCAAAGAGTTATGCTTTAAATTATACATATTTTGATTATTTTTATATATTTATGACATTATGACTAAATCTTACTGATGGTACTTGTGCAAATTATGGACCATGCTATATTTTAGATAGGATTTTCAACTTAAATTCAATTTTTATGGGATCTTTTGTTTATTAAATTGTTAAGTGAAAGTACAGAATATTTGACAAAGCTCCTCCCACCATCCGTATATTAAGATTGTCTTTCTAAATAGTAATGTTATTATTTCATCATGGTTTGTAAACTGCACAAACATCTTACTGGTTTAGCCGATTTTATAAAACTAACTTCCATAATGTCTCACACTTTTATATAAAATGATGCAGATTAAATTTTTTTTTTTAACAGTTTCACCTTTCGCGTGCCATTTGATGACATGCCAAATGTCCTTTCACTGCAGGTTTCGAAGGGTCAAATGTTTCAGCCAGCTTTACAAGTCGTTCAATGTCAAGTTTTCGGAGATGTTGATGAAGAATGTCAACCTGTAGAACAGCTAACGGTGGCCGCAAGCACATAAGATCCACCAAATCTTCCGCTGACAGGCAGTGCAAAAATACACCTTTGATAAAAAAAAAAAAAGTTGCTGTTTGTTCAAATCTACATATTTTAAAATGATAAAAACATTTGCAATTATATTTTATGTATACAATAAAATTATTTTTGGCAGACATATAGTGCGATATCCCACCTCTTTAAAATTTTTGTAATTCAATTCTTTTTTATTATAAATTGATTATGTAATCTAAATAAAAACTTTTCATTGACGTTGCAATTCGCATCACCTCTTAACTTTGATGCGTGTTCTCATTGCCGAATAATGTCACACCTCAACGTAATACATAGGAATCGCTCAATTTCATCACAATGAACTTCAAATGGTTTGTTTTACTGTAACCCAAGATCATCTAATTTGCATATAAACGACAACAATTCACCTTAATTTATGTGACTGTTGGGGACAAAATCAACTACGCGTCGCCATTTTGGTTTTTCTTTTTTTCAGCAGCTGAACATGGCAAGACACATAGAAGACGCGCGAGTGTTTTTGAGTAATTTCCGCACTCACTACAATTTTTCTACATTGAATGAAGCATGAAATGTTCAAATTATGAAACTTTTTGTTTTTTGTTTCAGTACAAAAACTTACATAGCAAAGAGAATAGTCCAACCAAAAATTTAACAAAGTTTAAAAATAAAAAAAAATTTACAATTTTTAATATTAACCCAAGGACTCTTTTAAAAAATTAGATAAAAACTTTGGTTCTTGTCCAGAAATTTGCCCACCCCATGAAAAAGCAAAAATAAAACATCTGTATGATGCATGTTTCCTGTTATAGAAAAAAAACAAACATTGTACACCAAAATGTTGCATCCTTCTGCTTTTTCTACAAGTGCTTTAACGGTGAATACTCTGACAAACTGCAAGCACTTGTGCCCCCTTGATGTAAATACCCCCAACAAACCCGACAAGCAGCTAAATCCCACCCCTTCACAGTAGAGATCCCTAGATGTAAGAGAGCCTTCTACTCCAGTAGTTTCTTCCCCAGGACAGCTAAACTTTGGAATTCCGTGCCGGGTCCCTGCTTCCCCAACTGTAATGACATGCAGAAGTTCAAGTGCAACGTGAACCGACATCTTTCTGCCCAACTCCCTACACAGTACCCCTGATGCCCATGTCCCTGATAGTAGCTCCCTACAACAAAGTGGCAATATGCCTTGTTTGGGGTGAAAATGTAATAAAAAAAAATTAAAAATCATAAGTAGTCTTATTTTTATAAAGAAAATCAAATTTTACGGCTAAACAACAAGTGACGATCTCGTGATTGCCATCTTGAAAACAGCTTAAATGCACAAAGGAGATAATTCTAAATAATTCAAACTTCAGCAAGTTTTTAAAAAGCCATTCTCAATCGGTAAAATTTACTTAAAAATGATTTTCTTCATAAAATTGAAAATACTTGATCAACTTACACTATTATGTTCATCACACAGATTTTTCCTTATATATATTTTTTTTCATGAGGTGGAGGTCTGGACAAGCACCAAAATTTTAAAAACTAGGAACATGTCATATATGTTCATCTGACTTTTTTAATACAATCTTACAAAAAATGTTAACGATGAAAAACTTTACTGTTGCAGCAAGAATTTATATATTGAAATATATTAATAATAAGTAATATCTATTAATAAAGTCGAGTCATTTATTGGACTGACATTGAGATTAAAATGCCAAATTCATATTCATTATAGAACAGTTTTTATTATACTAGTTATTTGTATTATATCTATGGATATTTCAGATGAGGAGTGATATTATTTGCATTCTTTGAACTACTGTTTTTATCTTGATTGTTATTTTTACGATATTTCAGCAGATGTAAGCTTCTACCTTTTCAAATGTATCTTATCGAACTCGGGAATCTTTCTGTTGGACTCGGGAATCTGCATGAAATTTCGAATATAACATTTTATTTAATTCACGGGGGTAGTAAGTTCTCATTCCGTCAGGCGGCTTAAGTAATTCGCAACTGTATTCTTAGTATTACCCACACTGAGGATTGAACCTTCAACCTCCAGAAGAGTGTCACTTACAATTGTGTGTTACTTGCTATGACTTAATATTTTTTTATGTTTAATGTTATTTTATATTTTATTTATTTATTAACTAAAACAAAGTTTTAAGTGAAAAATAAGTTGGGAACAATGCCGAAACTATCAAAACCATTTCACTGTACCAACCTTACATTAAAACAGTACCCAATCATATTCGTTGTTACAATAAATTATTTTAGTAAAATTTATGTTAATACATCTAAAATAAATTCCAATAAGATAATATTTGCGCTGGAATTTCTTTGTTGCCATAAAATCCAGGCAACAAAGATCAAGGGAGATAACTTCTAATGAACGTTACCTTTCTTGTAATATCTATTTTCTTTTTTTTTGACACTTCCCTACAAGAACTGCAAAAACCTAAAGTCATCATTTTCTCTGATAGGATATTCATGGGACTAGGGACCGCTTAATTTAATATTCCCTCGACACTTTCTGATGATATATATATATATATATCATCATCATGCAGTCTGTTAGCCTTGACGATGACTAGTCAGGGCCTCAGTTCTTTATCCTTCAGTACAGTACTTTCCACCTTGCGCAGTTTAGGTGTACTATCTGTTGCGCATCAGATAAACATCCTCTAAACCTCCAATGCTCATTTCCAGTGGAGCGAACCTGCAATGATTGGCAGCAGAGGAGGCCGCAGCTTCTGGCCGAAAGTAATCTCAGTGAGGTAGATAGTCGCCCTATTGTGTCCGCTACTATGCCTTTTCTTTCTGGATGAGGTTCCATAGCCTTTTAAGGAAAACTGCAAGGCAGCAGTAGGATTTGAAGTCAGAGTTCCCATCTCTTAGCCTTTTGCTGTGATAAGGCCCACAAGGCAGTGGTGTTTGATTTTGGGGTTGGTTCCCCTAGTCTTCGCCCAACCAAGGGCACCCACAAGACATAAGAATATAGGTTTAATAAATTATGTTTTAAACACTTTATCAAGTGTTTAAAACATATTCATTACTTGGTAAAATAAGTTATAGAATATATATATAGAATAAATTAAAAGGATAAAGTGTAAAGTTAGATGGGAACTTTATTACATTATCAAAAAGGGTCACAAAAAGGGGAATAGGGAGAAAACTCTTTAGGCCATAGCATTTCGATACCAAATGCTTTTCATTGGAAGTGGAGGAAAAGCTGGCATTATACAAATATAAGGGTAAAAAGAAAGACAACACTGACTTTAAAAACATTCAGATTAGAAATGAAGGGAATCAGACAAAAGCACAAAGCAAGCTGATACACAATTTCTTCAGGAGTATTTCTTTATTCAAGAACCTTTCAGATTACTTCTTCGGAACCTCCTTGAATCATTTACAGACTTTGAAAACTACTTTCTAGATTATTCTAAGTGTGATTCTACTGGATATTAACTTTCTTTCATTTTATTTTGGAGTACACTGTTTTGCATTGAATTATCCTCCAAGAATTTGAGCTATTTTGCTCCGCTTAATCAGGTAGAGTTTTTTTTTATCCTGATAAGTTTGTCTTATCATTGAAAATTTATTTTTCAGCTTAGTTTTATATACATATATACATATGCATCTTCCAAATTATTTTATAAAAAAATTAATGGTCTTTAAGCAAAATTTCATGAATGAAACTAAAAAAGAGGTTATTGAAAAATGCTTACCTTGACCAATGTGAGAAAGGTAAGCACCAAATCCTTTCTGTACAAGATCTTTCCAGTAGCTGACGTCCACATTATAAATGCCACGTTGCATCATGAGTTCAAGACCTTCCACCACTAGACCACGAGCCTAAAAATGCATATTAGAGGAGGAGTAGGAGTAAAAATAGAAAGAAGAGGAGGAAAATAAACGAAATAAGCTTATATCTCAGATGCACACATACAAACATTAAGCATTTCCAGGGTTCTTTCTGCTGATCGACTGATTCTCAAAGGGGCTGAATTATTTCTTCAGGTGACAGGAGATTAATGTGTGCTGCAAGCTGATTAATTATTGTGTAACCAAATCACCTAGCAGGGACATTTCTCTACAAGAAGAGAAAATAAGTCTTTATTTGTGACTGTTACAGGCCTCTGTCCAGGTAGCTGGCTAACTGCTTTGAATGGCAGATCTCACTTTATACTGCCAAGAAACTATCATGAAGATTAACAGAAAAGAATTTCCATGCCATGTGATCGCCTTGTGGCAGTATTTTCCATAGTAACTTATGTCGGCCTCTCTCCTGCCTACTAGGAATTTCTAACTCTCAAGTTTTCTTGATGGTACCACTTGAGTGTTACATATTAAACATATATCCTACCCACCACACACACATCAAGCATATATCTTATATACACATTAAGCATATGCACATAGATATAGATATCCACACATATGTATACTGCATCAACACAAGTATAAAAATATAAAACTAACCTTAGCAACTTCCAGCAATAGATTTGTCCATCTCCACTCAGCCAAAATTTTTAGCGCTTCAATTTCGTTGTAAAAAAAGTTTGACTGCAAAAATTCCCTAGAAATACAATGAAAAAATAGTTTTTAAATGTCAAATATAAACTGAAAAGATTTTGGACCACAGTAAATTACACATGCTTTTTCCTTAACAGACATTCCACCCTAGCAGAACCTCCACTATTACATGAGGGGTGTGAGAGTGAAGCTCATTACTTTTCTGCTAAGGTGCACTCACTTGTGAAGGAATGTCAACAGGACTGATATAATTGTTACAGGTAATTCGTTACAGTCCTTGAGCATTCAAAGGATGTTCCATGTAGACCATATCACCACATTAAGTAAAATTGTGTCACATCCAACCGTCGTGGGGGAAGCAGAAAAATAGGAATATATATCACAATCAGTAATTGGATAAAAGGGAGATAACTGCAATAAACTGCATTGGCAAAATCTAGAATTACTTCCCAGGCACAACACAAAATTTGTCAATATTTCTGAAATGAGATATTGTTGTTCCTTATTTATTTATTTATTTTTTTGTAACCTCAAACAAGACATATTGTCACTTAGACTAAAGGGTTACTGCAAATAAGGGGCCAGATTTACAGGTGGCATCCTAAATGAAGGCTTGTGCAGCGAGATGTTAAGGTGGTAAGAGAGATACCTATCTGAACATATTTTTAGATTTTTTTTCAACAACTGATTTTGGTAAAAGTCCAAAGTCATGTCTGGGGCAGATTCTTCAGAAATTGTGTAGAAGCTATATAAGATTATGTTATTGTGACATTTTGGAGTTAAAATCAATTTGATATTACATAGTAAATGTGGAAAAAAATGATATTTTAACACTTTTTCGTCTTGGGCGATACAAAAAAAAAAAAAAATTAGCTCCCTGAGTAAAACTAAAACTTTGAACGTAAAATGACGCAAATCAAAATCTTGCAGTGAATTATAAAAACAATTAATTGAAGAATTATAAAAATATTTTTTTCACAAGATAATTTTTAATAGCTAATTTGAAAACATTTGTTTCCAAGAAAGACAAAACCTGTTTGAAATGTGTAAATATGCTACAATAATCAAGATTTTTACAAAATGGCACCTTAGTGCTACCAGAAGTAGAGTATTGTTAAACTGAAAGCGATTTAACATTAATTGAAACCAAGTAAGCATTTTCATTATCCCAGAAAGCAATTTTAATAACTTCCAAAATAATACATAAAAGATCTTCATTGTGTAATGATCTTCAATAAAAAAAAATCTTTAAAAGAATATAAGTTGTTTTGTCACAATCTGTTTCTGATGCGAATCTGAACTTTAACCTTGATTTTAACAAATATCTATGTTGCATTTTACTTTTTTAATGATATATTTACATAATTTTATTTTTGTAAATTATTGCTTTTCATTCATTAATTTTGAATAGTTCATTTTTGCAACATTTGTGTCTTGATCTATGAAATTCAAGGAATTATTTATCTGACAATCAGAAAATAAAAATTAAAAAATATGAGAAAAAAAAGTTATCATCTTTGTTGTTATATTCACGTTTCAGCCATTGTACCCTGCAACTTTCTTCAGTTTTTGCTGTATTCAGTAATCTTCTCAGAATTTTTAGTTGAATCCCTTACTTCATTTGAATTGAAGCCTTCATTTTATTCAAATTGAATCCCTTCATTTCATTTGACTGTAACCCTTTCATTTGACTTGAACCCTTTCATTTCATTTGACTTGAACCCCTGCATTTCATTTGACTTGAACCCTTTCATTTCATTTGACTTGAACCCCTTCATTTCATTGAATCCCTTTATTTTATCAAAATTGAACCTCTTCATTTTATTTGAATTGAACCCTTTATTTAATTTTGGATGAAGTCCTTAATTAATCCAGTGGTATTGCAATCAGATATGACTGCAATACCACTGGATTAATTAAGGACTACATTTATTTAGCCTTTGATTAAATGATATTATGGCAACTATTGAAAGCAATGGACAATTAGTGAAATAGAAAAAGAAAGAGTAAGACAAACTATCCTTCAATATTTTTAAAACCTTGTACCTGATTTATCATATTGTAAATTTGGGAGTGCAAATAAATAATTAAAAGTGTAGTATCTGTTCTTTTCTCAGAAAAACAGAAATCCTTATAGAGTGAGGTAATTTTTACTTGTGTCCCAATCTGGTGTACACTCCGCCACTCCACACATTAAAAACTTAGCTCATATCCGTCTGCCCTCATCAGGATAGAAGTAAATGTTGGGGGAGGGGGGATCCCTGATCCCTCATTCTATGCCTTTATGTTTATTTTTATCTTCTCCCAACAATTACCTCAGAGAATGGAGGAAATGATTCTCAAAAGGAAAAGTAATCGGAATGGTGATGAGACAAGTTATTTGATAGTTTCTAGGTGTCAGCTGGGTGTGACGGAGAGAGCTAGTCATTTTCTCTCATTACTTAAAGAAAAAAGACCAAACAAAGGATTTCTGTTTGTAAATTAATATCTTCAACAGTCAGAGTCTATCGAACGTTTACAGCTGAAGGAGTTCTCAAAGAGAGTTTGGCTTCAGGCTGGTTGGTTGGTTGTTTTTGCTTTACGGCATATCAACCCTTTTCAGGTTATTTAATGCCGAATCCGGTGATTTTGAAGAAAATTTTTTTAATAGAATATATTTGTTGTTTTCAAGTCAGTTTCTATTTAACCCATAGTTGGGACCCTAACAGGTACTACCACTCCGGGTCAGAGTAGACCTGGGAGCAATGGCAATTAAAGGGTGGCTCTACACTTCATAGAGCCCGCAAGCTGGGGCCTCACCATCAGATATAGTTTAAGGTCATATCCAGGACCCCCATAGGGGGACTTTTACCCTCTGCAGGGGGGCAGTTGCCGTATTCTAATGCCCCACTGATAGGGCCTTGGCTTCAGGCAGATCGAGTTATACCTGAGCGAGGCAAGGAAAATTGCTGATTGGCACGAACTTGAGATGATTTGATTTCAATCAACGATGCCCCAACAGACAAATTATCTCAGTTAGATCTTAGCTTATATACTGGAATTTAACTAAGCTTTGGACGCTGGTATTTGGGAGTCCTTTCCCATGATGGTATCACACACTGAGCACAACTGACTTATACATAATGCATCTTAGTTTTTTCTTGTGAGTCTGCATTGTTTTGTTTTTGTATATTTGCAAACCAGTGACTCTTTTTGTTTTAGGTCTACACAACACAAACATGTAAACTAGATGAGAAAACAATAAGTCTTTTACTTTGATACACGAATGATAAAGAGTAATAATACTTCTACATGGAAAATGTAGAAGTTAAGAGATTTATTATTTTTAGCTATACAAGAAAAATGTCTTAAAGTATATATGCCATAGCTTACTAATTGTTTTGAATGAAATTTAAGTAGAATAAATAATCGTAGTTGTTGTGACCCAACATGTCATGGGTAAATTTAGTAACATACAAAGAGAGAACAGAGATTAGTTCTAAACAAAGACTACACTAATACAATCGCTAAAGACATGTTGCTGACGTTAGTGATAGCAAATGTTTGTCAATAATAAACAAAAACATTACTTAGATTTGTGTTGAGCTCTTCTGGGAGTCTATGCAACTGCTATAAGAAAAAGTATCTTATAGAAATGGCATCAGGGATTTTGAAGCCCATGAATAGATAGACAGCCAATCAAAGACATGTCTGATGGCTTTGAAAGCCTAGCCAAAAAAAAAAAAAGAGCCTCATTCTGAATTCTAAACATACCTGAAATAAATTTTCTTAATTTTTAGATAGGACAATGCATTTCTCTAATGTTGATTGAAATAATATTAATATAAGGAAGATAATTTTAAGTAGACTGAGCTAATAATGCACTTCCCTCTCCAATAATAGTTTCAGAAAAGGAGGAATACTAAATCTTACACCTACCTGAATGAAGAAATAAGTTCCTTATCTTGCATACCATCTTTCTGAATTTGATAAACAAAGCCGTGGAAAGCAATGTCTGCAAGTTGCTTGGCTTCTTGTACGCTGAGGTTCTGGTTGTTTCGTTTCATAATGTACTGGATGAAAGTCATAACTTCAGAGATACGACCATAAGATGCAAAAGCAGCTACACGTTTCACATAAGGATACTGCAAAAATAAAAAGGGGCAAATAATAATTGCATTCACTCAATTCAAGAACTTACAAATTCTATAAAGTTTCTTTTTTTTTTATTTTTTTTATTTCTTCACGTCTTTTTCTTCCTTACTTTCCCGCTCTGTTCTGCTCTAACAAAGCCTGTCGACCTGTTCCACAAATCCTAAAACTCCATCATGAAAAGATACCAGAAAGAATACACAATTAAACCCAGAACTCCAACTTTCAGTGTAGACCATCCCCTACAATGTCTCCTTCTCCAACATCAGGGGTCTACATTCTAACCTTCCATAGGCTGAAATCCAATTACAGGAGACTAAACCAGATCTATTCTTCCTAAGTGAAACTAGCACTGGACCGACTATTTTCCTAGATGAATTTCTCGTTAAAGGATATTCTAATTTAACATCCAAATCTGTTCGCCATGAGCATGGAATATGTGCCTACATTAGAGATGGCTTTCAATATGGTAGGTACATCTCCAGAGAAAACCCTAAATTGCCCTATATGTGCTTCCGGATTGTACTTACTAATACAACTGCATTTATATTTGCCTTCTATTGCTCCCACAACAGCGGAGTTACTAGTTTTAAGAGCATATCTGAGAAAATTCTGTCTGCACATTCTTCAGCTAACATTCACATCTATGGAGACTTCAATGTTCACAATATGGAATGGTTAGCCAACTCAAGACTGATGATGAGAGGAGGTTCGATAATAATTTTTTCATTGCTTATGACCTAACTCAAATTGTTCACAAACCCCCACGTGCACAACACTGACAGTCAGTATGAAAGTCTCCTAGACCTTCTCATGTTCATCTTCTGTTCTGTCCCCACTGGGATCATCCAGACACTGTTTTCTTAGTTAAGATAAAAACAAAATGTAATAAGTCCTCCGACATACCTCTACATTGTACAGTATATCGATATATCTGACTGGGATAGCTTTTGTACATTTCTATCAGATCTATCTCTGCGTTCCATGTTTAAAAAGAATGTGTCCTCCATAGTATCAAACATCACAGAATGGTTAATTGTAGGTATAAACCGCTTCATACCCTCTGAAAAATTCCAGCAAAAACCTAACAACCAGTCATGGTTCTCTCCACAATGTGCTGCTGCCATTGCACACGGAAATCACTATTTCGATTGCTTTCAACGTAATAGATGTACTGAGATTAAAACCACCTTCAAGACTGCCAGCAACCACTGTAAAAGATTAATAAAGAACGCAAAATTGTATGCTCAGTCTATCAAGTCCAAAGTAGCTGAACAGCGGCTTGGTTCCCACCAATTTTGGCAAATAACAAACAGGAACTGAATAGAAGTGTGTGCTCTATCCCAAACATCATCAATGGATCTGAGATAATCTTGTCAACATTGGACAAAGCCAAACTGTTTGCAAAATTAGCAGCTAATTGTACCTTATGTGATCAGGTCCGCCTCCTGTGTCTGAAAACATGCTATGCAACATACAAAAATTTGTGTGTAATGTTGCCAAGCTAATCAAAAACCTTGATTCCAGTAAAGCAACTGGCCTTGACGGCATTCTTATTATAGTGCTCAAAAAACTTCAACCAGAACTGGCTCCCATACTTACAAAGCTATTTAAGCGTTTTCTTAAGAATTGCTTCCCAACACTCCAGAATATCTCATCAGTATATTCCGTATTTAAAAATTTAGGTGATCCTTTTTCCTGGCACTCAATCAGTACATCATCGTATCGTTCAACTTTTCCATCTTCTGCAACTACAAAATTATCCTCCCAGAGCGCAGTCAACTCTAACATGATTCCAACCTTCTTTTCCTCACTCCACACGACAAGGTCTGGTCTTTGTTATGTAAGGACCAATGGGAAGACCGAGGTATTCTGGAGGTCTATCGTTAATTTTCATTTTCCCTGACACCTTTCATCAGTTAAGTGTACCCCTGAGTGACTTTTCACCATGCCGGTTGTTCCGGCTTTATGAAAATTCATTTTCTTAATACTCTCTATTTTTAGTAGTTCTCCTTCATTAACTCTCTACTTTCTGATGTAGTAGCTTTTTCTTTTACTTTCAGAACTTGGTTGTGCCTCCATGTGTATCGACTTATATTAGAGCTAATCAATGTTTGTTTCCCTATGGATTTTTCCAAATATTTTCATCACACAAAATATATGCTAAAATATTCCTAAGACTTTTGAGTTATGTTTGAAAAAAAAACAAACTTTCATTTGAAGTGTTTTAATTAGCTACAATTTGCAATCAATTCACCAAGTGACCTATCTCTTACTAAGCTTCTGTCTATAACTCTCGCCCTCTTTCACTGTATGTTGTTTGATTGTTCACTCTTATTTTATATGCTATATATATCACTCTTGCTCCCATCACTCTCTGTTTATTAACAGTCAACAGTAATGAAGGACAGAATAAAAACATTGGAATAGTCCATTATAAATAAAAAGGGAATATGATGGAAAGTAGCAATACTATTTAACTCCTAGAAAAAGAAAAGAGAGAGAAGGTGACATAGCGAAGAGAAAGTAACTAATTTATGACTTTGCATTCATTTTTTTTATATTTAACTCGTTTTTAAAATTCGCTTTTTCCTGATTTAAACATTTTAACCCAAGCAGCAGTGGTTACCCAAAGGATTGCCGTTTTTACTTGTGTGTGTGTGGGGAGGGGGGTATTCCTTAAAAAGTAATATGTTCCAGCAAATAAACAAGAAAATGATAAACCCAAAATCATTAATTATCCATTAATGCAGTTTCATGATTGAAATCATATGGCTAGCCTGATGAAACATAAACGTTACCGTGTAGTCTACTTGCCACCGACATATTTTCATATTACTACTAAGCTCTATTCACGTATTGAGCATTATTGAAGTAAACACTGAAAATATATCTATAAAATACATTATATTGCTTTATAATATTATACGACTACTAGCAGGCTGCTCAACATTGCTCGGTCGTAAAATACGCTTAAATATGATATTTTGATTAATGCAGATTTCATATTTATTATTGTATTATATTGACCAATATATCATTTTAAAAAAAAAAAAAAAAAAAAAAAAAAGGACTTATGTACCACTACTGAGAATCAAAACCAAAACTTAGCTTACGATTGACTTTCTCTTTTGGCATTAATGCCTGAGCTATGAAGATATGTTTGCTGCAAGGCTAAAAATAAAAATATGAACCAATAGCTATTATGTTATGCATGCATATTCGTAATGCTGTTCAACCATCACCTGGCCAATTCTATTTTTTTTTAATTTTTATACTTTTGCGCCTATTTTTCCTGGCTAAAATCCAAATATAAAGTTTTGCATAGGTTCAAATACCCTATATATTAAGTTTCATGTCTGTGTTATATATATATAAGATAAGAGTAAAGTAAAATGTTGAGACTTCAACTGAATCCCAAATAAACTAAGAAAAACTTCACCTGTAGGCTAAGTAAAATACTCTATCATGTATATATTTTTTTTTACATGACAGTCACCACTTATCAAGGCCCGGAAGCCACTCGGGGATAAGGGTTATTGCGTGTACAGTAATCAATGGGATAATTTGGTAGTAATCGTTAGTAATGAAGATTTGATAAAGTGTCTTACTTAAGGGGGCGGTTCATCAGAAATTTGTTTATATTGGACTTGAAGATATCCAAGTTGTAGTCAGGTGGGAAACAGGCAAATGGAAGAGAGTTCCACAGGTGTGCACTTCTAAGAAAGAAGCTTTGTCCATGGAATCTACGTTTTGATTTAGGCACAGATAAAGAGTGGGGATTATTATTGACAGTGGTTTCAGCTAGTCGAGTGTTTTCATGAAAGATTGGTGTGGGAGAACAAAGATTGGAGCACGGACGAGCACTTGCCATGGAAATAACGAGAAAACAAAGATAGGCTCGTAACCTCTCTTCTGTGGGAGAGAGGTTGCAGGGAAGAGAAAAGGGCATCCCCCACTAAGCTACAAAGTTTATTTTGCACTCTGTTAAGGCAGGATAGGCTGTTTTTAGCAGCTCCAGCCCAGATGTGGCAGCAGTGCTCCATCCTTGGATGTACTTGGCTTTTTATATAGATAGAGAATTGCATCAGCAGTGAGATATCTACTGGAGCGGTAGAAGGACCCCACCATTTTTCCAGCAACCTTGGCAACAGACTTCTATTTCAGATCAGGAGTAAAGGTCAATCCCAGAAGCTTAAATTAACTGAACCAAATTGTGATAAAACTTTACTTAATTTTATTAATGCTTTAATCTATTAAATTAATAGCTTTTAAAACTGTCAGTCGTTTATTAAATAAGGATCTACCAAGAACCTCAAAGTCAGTTCAAATAACTTGAAAAATTTGTTTACAAAGAAACGGAA
This sequence comes from Euprymna scolopes, assembly GCF_053919585.1. Taxonomy (NCBI): domain Eukaryota; kingdom Metazoa; phylum Mollusca; class Cephalopoda; order Sepiida; family Sepiolidae; genus Euprymna; species Euprymna scolopes. Next base: position 112,508,210 of record NC_136482.1, on the reverse strand, counting down.
ACGCACTCCGATGGATTCAATTAAGTCAAATTTACAAATAATAGAATTTATAAGTTGCCATGTATATTTGTATTATATGTTCTGACACACTCAAACCCAGCGAGTGCCATTGCATTTTTTACTTCATCAAATAATCAATTAAAAATAAATTTAAAAAAAGATTAAAGCCAAAAAGGTCAATTTGATTATATAGTTGTGTTTGTGTGTGTCCGGCTAAAAGTTAAAAACTTCAAAACACACCACAAAGTTGGCACATTCTTAATCAGCGTTATCTCAAATAAATAATAGTTAAAATTAAAAATATAAATAATTTATTCTTATACCCTAAACTGGCGCACAACATACCAGGAAGGTCAGTCTACAAACATTTCATTAATTAAGGGAAAGTCACTAATTTTTAATTAAGGAATCATTTCACTTATATTAACTAATTTCTCAAGAAATCTTTTGAATAAATTTCTTGCAAAGTTAGTTGATATAAGTGAAATGATTTTTTTTAAAAGAGAATTGCTTTTCTTTTTTTTTATTTCCTTCCTTTGAAGATTGTAATGCTGGGTATGGAGCAGCCAAACCAGCTGCCTACATTGCCCTGCTTTTTACTGAAACCAACCGATAGCTCTTTTTAGTATCCTCGTTGTTCCCTTAAGTGCAATTTTCTTGATCTCTTTTGCTCTTGGTTCACCAGGAATATCAGTTAGGTAGGATTCCAGGTTCTTCTTCATAAGCCCTGTCGCACCTATAATAACTGGTATGATTGATATCTCTCTAAGATTCCAGTTTCTTTTCATATCATACATGAGACCTTGATATTTGGTCTGCTTCTCCCTTTCAGCTCTCTTCAGACCTCCATCATTAGGAACACTCACTTCAACCAAGGTTGCAACTCTCTCTGATTTATTTCATATAACTATGTCAGGTTTCACAGCAGCATTTTCAAGGTAGGTGGCTGTAGTGATTACATGATCGTAATGTATGGTATATAAGTCATTTCCAACTGTTCTTTCAGGTTGATGTTCCCAGGACTTGCTGCCACATTGGATGTTTAATTTTTTACAGATGGTCCAGTGGATGTACTTACATACTCCATGTCTCGTTGTGTAGTAGCCATCCTCTAAAAGAACCTTGCAACTTGATACTAGAGGACTCACACTTTCCAATTCCATGAGGCAGAATTGCTTGTGTGTGTGTGTGTTTAGAGAAAGAAAGGGGTTGGATGATAGAGCAAGGAGAAAGACAGAAAAATGGGCAACATCAGATAGATCTGCTAGTTTGGAACAAAAAATAAAATAAAACTTTCCAATTATAAAATTTGTTTGACTTCCTTATGTGTTATTAATTAAAAAAATAAAAAAATAAAAAAAATTTTTAAATGGTGAAAACAAATTAAACTAAAAAAGTGTCTTTTAGAATCACACTTAGTTAAAAAAAAATTAATACATAAAAGTCTTTATGATGTATGTACTTGTCATGGAAAATGTCATATTCCAAAAATCACATAAATTAAGTAGGACTTTTTTTAAAAGAATTGAAGCAAGGAAGAAGGCAAGAGTCACCATTTTGTTTCCAAACTCAAGAGCAACAACTGAATTCGATTATGAAGATTTTATTTGTATTCAAAATAATTGAAACTTTAAATTTGATTTTTCTTAATTAAAAAAACAGAACATGACTGAGTTTGCAAAGAGAAAGAAAAAAAACAATATCAATGTTTGGTGCATTTTAGGTCAGGAAGCCAGGATCTACAGAAAATTCCAATTTTGAGAAGCTGATTTTCATGTCATTTAAATCGGATAGGATTTATCTTACTAAAAGCAAAGATACTACTCTATCTTTATACACATGCACACAGTCACACACATATATATATATATATATATATATATATATATATATATATTTGTAGGAGGAAAACAATATTGATGACCATAAAAAAAGATTAAAGAGCAGATTAAAATAAACAAAATAAATTGGATAAACACATTCATGTCAATCCAACTCACCTTGGCCATTTTGAAAAGTCGCACGGCATGACTGAAATGCCCTCTCGTTAGCAGATGGTCGGCTGCTAATGCAAATAGATTATTGAAGTCGAGCCCAAGGCTGACAGCCAAATTGTCCACGGTTGATGAATCCAAAGGATGTAGAGCAAGTTCCAGAAAATAACGTTCAGGAGAAATCCTGAATAAAAATCAAAAAACAGATATGCTTGTTTATTAATATACATTAAAATTTTAATTATGTACTCATGTTCTCAGTCCTGCACATTATTTTCTTTTTTACTTTTTATTATTTTCATATATTGGCTTTTTAAGTGCACTTCTAATCACCATTTCACATATTCTAGTCAACTTGCCGTAACTTATTTAATGTCATTTTCTTTACTAAAACATTTAGATGTTTAAACTGAATTCAAGATATGGAGTTACCTTAAACAGACATTATCCAATTCTGTAATTTTATCACATAAAAAACTAGCAGGATTACCTCCCTTTCAACTCTGCCTAGCCCATACACACACAGAGTTCTTCTTTATATAGATTACTCAAGGAATTAGTCGACATAAGGAAAGTAACTCCTTGATCAAAAATCAGAGTTACTTCCCTTTAATTAATACATGAAATGTCTGGAAACCTGACCTTTTTCTGGCACATTCTGTGCTAGTTTAGAATCAAATATTATTTTCTAAATTATAAATATTATTCATTTAAGGTCATGCAGATCAAGAATATATCAACTTTATGGGTCTTTACTATGTAGTTTTGGACCTTTAGCTTCACACACACACACACACACACACACACACACACACATGCAGACAACTGCCCTTTAGCAGGGGTACCCGGCATTGCCCGTGTGTTTAGAGGTGTGTGTTGGGGGGGGGGGGGTAAATCAAAACAAAAGAATAAGCAAAGTAATAACCCTGTTTGAATATAAAAAAAAAAAAAACGAACATGATGCAAAACGAACGATGTTAAAACTTCTTAAAAAAACTCTGAAAAATAAAAAAAAATAAACAACCCTGTTTCAATATTAAAACTGTTGGTGTGTGTGTGTTGGGTTGGTTGGTTTATTGGGGCTTCACGGCATATCAACCACTGTGGGTCATTTAATGCCAAGCTATGTATTTAGTTAAGATAGTTTTTGTTGTTTGTTTTTTTTTTTGGGGGGGGGGTCCCCCCGAGTTATGTATTTTAAATTTTTTTGAGTTTCTACGGTTTAAAGTGATTTGAAGAGTTGTATTTTTTTTTAAGTATTTGACGATTTGGTGTGGTGTTACCTTGTGAAACAATTCTTTGATTTCGTTTACTGTATAATATTTATTTCTGATATTTTCATATGTTTGACATTCTGTTAATGTTTTATTGTCATCTGTTTGTCGCAGAAAATGCATTTTGGTTTTTCTGTTGCTTTGATTAGGTGCGAGTGTGTTAATTTGGTATGACCGATGCTGATTCTGTTTAGAATGATATTTTTTCTTCGTCCTTTTGTTGTCGTTTTGTTTTTTATTATGGGTTGGTGCTCGTGTAGTTTGTTTTGGGTATATGTCCCATTCTGTTTGCCATTTATTTTTGTTATATTCCCTTATTTTTCTGCTGAAATCTGTGTATGGTATTTTGATGTTTGTTATATTTTTGCTAATGGCTTCTTTGGCTAATTTGTCAACTTCTTCATTGCCTGGAATACCAACATGACTTGGTATCCAGGCTAAGATTATTTCTTTACCTTTTTCAATAATTTCATTGTATTTGTTCATTATATCTAATATATAAGGATGCTCTAGTTCTTCTCCTTTTAGAGCTAAGATGCATGACAAAGAATCGGTATATATAATGAATTTTTTCTTATTGTCGTTCTTACTTCAAGTGCCATTTTGATTGCTTGTAGTTCTGCTGTGTATATTGATGCATGGATGGGAAGTCTTATTTGGAGATGGTTCTGTCCATCTGTACATGCCACACCTGTTCCTTTTTTGTTTTGGATCCATCAGTGTATACTTCTTTGTGTTGTAGGTACTTTTCTCTGAATTCACCGAAGTGGCTTTTATTTATAAAGTTGTTGGTATTGTTTTTTTGGTATTTAGTAATAGTCAGATCCGTGCTTGGATCTTTCAAAGTCCATGGTGGTTTGTTGCTTACTGTGTGTGTGACTATGTTATTAGGGTTTTCGTTAATTTGAGTTAATATTTCTTTGATGCGATATCCGAAAGAAGGTATGTTTTTTGGTTTGCTGGTATAAAAGTTTGTATATTGTAGGTTGAAGGGTTTTTTGTGTGTTGGGTTGTTTGGACCACTTTGTAGTTTTATTGCATATTGTGTTATTAATTTCTGCCATCTTAAATGTAGAGGGGGTTCATTGGCTTCTATGTATAGGCTTTCCATGGGTGATGTTTGATATGCTCCCAGACTAAGTATTAATCCTTGGTTTTGTATGGTTAATAATTTTTGGAGATAGAATTTACGGGTGGAGCTATATGTGATGCATCCATAATCTAATTTTGATCTTATGTGTGCCTGGTATATTTTTAACATTGTGTCTTGGTCTGCTCCCCAGTCTGTTTTTGATATTACTTTTTAAATTTTCATTGCTTTTTGGCATTTTTGCTTTAAGTTAGCGATATGCATATTGAAATTAAGTTTATTGTCCAGTGTAATACCTAGAAATTTCGTGTGTTGTGCTATTTGGGATTGGGTTTCCTTATATTTGTAGTTGTGGGTCCGTGTGTGTTGGGAGAGGGTAGATGGAAACTAAAAATAATAACCTTGTTTAAATATTAAAAAAAACGAACAAAATCAAAAAAAAAAAATAGACAGCAAAAAAGTTTTGGAAGAGATATAGGCTTGAACCCGAAACCTTGAGGTTAATAGTGATGACATAGCTTGACACTACAAAGCCAGGGACTTGGAAAGAGTCGAAAATAAACATTTAAAAACCCAGGTGGTTTTCTAGGTCAAATATCATTGTAAGAGAAAAGTCGCTTGAAATAAAAGATTTTTACGACGTTGTTTTCGTAAGTGTTAGGTATTATGATTTTGATAGCATATATAAAAAGTTATAAGAAATAGTAAACACCCCCCCTCCCCGAGAATCCCGGCGAAAAAAGCCTTTGCCGGACATACAGAAAAAATTCACACACACACACAAACACGCACACACATTTTCGCTTTTATATATATATAGATTAGCAGGGTTACCTAGCATTGCATGGAGATAAACTGTAACATATTCTATTAAAACTTCTATGTTTCTATCTTTATCATTATCCCTCCTTTGTTTTCCTCCCTTCTCTCTCCCCACCCACTACTCTCTCTGGAAATACATTTTATGAAGAATGAGTCAGCATAAGAGAAGTGACTCCTTGATTAAAAATAGAGTTACTTCCTTTTGGTTAGTACATAAAAGTGATTGAAAAAGACAACCTCCCTCAATGAAATCTGTGTCAGTTTAGAGTTAAATATATATCTTTTTCTAACTTTTAGATATTGTTCATCCGGAGCAACACAAATAAAGAAAATACCAACTTTGTGGATATAGTTTTTATTGTTTTTGAATTTTAGCCAGACTTCCTATTGCCCTTTGGGTCACTTCAAATGAGATTTGGCTCCAAGCTTCATCATAAGATTTTAAAGATTTTATGTCTGATCTCTTGCCTTTCTGATTAAAGTTGATATAACAGTAAACTCCGTATAGCAAAATTAGTTATATTGAAGTTAGGATTCTTTGGGAGACTCCTTTAGTTAAATAAAGTCAGAAGTACCAGGTGTGAGATATCAGCGGCCTTACATGTATAGGTGTTTAATCCATCTGGTTGCCATGTGTCACCTTTTTCTGTTTAAAATTTTTTGTACATTTTGGCATCTGTCAGACAGCTTTTAAAAATTGACTTCAAATTAACCACTCTCTGGCCAGATCTTTATTTTTCCATCTTTACCTTGGCCTTCCACTCTCAACTGACTCTGCTATCTCAACTGTTCTACATCCACTAACCCAAACACTGAGCCATTCTTTCAATATGACTAAACCAACTAAATCTCCTTTTTCTGCGTGCATCTCCTCATACTGTATAGATTTAATCAGATTATGTCTTGAAACCTCTATACATGTTAAAATATGTCAGAATACAAAATGTCTGCCTAAAACTTAATTTCTTATTTTTAATTTCTTGTTTTGTGGGACATTAATATATATATATATATATATATATATATATATGAACCTGTATTTAATGATAATACAAATATTGTTGAATAAACTTTCAGGATATCATACCTTGGCCTGCATTCGTAGACAGCTGCATCTGTAATCACAAGGCAGCCATCGAAGACTGTGTGTCTGGAAACATGTATGGAGTGAGGGCTGAGATCCGAACAAAGTTCTGCTTCTGAAAGTCCAAGGGAGGCTTCTTGCTTTTCATGCCAATAAAACGGAAAATTGATCTTTACAATTCCAAGGACTTTTTCTTCGCAGGGCAAATCAAACGTCTGTATTATTGCATCTGGATTTAAGACCTAAAAAGGAGAAAAGGAAAACAAAACCCAGTAGAAGAATTCTTAAAGAAAAGAAGGTACTTCTACAGCGCAGGACCCATATTGAAACCAATGTTTTTAAATGTTTCTGAGTACAAATTACGGAACCAATTTGTTAATAAAAAATCAATTAGCACTGACCTTAAATGAAACAATTTTTTCATTTTTTCTCTGACTTAAGTTAAGATCAATTAACCCCCTCCTCCTCTGTGTTAAGAATGAGTTTGATAATTTATTTTTTTATTTAAATCAATTTTTTTTTTTTTTTTTTTTTTGAAGGGATAAAATTTAAATTTAAACACTAACTATAACCAAAAAAGGCACATTTCTATTTACATGTGCTGCAATTTTAGGTTTCCATAAAATGTGTTTTTGGGAGAGGAAGGTAGAAGGGGGTTGAAAGAATAAAATTAGTTTTGGGGGAGACTGAACAGCTGCTTTGAGTGCAGTTAAATTGTTTTGTTTTTACGTTTATATGTTTGGTATTTTTTTTACACCTTTTTAATGGCTTTAAGATTATAAATTGTTTCAGCCAATTCTAATCTCAGAAACATCTGTTTTTGTAGATGCACTCTCCCCCCCCCCCAAAAAAAATAACACAATATCAAAAAACAGTAAAGCATAGAAAGTTTCATTGTACATGTGAAATGTCGAAATGTAAAGTAGGTCAGCAAAAATATAGTCGCCATTTTTATAAACAAGCAGTATGGGTCCTATGCTGTAAAAGCACTGAAAACTTATTGTTTTTTTTTGTTTTTTTTACAATTAGATTGCCATATATACCAAAAATAAAATAAACACCTGATATATGACAGTGAATGCTAGGCCGTCACTCAGACACACAACTTCAGTGCAATAACAGTCATCTGCAATGTGAAATTTGACCAAACAACACATCAGAGGATTTGCCAAGAGCATTATATTTAACCAACATAGAATTAATGGAGTCAATTACGCTTGTGTGATCATGTTGAATGTTCATCTTCCTGGATACAGTGTTGCAGAAGCATAGATGTCTTAAATCACATGGATAAAGGAATGCCAGATTTGCACAGAACAAAGAAAAACTAGGTCGGACCTCTGATGGAATAAAGAAAAATCAGGTCAAACTTTGTACACATATATTGACCTCTAATGAAACAAAGAAAGAATCTGTCAATAAAAGCAAGAGGTCTGACGAACACAAAAACAGGGTGAAAGGCGAGCAATCGTCACGTCATTAGCTCGTCACTCCAACTTCCACCTTTCACCACCCTTGCTCGTCCCGTCCTACGACCAGGCAGGCAAAATAATAAATAAATAAAAACAGTTTTATTATATAATTGTCTCTGTGTTTGATCATCAAAATGGCTGGAACAAGCCAGAATGTATATATTTATTAGCAGCACGCATCTTTATAGAAGTGCAACAAACATGGTTATATATACATGACAGTAATAAACAGGTAAATTGTTATAGAGAGAACTGCTTACACAACACACTGAACATGGGAAAAGTAATGTTAAATGAACAGAAGTTTATAATTCCCAAAAGTAGAAAAGCCTCGAATATATCTGTTAAGATATTGTTAAGATAAGAAAATCATCATCATCATCATATTTGGTTTAACATCTATTTTAGATGCTGGCATGGGTGGAACGGCTTTTAGAAAACTAATTTTCAAAGTAACCTATCTGCAGAGCATGAAACACAACCAACTTTCATCGGAAGTCATTTCCGTAATTGAGGCAAGATTTTTTTTTTATAGGTCAAATACTCTTCCTGACGTCAACCCAGTAGTTTTACCCATGAGCCGTGCTTCACTTGCCCTTAGGAAAAAAAGACGTCATCTTATATATTAATGATTTAGTGGTGTCCCCAAAGTGCAGTTTTAACAAAAATCCTTTCTCCATAAATGGCGTGATAAAGAATTAAAACAATTATGAATATTATTAGAAGAAGGGAAAAGAAAATGGCTTACCTGGTCACTTTCGAGTAATGTTTCTGCTTTCTGATTTGAGAGAAGGAATAGTTTTTTCCCATTCTGCCAAGTGTTTAGGAATATGATTCGATCTGTGAAGACTGTGTTGTGAGCTCCGAGTGGCAGTTTGTAGACGAATAATGGAGAATGTTGTATGGAACAGTCAAAAATCTAAATAAATAAGAAATAAGAAAATTAGAAAAAAAACTCAAATAAGTGATTATTTTTATTGTTTCATCACAAACTGTTTGAAAAGTATCGATATAAACATAGATAGTTGACCATTGAGTTCACACAATCTAATAATATAAACACAACCAGAAAAAGAGTTTCAAAAACTACTGGGTGAACTAAGTGCAAGATAGATACAAACATTGTGCTGAAAGCAACAGTTGGAATCTTAAAAAGATACTTCAGTCGCAGTGTCGGAAATAGCGGGTGAATGTCTAGCTTTTGGTAGGATGCCTAGTTCTCAGCAAAAACAAAAAGATAAAATTGAAAAACATAATTATTGGTCTTCCTAGTAAGTCTGTGGTTACAGTAAATATAACTCAACAGATAGAAATATTTTATAGCTATAAAATATGACTAGCAAATATTATATTTTCAAAATCTCTCTAATAAAGTTTTGCTTTTACAGGGTGAGGTTGTTAGCCTAACACATAATGTAGAGTAAATCATACTATATTCTGGCACAAAAATCTGGCTTATTCAGGAGCACTACCTTTTGTATAGGAAAAAAAAGAGTCATCTTCCCTGATTGCTATATATAGAACAGACATGGAAGAAGCCATTTGCTTTTTGAGTATATCTTAGCAACGAGCTGAAAGGACCCAGTTTCCAATTTTACCTGGAGTTACAAACAAGATCAACGTTGTAAAACATGGAAATTTATAAAATGACAGTGGACATTGAATATACTCATCACCAAACACCATGGAGCAAGAAAGTGTGCAACTTATTGAGCTTCAGAACGAAAGCATCAAGCTAAGAAAAGAGATTCTTTATAGTAATCCTAACATGTTGTGGGTAAAAAAAAAACAGAACAGCCCTCGATAGGATTGGACACCATTGACAGAGAATGGGCATTGTTTTTAGACATATAGTCTGATATATGTGAATTGGAAAACCCAGTCACAATTAAGAATGAACTATGAGAGACATGTACACTGGAAACAAACAGACTACTCTTTGAATGGGTAAGACCAGAGAGGCTCAACTCTGTCACAGAGGAGTACCTTCTATGTCAGACACAACTGGTGGCAGTAAAAGGATTACACAAAGTACACAGACAGAAATTCCATTATGAGGTAGAACAAAGCTCAGTCAGCAACACATTTCTTATTGAGTGTACATGGCTAAGCCAAATTTTGTGAATTTCGAATTCAGTGCCCAAACAAACTTGTTTGCAGCAAGCGGACCATTCAGACAACATGATTGCTGAGTAGATGATAGCTAGATCAAGAAACACCGAACACCATAGAAAGATACTGGCAAAGGTAGCTTCGCTTAATATATTGGAGCAGAGGTTTTCACTATTGGTGTGCCAAGAGGCAACAGACAAGTCAACTCCCCACTTTAACGATGCCACATACCCTCTTGTGTACAAAGGTCAAACGATGAAAAGGAAATCCAGGCTTCAACTTCACAATACATCAAATGTTGCAGCAGATGCAGGAAGATGTCACACTGTAGAGGATCGATAAATTAAAAAGATTGTCCAGCAGCTGAATGTAAGTGCAACTCTGGCAGAGTGGTGGGGCACCTAAAAAAGGTATGCCATAAATTTGAGAGGTTTAGAATGGAAGCTACAAACAAAGTATCAAAAAATTGAGATTATTTATATTCACTAACAGTATCCCAGATAATTCTTTTGCACGCAAACACAACAAAGTACAACCAGCAGACATGCTTCACCTTGAGTGAGATGAGGAGCAATTTTAGATGTGTGCCCCAGAGCTACCCCACTCAGTGACAAAAGAGGTAACTATGATGCCTGAAACTTATGCAAGACCTAAATGTGTACTGAAAAAAAACAGTGAACCAGTGCAATCATTGTGTCCATGCTTCTGCAAACTCAGGAGCACAGATGTGCTCAAGTGGGCCTGAAATTCAGAAACTCCTGGGATACCCAGAGTACCTTGTGTCAACCACTCATTGGATATGGGGCATAATGGACAGTTGTTTACACATGAGAGGTGTCTTGTTTCTGCACATAAAGATAGAAACAAAAGAGATATGACAGGCCGTATATGTGTCAGAAAACACCTCTAGGCTTTGTCACAAATGGCCTTGAAGGAGCTTAACTTATTGCCTCCCAATTTCCTGACTTCACTATTGTGGAACAGTTCCTTGAAGAACAGGATAGAACTGGCCCCATATGGATGTCCACGTAGAGCGAATGGCCCGAGGAAACTAGAAACCAGCCTGTTAAAATCAACAGAAGTGAACAGACATGAACTGAAACAATGGCTAATGGAACATTTTAAATCAAGCACCATCAACAAAAAGTCAATATCAACCACAGCAAACAATGGAGGGTAAATCCTTAGGAATAAAATTAATTCCAAGGGTCACACCAACAGCCATTTACACACCAATATCTGTTCCTTATCACTTGGAAAAAAAAAAAAAAAGGTGAAGCAGAACAGAGACAAAAATGTCGCACTGGAGATACCGATAGGCACAACTACTACTTGGTGTTCAAGGATGGTGGTCATGCCAAAAAAGAAACCGTCTCCAAGGCACACGATGGATCTACAGAAGTTGAATCATACCACTATGAGAGAAACACATCACTCCTGATTTTCATTCAATCAGGTTTCAATGATACCAGTGCACACCAGAAAAACGGTACTGAATGCATGGAACAGCTCTAACAATCTATTATTATCCCCAGCTGCATGGGATGCTACTACATTCATTACTGAATGGCATCATTATAAGTACTGTAGAGCCCTTCAAGGATTCCCTAAATAATCGGCTTGATGACATCACTGTATATGACTCATAAAACCAAATGCATAAACAACAGCCTCCTATGGGATGACTCTTCATTCTGGCACACAATTGACTACATCTGTCACTACACAAACAAAGGGATTGTTTTTAAGACAAATTTCACTTTATTGGAGCAGAGATGGTGTTTGCAGGATTTCTGATTACTGCAAACGGTGTTAAACCCACAAAAAAAATGACAGAAGCTATCCTTCACTCCCCTATCTCAACAAATATCATTAGGGTTAGGTTCTAGTTTGGACTCTTGAATTAGGTGTCATATACCTTTTTACAAGCAGAAGCTATGTCCCTCTTTAAAGAACAACTAAGGATAAAGAACAGAAAGTTCTATCGGGATGAAAAACTTGAGCGCCAAGAATCAAAGAGAGTAATATAAAAGCCAAGTACGGCCAAGGATGGAATACTGTTGCCATATCTGGGCAAGAGCTGCCAAAAACAGCCTATCATGCCTTGACAGAGTACAAAATAGACTTCGTGGTTTAGTGGGGGATGCCCTTTTCTCTACCCTGCAACCCCTCTCCCACAGAAGAGACGTTGCGAGCCTATCTTTGTTTTATCGTTATTTTCATGGCAGGTGCTCGTCTGAACTCCAATCCCTGGTCCCCCCTCGCCAATCTTTCACGAAAAACACCCGTCTAGCTGAATCCACTGTGAAAAATTTCCCCCACTCTATATCTGTGCCTAAATCAAAACGCGGATTTCATGAACAAAGCTTCTTTCTTAGAACTGCACGCCTGTGGAACTCTGTTCTGTCTGCCTGCTTCCCTCCAGACTACAACTTGGATATCTTCAAGTCTAATGTTAACAAATTCCTAATGAACCGCCCCCTTAAGTAAACACTTCATCAAATCTCCTCACTAACGTAATGTACTTGCAATAACCCTTATCCCTGAGTGGCTTCCGGGCCTTGATAAGTGGTGATCTCTGTGTAAAAAAAAAAAAAAAAAAAAAAAAAGAAGGTTGATAAAGGTATCTAAATGTTCGAAATAAACAGAGTAACAAGACTGGCGACAGATTACAGCAAAACAGGAGTATCATACTTCCTATGTCAGAAATACTGTAGATGTGAGGGTAAATTGAACTGGAAGCTCATTCTGGTTGGATCCCATTTTACAAATGAAGTAGGATTATGATACGCACCATTTAAAGGAGAAGCTTTAGCCCTGGTCTATGGGCTAGAATCCTGTTGAATGTTCATATGCAGATGCCCGGATCTGCTGATAAGACTAAATCACCTGCCACTAACAAAAATATTTTCTAACTAGGCTCTAGAAAATATGAAAATGTCCACCTGTTAAATTTCAAGGGAATGATACTGAAGTACAAATTCCAGATAAAACATCATTCTGGAAAACTTTAGCCCCTGATTCTGCATCCCAATGCCCTCCATGTACCCAACTGAAAAATCATGACCAAATGATTAATACTTCAATCAAAGCCACCTTCACATTGATGTAAGAAAATGATCTTAAATTGAAGGCTATTAGATGGAAAAGGATCGCGGCCGCGGCAGCCTCAGATGAAAAACGCAGAACCTCAAGAAATCTAATTCAAAATGGCAACCTCCAGTCATGCAACAACTTCCCACTCATACCTTACGTTTTCTGGCCTATGTGTGAAGAATATTATTGCCTGGAAGTAATTATTATCAAAGGCAACAAAATCCAGATACCTTTACAACTTCATTCTGCACATCAAGGCATAAATGGTATGTTGGCAAATGTAAGACAATTGTTCTGGCTGGGTTTGGGTACCGCACTTGCAATACGATTGCAACATCTTAGCCCAGGGAGCTTTTGATGTCACCAGGTCTAGAATTTCCATGTATGCATAGTTAAAAGTCATTTGTTCATGACAACAGGAAGTAACCAAAAGTGATCTCCCCTGAACAAGAAGTAACCAGGAGCAATCTCCATTAAACAAGTAACCAGGGGCTACCTCCCTTGAACAAGAAGTAACCAGAGGTGATCTCCCCTAGTAGCTATATATAGGAGAGACATGGGAGCAGCCATTTGTTTTTATGCATATCTCAGCAATGAACTGGAAGGACACAGGTTCCCACTTTGAATCAGAATGTGATATGGTTTCTGCTTAGGAGAACACTTTCTCCAGCATTATCTTCTTCTTTAGAAGCGGTATTGCTTTATCTTGGTTGGATCAGGTAGCGCTATCATAAAATGTCAACGCGTCCCATCCAACTATTTTTTTTTTAATTATTATAACGGCAACAATTGTACTATTTGTTCAAGATATATTTCTGAGTTATTTCATTATTCCGTTTACTTATGTATATACCTTTTGACAAATTTAAATGCTTATTTAACCGTTTCTCTATTACTATTTTTCCAATAAACGTGTTTATCATCAACAATAAGAAACATGAATAATTGCAACTAGGTCTGTAGAGAATAATTAAGTTGAATATGAAATATTTGTACTTTATAGGTTGAATACACACAACCAGAAAATGATAGGACAAATCCAGTTTGCATGACCTAAACTTCTCCTTTGCCTTAAACTGAAAATGTTTAACTATAGAAACAGCAGATATACAAAAGAGCAAAAACAGCTACTAAAGAAAAAATTTATAAAGCTATGTTTCATATGTTTTTGAAGTTGAGTGTAGATATGGTTTTCGAAATAGAAAACATTATTAGATATTAACAGTACATGCTGGGCATTGTCTAGTAATGTATTTGCTAGTATTATTTTTTCTAAATTCTTTTCAGATAATACTTTGTCTGGGTCAACCATCTTAAAAATTTAAAGATTTTACTGTATTGATTGAAACAAATAAATATTTTTGAAAAAAAGCATGATTTAAGATATTTTTTTATTCCAATTAGATCAAAGTGTAGTATCTGTTCTTCAGATGCTGAACTTCCATTTCTTGTTCTCTTTCGGTGGATGATCAGTCCTTCACGACTGAGACAATTTTTTTTTATTTTTGTACCTTTTCTCCACGTTAAAAAACGACCCTGGTGTCTAACTCTGTCCCGTGGGGAGGCATAGTAAATAGGTACTCTATATGAACGAATACAAAGTTATGTCCCATTTTTTTTTTAAGATTTAAGATCTAAAAATAATTCTGACTCAGAAAAATTACTTTTTAAAGTAATCAAATCAAATTATATTTTATTTTTCCTAACAGCATGCAGCAATGATCCACAACAACAAAAAAAAAACGGACAAACTAAAATATTGGAAGAAACTGACCGTGTCTACTTTATATATGAGAGGATTGTATAGGATTTGATCACAACATTTCATGGATGGAAAGTGGATCTGATTGGTTAGTTTAATCATGTGATATGGAAAAGATTTGAACTCGTATTTTGCATTGTATCATTTGGATTAATGAGACAATTGTTATCTGCACAACATTTCAGCAGATAACACTCAAGATGAGAACATTAGTCCAATTAATCCAAATGATACAAACAATCATACCACATCTCAAAATTTCAGAATTGTATTTTGCAGTTCAAATAAATAAATAAATAAATAAAAGGCATACTAAAATGATGAATAATAAGAGACTCCAGACCACTAGACTGATAGAAGGAAAAATAGACATCCATAAGACGAATAAAACATATTTTAAAATAAAATCATTGAAATCTCCTTATGTTGTCTATTAGTCTTTTCTGTTTTGGATGCAATAACCACAAAATAAATCCTATAGTTCTGATTTTTTTTTAATTTGTTCTCCACAACTCAGAGCAAAAAAAAATTGCACATAGCTCATGGTATTTTTTACTAATTTTTATATACATGCCAGGAGTGGCCACTAAGGAGGTCCTTAATGCCCAAAGTAAGCACGAAGGTGTGATTGTTTCAGTTCTTGCAGTTGGTGATGTCACAGCAATTGGTGATCTGACCAACTTTTGCTCCTCTCATCCTCTAAAAGTCTCTCAATATACAACAAACTATCCAGCAGGTGTATACAAATTATTGTGCTAGTTTCTGCATTGCTAACAATCTGGGTAGATAATAAACATAGACAAAACAACAATAAAAAAATACTTACTTGATAAGTACATGTGCGACAACACTGGGCAGCAATCAGTTGGCGTCCCTTTGCATACTGGGCAGATAATTGTACAGCACGACCAAACTGAGGGAAATAGACTGGCCAAAACAGATCCTGATAGCCAGCTGAATGAAGATAAAGAGAGGACAGGGCATAGATTAAGATACAGTGTTTGGGTTAGGGTGTAAGTTTTGAGTTGCTAGTAACATAACAATAGATCTTGATAGTAAGTTGAACAGAGAATATATATATATATATATATATATATATATATATATGTATAAGGAATGAAAAAATATAACCAGCGGTGGTTGACGTTATGTTTAAAGAAAAAATAGAAAAAACCGAATGAAATTATTAAAAAATCAACGTTTCGTCCTTGTTTCAGAGGACATCTTCAGGATAATTGAAATAAAAATGTGATAAAAGAAAAAGTCATAGATCGTGCGAAAAAAATCCAACCCATGTCGGGAAATTAAGAGTGTCGTAGATTTTTGTATTTTTGGTGTGGGTGGGAATGAAAATAGACTTGGTTTTCACCTGATACAAACAACTTCCTCAACCATAAAACAGACATTAAAAACTACCAAACACTCTCCCAAAACCCTCACATCCGATGCCGGTATATATTCCATCCCATGTAACAACTGTCAACAAGCGTACATAGGTGAAACACAACGAAAATTGAAATTAAGACTTAACGAGCACAAAAGAGATATAAGGAATGGCAACGCCCTAAATGCACTCTTTTGCCATTGTGCAGAACACGATCACTCATTTAATTTAGATCAAGCGAAAATTATTAAATACGTGATAGATAGAGCTAAAAGAAGACTTTTAGAATCAGCACTAATATTGAATACTAATACTATTACGCAAAGCATTTAACCCCTAGCATAGGGAAAATAATAATCAAAGAGCAAGGTATCAGAGTGGATCCTGGCTAGCCATTTTTCCTTGAATGTTTCAGGAAAATGAGTAGTTTCGCAGAAGAAAAAAAAAAAAATAAATAAATGTACATATTTATTCTCATGCATTTTTAAAAGTGTATATATAGACATCAAACAACCTTCCCATACGCACACATATTCGTCCTTTCCCGACATGGGTTGGATTTTAAAAAACCGTCTTTTTTCGCACGATCTATGACTTTTTCTTTTATCACATTTTTATTTCAATTATCCTGAAGATGTCCTCTGAAACAAGGACGAAACGTTGATTTTTTAATAATTTCATTCGGTTTTTTCTATTTTTTCTTTAAACATAACGTCAACCACCGCTGGTTATATTTTTTCATTCCTTATACATTCTGTCGAAATGGAAAACCGATCTTCTCTGCGAACATATAAGAGCATCTTAATCGCAGCAAATTCTCACAACAACAGGAGAATTTTTCTGGAAAAATGTATTGAAGAAAAAGTCATACCTGCATGCATACCTAAATCTTTTAAAACATCAGACCATATTTTCCCGGATTACATTGAGAAATATCTTTTGTCATCTATAATATATTTAAAGCACCAAAGCTCTCATCTTTTTCGGAAAGCCAGGATATTAATTGCTGATTATCAACAAAATTACAAGAAAACACCCAGATCAATTAAGAACATTTACAGATCTATCAAAAAATTTAACACACCCCATAACTTTAAATTGGATAACAAACTTGCGAAATTGATAAAAAACAGCAAATGGAAAACTTTGGGACGTCCAGACCTTATTCTAAACCTTACTTCCAAACCACTCTCGGACATTGAAACTGAAGCTCTCAGTTTCGGTCTTAAATTCGCTACCGGCAAGCATTCGAAAATCACCACTAACACAACCCTTAAAAATTATAGACAAGAAGACTCTGATTTTACTAAAGGCTTCATACAAGGGATAATAGCTTTAACAACTACCCAACCTCAAGAATTAGCACTACCAAAAAGATACATTGATGCCTTAAAACTTTTAACAAAAAATAAAGACATTATTATTTCACAAGCCGATAAAGGAGGTGGTATAGTTATAATAGATAAAGACCTATATCTAAAGAAAATGCACACACTATTGGCAGACGGAGATATATACACTCCGATAGATTTAAAATCAATAGAAAAAGATTTCGATACTTTTAATAAATCCGTAAAGAAACTTATCGGAAATGATAAAAAATGGATAAATAACATAGAATACCACCCCACTATTCCTATATTATACGGCCTCCCAAAAATACATAAAGAGAACGTCCCTATGAGACCTATAATATCAAACATTGGAAGCGTCACCCATAAATTAGCACGAGCTATTGCCCAAATTTTAACTCCACTAATGGGCACCATCAGCACTTCACATATCAAAAACTCTGGTGACCTCCTAAATAGAATAAAAAATATGGACATGCAAAATAAAACCATGCATAGTTTAGACATAATTTCCCTGTACACCAATATTCCAATCAAAAAATGCCTTAATCTACTCCACAAGCACTTAATCAAAATTAAAGCCGACCTACCTTTTTCCTCAGATACACTAATACAAATTATAAAACTCATCACTGATAGAACCTACTTTCAATTTAATAATTCTTACTATAGACAGAAATTTGGACTCCCTATGGGTAACCCCCTTAGTGGTGTACTAGCCTGCTTATTCTTAGAATTCTTAGAAACCAACTCTTTTAAACACAGACTTCCTAAAAACTCCACATATTTTAGATATATAGATGACATTCTTATTTTTCTCCCTAAAAACACACAAATAGAACAAATTAGAAATAAATTAAATTCAGTGGAACCATCTATAAATTTTACACATGAATCTGAACAAGACCACTCCCTAGCTTTTCTAGACATATTCCTCATCAGATCAGAAACCGATCTGAGTTTCAAAGTACATAGAAAGACCACACACAAAAACGACTATATTCATTACTACTCACACCACGATGATAAAATAAAGACGGGCATGATTATTGGTTTTTTCTTACGTGCCTTTAGAATATGCAGTCCCCAATATCTTAATGATGAATTTCAATATATTACGAATGTTTTAAGAAAACTACAGTATCCATCCTATTTCATTTCTTACGCAAAGAAAAAAGCTACGAAAATACACTATAACATAAACACACAGAAAAATAAAACAAATACCTCACTATTAAACAAACATCTTTTCATTCCCACCCACACCAAAAATACAAAAATCTACGACACTCTTAATAGACTTGGTTTTCACCTGATACAAACAACTTCCTCAACCATAAAACAGACATTAAAAACTACCAAACAATCTCCCAAAACCCTCACATCCGATGCCGGTATATATTCCATCCCATGTAACAACTGTCAACAAGCGTACATAGGTGAAACACAACGAAAATTGAAATTAAGACTTAACGAGCACAAAAGAGATATAAGGAATGGCAACGCCCTAAATGCACTCTTTTGCCATTGTGCAGAACACGATCACTCATTTAATTTAGATCAAGCGAAAATTATTAAATACGTGATAGATAGAGCTAAAAGAAGACTTTTAGAATCAGCACTAATATTGAATACTAATACTATTACGCAAAGAAAAGGCTTCTACCATTTAACCCCTAGCATAGGGAAAATAATAATCAAAGAGCAAGGTATCAGAGTGGATCCTGGCTAGCCGTTTTTCCTTGAATGTTTCAGGAAAATGAGTAGTTTCGCAGAAGAAAACAAAAAAAATAAATAAATGTACATATTTATTCTCATGCATTTTTAAAAGTGTATATATAGACATCAAACAACCTTCCCATACGCACACATATTCGTCCTTTCCCGACATGGGTTGGATTTTAAAAAACCGTCTTTTTTCGCACGATCTATGACTTTTTCTTTTATCACATTTTTATTTCAATTATCCTGAAGATGTCCTCTGAAACAAGGACGAAACGTTGATTTTTTAATAATTTCATTCGGTTTTTTCTATTTTTTCTTTAAACATATATATATATATATATAATATAAAGCTGTGTGTGTGTGTGTGTCTGGTCACGAATAGGCTCCTATATGGTTGACTATTTTAAAAAACTGATTACATATAATGATAGAAGATGCATGGAGACACAGGAATGGGTATGTTTGATCTGGCAGAATGGTGGTTCATTAAAATTGTGGGGTCTGCATTCGCGCCTGGTCCACAAAGTATGGAAATAAAAAATTTAAAAATTAAAAAAAAAAAAAACATTTACAAGTGTTTTTGATATAGATGTACATAAGAACAATTTGATAATTATGTTTTAACTTAAATAGGGATGGTATAATAAAATTGTGGAGTCTGCGTTCGTGCATAGCCTCCATAGAATGGAAATAGGCACAAACATTAATAAAGACTTTTCATATCTATCTATATACTTTGATAATTATGTTTCAGTTTGAAGAAATATGGTATAATAAAATTATGGGTTGTTCATTCGCACCTGACCTCAATAGAATGGAAATATGTCACAAAGTTTAACAAGGTTTTTTAATATAGACCCACTGAATATTGTGATAAGTGTTTCAGTGTGAACAGGTATGGTATAATAAATTATGGAGTTTATCTATTTTATTTTTACTTTCATCATATTTTGCTTTGGTTTTGATACCCCCAAATTCGAAGCTATCTTTTTGCAATCCTTCCTTTTCATAACCTATCATACTTTCATAAATCAGAGCCCATTTTCTGTAGGCTGTTTTTGAACCCAGTCAACGACGAGTAAATTTGCTAATATACACATATATATATATTAGATAAAAAGATGAAGAAACAAAAATAGATACGATGTGAGGATTGCACAAATCTTCATTTACTGATCCTGAAAGAAGTAAAAAATTTGAAGAAAATAAAATTATAAAAAATGTTATTATACATAAAAATGTATAAATATGTAAATGACATATAAATAAGCACCGATTTATGAAAATCAAATATTAGTTTTAGTGATAACCTATGACCTTATACATTTCTTAAGCTCTCCTGAACTTTAATAATATGAAACCAGTGTTATTTTCACTTGAATGAGAATCATGTTATCTCACCTGAAATATACTCAACATGAAGAAGAGAATGAAAGCCGAACATGTCCAAATTTTAACTGATTTGATAAAAATTTTGAAAACTAAAACAATAATAATTTTAACAAAATGTACCTTCAGCACCTCAAGTATACTTACAGATATAACGAATGGACTCAATAATTTCTTTCCATAATGTATTCAAAATTCCTCTAGACTTTTACCAAACATACCATAGAAGAGAAGTGTTCTTTTCTTTCTTGAAAATTTACAGCATTAAACCAATTCTATCATTATTTCTAGCCGGAAATCCCAGACTTAACACAAGTTTACTTATTTAGATTTTGGAAACGTATAGTACAGCATATTATTTTGTTGGCCAACCACCTATATTGGTCAGATTTTACAGTAATAATGGTTAGAGTAGAACTAAGTTAGAGTTTTTATCATGTAAACAATCCTTAGCAATTCCTGAATGCCTTGCTGACTCCATTTGTTTGGTTAATGATTCAAGCCAAAACAAAAAAAAAAATAACTTCAACTGAGCAGATGTGAGAGTGATAATATTTTGATACTAATATTGTTTCGCTAATCAAACCATGTAATTCAAGAGAATGGTAGTGAGTTTTGTTTTGGGTTCAATACATGGAAATTGCATGATTACATAATGTGGTAGTGACCAATCGATGAAGGATCGATTATTACATAGTGATTACTGATTGGTGGGGGGAAAACACCATGGTTCGCCAAACTCACACCAGTACCCAATACAAAAACACAGGGACAAGCAAATTTTGGAAGAGTCTGAACTAGTTCCCAGCTGACGACACCTCCTCCCCCGTGTCACCCGCTAACCCCCACTCTCAATGACTACAAAGTGATGGGAACATTACTAGATAGAGAGAGAGAGAAAAAAAAAGAAACAAATCATTTGTTGCAGATAGGTTTTTCTTATGTTTTTTTTTTTATAATTAATTGTTACATGCAACTGTAAATATTTGTGTTGTTAAAAAAATGTATTTGGAATTTAATTTCACCGTATAATACCAAAACATTGTAGTTAGAAGTTTTATTTGATAATATAATTCTTGTAAAAACAAGAACTGACAAGTGGAGTTTTTATTTATTGTCTACAGGATTTATAATTTAACTATTAAACTAAACAGTCCACCTGAGTTAGTTTCTTACAGGAGACAGCAAGCAGAAAAGGCACCTACCCTAGCGCCGGGAACAGGTTGTGGCCCATGAATCTAAAAGAAACATAGAGTAGGGGGCACGCCACACCTATTTCCTTGCAGACTTTGAATTGTTTTCCTTTGTTTTTTTTTCTTTTACTTATGGATTTCTTGTAGAAATGGAATAACCAGAATCGCACAGTAAACTGATCGTATAGACAATCAAGGCCAAATTGCTGAACTTTCCTGAGTGTTCCAAAATTGGTACCACCTAGAACTGCACTTATGTACAAGTGAACACTCGTTGGAGTCTTCATCAGGTTACATTTGGGTGCCATTTTGACCAGAATTCAAACCCGGTGATCCCTTCAGGTTACATTTTGTTCTCTTTTCTAAAAATTTATTGCCTTTTGAGTCTTTTATGAAGTGCTGTACTGTTTTTATGTTATTTTGATATGAAGATGATACAATTTTCTGTTATATTTTGATTATTATTTTGTTAAGGTTTATTATGTTTGTTGATGTGCAATTAGACATAAGAAAACAACA
Source organism: Euprymna scolopes (assembly GCF_053919585.1). Classification (NCBI taxonomy): domain Eukaryota; kingdom Metazoa; phylum Mollusca; class Cephalopoda; order Sepiida; family Sepiolidae; genus Euprymna; species Euprymna scolopes. The sequence goes on along the minus strand of NC_136482.1, from coordinate 112,485,942 downwards.
AATAGAGTTTTAATAAAATTGTAAAATTAAAAAACCCGAAGGCCGTTCCAAAAGTAATGACTCCTATTTTTTTATCCCAGTGGATCAGAGGGGATTTCAAATTGCATTGTTATGATGACTGAACTTAGAGATTCAACACCTGAAAGTTTACTCTCTGCTGCAAATACTGATGGTATGAGACTAAAAAAGCGATCACTGTTATGGATGTATGTCAGAAGCAAAGATGTATCATTGATTTCCTTGCAAAAGTACATTAACAATGGTGGTGACTATGTAGAAAAATAAATTCTGAAGCAGAGAAGGTCACGTTTTAATGGTACTACTCCCGTCTTCGCAGCTCTTCAACATTGAGTTAAAAAAAAATAGGAGGCTTTACTTTTGGAATAATCCTTGTATATACTTTATATTTACATACCAGCCTGATCAATAATGCTAACAACATCTTGGAAATGGTCCTCTTCAATGGACAGCCCTGTGGCAAGTTGAATATCTTCGGACCAATCTGACCTATTATTCTTCTCAAGCAGCAACTTCCACTGAGAACCTTTTTTTGACGTCACCTGAAATAAGAAAAAAGGTGAGAAAATAAATATCCCAGTGATCTGTGAGCAGATAAAGCGAGAAATAATAAAATGTAGAATTTTGGAAGCAAATACAATTTTTTAAAATAAATTCTTTGATTCTTCTTCACAAAAACACTCTGGCAATATTTAACATGATACTGAGTAGGTTATGCAAGATTACATTAGCAAATGGGAGTTATGTGACTGTAAAAAAAGATAAAGTAGTGATGTAGACACTTTTCAGAAGTTAGGTAAAATAGTGAGATATGACAAACAAAAAAAGAAATACTGGAAAGTCTCTTTAGTTTTGTCTACGAGACGAGGCAAGTGTGTTTGTGAAGGACTTTTTCCCTCCCTCTTACAGCGGCCCATTAATGTATAATGCTCTCAGAGCAATTTAAAGAAAAATAAAACAAAGAAAAATATTGTAATGCAAAAGGATAATGTGTTTTTATTTTATTATTAGGAGATATTTTTAATTACTGCAAGGGAGAAACTACTCTACAACTGTTACAGACAACATTATACGACACATGCCGAAAATATGTTCACTGCATTCCGGTTGATTTCTTGGAGCTGTGATCTAATGAAGTTAAGTGGCTATGTTAGAAAAGTAATCATGTGATTAATTCCTTTTTTGTTTTTTAATTGAAAAATATATTCTTTATTGCAAGATATATTTATTGTAACATATACATTGTTTAGCTCCCGTGCTTTATACTTGCATGACAATATCATGGTAAATAGTTGTCTTTTTTATTTTATTGATCTATAACAAACATTAAAGCATGTTTTGTAATGGTGGTTATAATTAATAACGATTAATCTCTCTCTCTCTCTCTCTATATATATATATATAGAACAAATGTCAGTTTATATGTCCAGCTAAAACTTGAAAAACAGACAACAAACACCTACAAAGTAGTTTTTGCTGTTTAAACTGGAGTAAACCTGGATGTATAATATCTAAAAAAAATAAATAAATAAATAAAATAAAAATAAAAATATTTATTATTTGGGAGTCAAATGGCCATTTACATCATTAGATGTTATCAAAGAGTACACACATCTTTTATTGCTATTATTAAAGGGAAGTAATTCTGACTTTTTTTTCACTGAATTAATCAAGTTGTCTGTGTACGAGATTGATCAGTTGGCTTCATAATCAGTTTTAATATAAAGATGTTACACTTTTTAGCTCTTTTATTCTGTTTTTATGTCTATGGGTAGTGCTGGGTAGCCCTGATAGTTATTATATAAAGGGCAAATGTCTCTATGATCAGCTAAAACTTGAAAAATACACAAAGTTTATCCTGGGCAATGCCAAGTAACCCTACTAGTTTTCTATATAATAATATGCTAAAGCAATTTCCTCCACCCCTTTTTAAAAAGATGTTCTCTCTATATAGGGTGAAAACTCACGATACATTATAACACATTGTTGAATAATTCAGAGAGAGAGCTGCCATGCTACAACTGCTACTACACTCAGTATTGAACATCACATTATGGAAACAAATGCTGTTACCACTGCCAATAGATGACACTAGTTGATATGTACTGATCATATTGGTTAACAAATGAAACCAGATGTGTTATACAATGATACAAATGTTAATATTACTACTGCTGCTCCTGCTAATATTAAAAACAAACTCTTATAAGCTCTAAAACTATGGAGTAGAATTACAAATTTGGCATGAAGCACACTTGGCATGTGAAAAAGAGAAAGAGAGAGACTTGAGATAAATTTAATATTACCAAAGTAGCAAACCAGAAAAATGCTCAACTCAAAATCTGCAATAAATGGCGTCCAATAAGATTCAGTTCCTTATATTAGACCTCGTCCATTTCAACAATGTTTCAAAAAAAAAAAAAAAAAAAAAAAAAGAACTTTATATTTTTCTTCAAAAAAGTCGTAGGCATATTTATGATCAAACGGCACTATGATTGGTAAGAAACTTCATATTTCAATGTTTCTAAAATAAATTAAAAAAAAAAAAGAAGCTTTTTAAATTTTCAAAAATAATTTATTTAAAATACAAAAACATGTCTAAATAAAAATCAGACCACCTACTTGAATACTTATTTTTGTAAAAACAAAAAAAAAAAATAAAATAAAAAAAATAAAAAATGATTAAAATAAAAATTACTAAAAAAGTTTACCTGAATTTTTTTAACTCCTATTTGATTACTCATTTTTTAAATCAAAATAAGAAGTCTTTATATCAGGAACCAAATCTGACCAGACACCGTTTCATGCAAATTTAGCATTAAATTCTGGTTTGACACAAAAGTTTACTATTATTGACTACTGATAATAAAAAGAACATTTTTTTATGGTGCTACACAAAATGATTATGAAGGGTCAAATAAGAAATAAGATGGAAAAAGTGAAAACTGGGAGTACCATCCAACCTTCACTAGAAAGATGTGGAGTGTAATTGGAAGATATATTGCCACTCAAATTCCAGAGAAGGCCAATAGTCATTATCAGTGAGAAAACAATGGTAGATCAATGTAGTGATAATGCCAAGTGATTTGCAATGGCTATCAAAAGAGGCAGTATAAATTAAAAGAAAAAAGTAAAATATTACATACCAAGAGATAAGTAAGCAACTGCTGGTCATCATAAACAAGATCAAACTTGACCACATATGACTGGATACTTGTACTGGTCAATAAATGCTTTGTAGACAGGTCAATGAAAAATACCTCTCCTAACTGGAAAAAATTAAAAAGAACATTAAATGGTTACTGATAGGCAAGTATTTTGGGAACAGATAACTTATAACAGAATGAAATATAATACTGAAATAAACGACAACAATAAGAATACTAATAATACCACCTCTACTGGATAGCTAGGGAAGAGACTGGGAGTTTGGGGAGGCTTATTGCCACCAAAATTTCAGTAAAGATCAATGGTTATTGCCAGCGAGAAATCAATGGCAAATGACTGTTGTGATAGCACAAATTTATTTGCAAAGGTTATTAAAAGATGTGAAGAGTACTGGAAATCTGAGGAGATTTTGTTACCCATACTTCGAGGAACATCACCGGTTGTTATCGTTGAGGAATCTCTGATGATGATTTGTGTGAAAATTCTTAGTGAGTGAAATAATATGATATCCGATTTAATTTTAACATTTGTTTTACATGCTGGCATACATTGGATAGCTTTTAAAAATTCATTTTTAAGCTAACCTATCTCTGTCAAGGTTTTTATTTATTCCTCTATCTTTCAAATCTATCCTCGAGATGTAATCTTTGGCCTTCCCCTGTCAACTGACCCTGCTACATCAACTACTACAGACCTAAGAACTCTCCGCCATTCTTTCAATATGACCGAATGTTAAGTTTTGAGACATTTGTGTTGAACAAAGATAGCGGCTTAGTTCAGATCAGTAACCAAGATGGCGGTGTAGTTCAGATCAGTAACCAAGATGGCGGCGTAGTTCAGATCAGTAATCAGTAACCAAGGTGGCGGCGAAGAATTAAATGCGGTCTGTGACATAGCAAATGGCGAACTGACTGAATCCAAAATTTGACGATTTTTTATAATGATTTTGCGACGTTTTGATTGGTTGTTTAGCACAGCCATTGGTTATAAAAATGATTGACGAATCCATTCGTCTCATACCCCCATTAGAAGTCAAAAACTTTTTACACACCCCCTTTTTTGATATAATGGAAAAATCCTTTCGGATTCAATTTTGGTTTCACTTGAGAAAAGGAAAGAAAAATAAATAAACAAAAAATAAAAATAAATGAACAAAGAAAAATAAATAAACAAAAAATAAAAATAAATGAACAAAAAATAAAAATAAATGAACAAAGAAAAATAAATAAACAAAAAATAAAAATAAATGAACAAAGAAAAAATAAGCCAATAAAATAATTGTTTTTTTTTTCTCTTTCTTCTGGTTTTTATGGGAATTTGTCTTTATTCTCATCGGTCAAAAAGAATTAATATATTGGTATAATGTGTGCAAAAAGAAGCCATTTTTTTTTTTTTTTTGATACATACGAAAATAAACACTTTTTAAATATATATAAACATACAAATAGAATACTTTTCAAATACATATAAACATATGCACAAAAATTCACAAATATACATTTGGTTTTGTTTTAACAAATGTTTGCCAAAAAAAAAAAGATACAAAAAGAACTATTTGACAAAATAAGAAGTTTACAAAAAGGTTTTAACAAGTGGCTTTTTTTTTTTTTAACAAAAAACTGGAAACATTATGTTAGGTATTAATTGGTTAATTTGGTTAGTAAGGTAGAAATGGCCGCAGTTTAACATCGTGCCCGGGACAATTAACAATTTTTTTTTTTTTTTTTTTTTTTTTTTTGGTGTTATTTTAACTGTTCATGCTTCTCCTTTTTGGGTTTCTTAGATTGTTTCTCCCCATCGGGCTGATCGGACCTGCTAAGTCACAATGCACAAGTGAGAGAGTTTTCGTAGCTTTTTTGTCTGGCGTTCGGCTTATATCTTTTGTCATTTTCCCCTGTGCACGCACATCACAATTTGGGAGATCGTCCAAAGGTATTATTTTCATGCCTTCGACTACATTTGGTAATTTTTTAATATCAGCTGTATTGCAGTGTCCTAGAATTTTATGCCAGGTTTCCAAGTTGTGACAGGCAGTTTTTGAGGGAACCATACTTTTTAAATAGTATAGTCGGCCATTTTCTTTAATGTCAAATACAGTTCCATTGGGGTATGTCAATTTTTATGTATTTTGGCCAAATTGTATATTCGCGCCTTGTTTAATTGCAGCCTGCACGGAAAATATGTCTTGCTTAAATGTAAGTATGAACAGAGCATTCTTTAGAATACAGTTACAGATTTTGCCTTTATTATTTTTTAGGTATATTTTAGCATCGCCTTTTTTTAAGACTATATCATTTATTTGACTACCGTCGGCAAGTTTGACAAAATGACTTTGAGGATTAAAGTTTGAATCAAAATTAATAAAATCAGATTCCTTGGTGATAACGTGCGCTGTAGCACCACAGTCTACAAGGAGGTTTTTACCGTTTGTGGTATTGTCAAAGTTACATGTGAATAGAAATGTATGTTCTTCCTCAAAGTTCTCAACGTTTTTTACGGAATCCATTTTAGAGCTTTTATATCGACACTGGAAACTTTTGTGGTTGGGTCGTCCACAATTATAGCAGATAATTTTATTCTTTTTCTTGAGAAAATTACTTTTGGAGAATACGTTGCGGTGAGTTGCGTAATTTGGTGGTGTCTGCTTTCGAGAAGCATTTTTGAACTTCATAATATTGCTGGAGTTATTATTGTCCACGAGCATACGACTAGTCTCTTCGTAACTGCGCAATGCCACTTTAAATTCGCTGAAATTTAGTGGTTTGTCTTTCTGAGTTATGACAGTTGTAAATGGTTTAAAATTGGCTGGAAGTCCCTTGAGGGTCATTGATATCAACAAGCTATCACTTATTATTTCACCTGAGAGTTTTAAGGCATTGGCGGTTGTTTCTGCCCTTATGACGTAGTCGGTGATCGTTTCATCCTCGTTACGTTTCAAAGAGGTTAATTCTGTATATAGGGATATTATTTTCGGTTTCCCTTTTGATAAATAATGTTCTCGTAATATTTTCAATGTTTTCCTCCCATCGTCCAATGCATCTCTTAAAATCAGAGACAGACTATCGTCTAAACATTGAATCAGTTCTGCAAAAACAGTCACGTTTTTTCGAGAAATTCGGGGTTGTTAGGATTCTCTGTTGTAGATTGTATGACTTTGTGTAGTTTTCAAATCCTTAGATATCCCAGAAATTTTACCTGCCACAATTCGAATTTAGATTACGATCCGTCAAAGAAAAGACGGTGGCTGGGCGCATAACCTGTTAAGTTTTGAGACATTTGTGTTGAACAAAGATGGCGGCGTAGTTCAGATCAGTAACCAAGATGGCGGCGAAGAATTAAATGCGGTCCGTGAGGTAGCAAATGGCGAACTGACTGAATCCAAAATTCAACGATTTTGTATAATAATTTTGCGACGTTTTGATTGGTTGTTTAGCACAGCCGTTGGTTATAAAAATAATTGGCGAATCCATTCGTCTCATACCCCCATCAGAAGTCAAAATATTTTTACACCGAACCAATGAAATCTCCTGTTCTTCACATATCTCACCATGCTGTCCAGATTTAATCTTCCTCTGAGGTCTTTAAGATGCACATTACACATACATCCTATCATTCTTGTATCAATTTTCTCTGTGCAACATATATCCTCAACTCTTTCATTGTCCAGGTTTAACTTCTGTACATCACACTGTGTACGCATGATAGACTCTTCTGTTTTTCACGAGTGGTAATGCTCTGCTGGTTAGTAATGACAGAAGTTCTCTAAACTTACTCCAGCCATTCCTGCTATCAAACTAACACCAGCTTTTTTACTGTGCTTCAATGACATCACTAAGGTAACAAAACTTCTCAACAGTTTTGCTATCAAAATATACTTTCTTTGAATTTAAATTCTAATCCATCTTTATTGTCTTGCATCTTTATTGTCTTGCATCTTTATTGTCTTGCATCTTTATCGTCTTGCATCTTTATCGTCTTGCATCTTTATCGTCTTGCATCTTTATCGTCTTGCATCTTTATCGTCTTGCATCTTTATCGTCTTGCATCTTTATCGTCTTGCATCTTTATCGTCTTGCATCTTTATTGTCTTACATCTTTATCGTCTTGCATCTTTATCGTCTTGCATCTTTATTGTCTTGCATCTTTATTGTCTTGCATCTTTATTGTCTTACATCTTTATTGTCTTACATCTTTATTGTCTTGCATCTTTATCGTCTTGCATCTTTATCGTCTTGTATCTTTATCGTCTTGCATCTTTATTGTCTTGCATCTTTATTGTCTTGCATCTTTATCGTCTTGCATCTTTATTGTCTTGCATCTTTATTGTCTTGCAAATTGGTTATGCTCTCTCAATCTAGCAGTAATTCCATTGCACTTATTGTGGACTCATTACTTACAAGGCTTTATAGAATTAGTTAGCTTAAACACAGTACCAAAAAATGTACGAAATTAGCTATTTTTATAAAACCTAATATACTACAACGGAAATGTATTACTGTGATCCACCTACTCAATCACAGTGGCACCAATATCGATTGCTATCAGGTCATGGAGAGCCTTAGAGGACGGAAATATAGAGAAGGAGCAGCACCATACAGACCTCCACTGGAATGGCATGGAAAGTTCTGAAAACTTATTGTCAATTTAATTGCAGAGAAAGCAGACACCTGTTATCAATAAGAATGCAATTGTAAACATCTGGTGCAAGAACACTACGTAAGTTTCAGTCAGAATCAAAAGAAGCAAAGATTACAGGAAATCTTGGAAGATTTGTCACTCAGATTCTAGGGAACATCACCTGTTGTTGCCAGTGAGTGATCACTAGTAATGATTCACGTGAAAGCTTGTGAGTAATAAATGATAGTGCACTCACAATCCCTAGTTTTTAGGTGATTAGCCGATAAATATATAAAGTTACAAATTCATAGACAGAAGGTGAAGGGGGGGGAGGATGGGCATAGTCCAAGTGTCAAAAGCCGTGAAGAAAGATAAATTTACAGATTACAACTAAATTCATCGATGACAGCTCACGTGTCTATTTTCACTGAACAAACTAGTCCAAAAACAACCATGTATTATTGTAAATAATATACAAATGCCAGTATGTCTGGCTAAAACTTGAAAACACAATGAACACACAAAAAGTTTTGTTTTTTTTTGTTTTTTTTTTTAAATCGGCATAATCCTGAATGAATAATATCTAAAATTAAAAAGAAGAAAAAAACGATTTATTATTGGGGGTGAAATGGCCATTTCTATTACTGAATTTTATCAAGATGTACACACATCTTTTACTGTTATCATGTTAGTCTATTTTCCAACCATTAAGTAAAAGGAAATAACTCTGGGGTTTTTTTTCACAATTATTTCCCTTATGCTGGCTGGCATTGTGTGCATATATTTCCAGAGAAAGGGCTGCATGAAGGAGGAAGAAGGGATGGGAAGGAGGAGGAGGAAAACGGAGGAGGCAGAAAGAGAGAGGGATAGATGTGTCAAACTTTTGCCTTGGATAATGCTGGGTAGCCTTGCTAGTTTTTTTTTATAAAAAAACAATTTGCGATTGGTTATGACAGAGATGGGTGTCATCGCCTTCATCAGATAAATTTTATCACTTTATTTCCCTTGAGTAAGAATCTGACATTTTCTGGCAGCTAACTGTTCTAGTTCTTCAAGCTTGCCAATCTTTAGGATTGATTCTGTTCAAATTACATTGTCAAAAATTCTTGTCGATGGCTTATCTCCAAATTTTCTTGAACTTTCCTCCAATTTTTCATCCGCATTTGTTTTCTAGCCAATAATCGCTTTTGTTCCTTTCCAGATGGTTAAACTATTGTAACCAACTAACCATCAGGATTAAAACTTGCCAACAGAGTATCAGAGCTGATCTGAACAGACGTTGCATACCCATCTGCTTACTACCCTGTCGTTAAAGATGGGTGAGTGAGGATTACCCAGAATTCCTAACAAAGTTGCTTTACACCTTCTTCCTTTGTGATGTTTGAACTAAATTTTTTTTTAATTCATATTTCGGTATCTTTATAAAAATAAGTAGCTCCATGTTCACATTACAGTAGAACCCAGAGATACAGCATTAAAAATTAGTTACAAAATACAGTACAGTATATAATACACATGTATATAATCAAATAATATTATGAATAACACCGTAAAGGGCTGGAGAAACATTGTATTCCATATCGTAACCTGAAAAAAAAAAAAAAGTATCCTAGGGCCACTGTATCACAGTGTTCTACTGTATTTAATTATTATTATACTAAATGTGAGTTAATGTTAGCTTTCTAAAGAATTTTTCTCTATATACTTGAATCAGCAGGGTTACATGGTGTCGTTTGTGGCAAAAGTATCCTATTTCTATCAAAACTTTTATCTCTCTCTATCGGTCTCTTAATTTTTTTTTTATTATTTTTCCCCTCCTTTTTTCAACTTCTATCTTTTTCACCCTGGACATACACACACATGTACACACAAACAACTCTTCTTTATTTAGATTCTGAGGTAAAAAGGAAGTAACTTTCTGATTAAAAAAGTTACTTTTCTTCAGCACACTTGCAACAAAATCTGCGCCAGTTTAGAAGGAATGGAATGAAAAATTTTATAAATTTTGAGATATTATTTATTTGGGGTAATGTCGATTAAAAAAAAAAAAAATCAACTTGTGGGTTTGTTTTGTAATTTTAAAGTTTTAACTGAACACACACACACACACACACACACACACAACATGATTACCAAAAGACATATGATTATGTGCCTCACATGTAGCTACTACGGTGCCTTGATTTATATAAGATCCATCTTGTAATCAAAGAAACCAGGGCTGTGCATATAAAAATGTGGTAAACAACCATGGCATAAAACCACACTAATGGAATTGTAACAATTCCTAATATCAAGATCAGAAGAGGAATCTTCCCAGGGGTTGGTTATCTCCTTTATTCTTTTGCCTGGCGATAGATGCATTAAGCAACTACTCAATAAAAGCTGGGAGAGCCTATAACAGGAGTTGGGGCTGCCAACAAAACCCGAAAAAAAGAGTCAACCACTTGTTCTTCATGAATGAACTCAAGCTGTATGCCAGCTCAGACACTGACTTGAGTCGACTCTTGCAGGTCGTACATAATTTCTCCAGAGATAATGGGATGAAGTTTGAGTCGGATAATTGTGCCAAGTGTTCCATCAGAACTGAGAAGGTCCAAATGGAAAACATACAGCTTAATGAAAATACTAATATTAAGGTCCTAGAAGAGTCGGAAAAGTACAAATACGTTTGCATAGAAGAGAACAATTCAACATGCCAAGATGGGAGAAAAAATCGGTAGTAAATATAAGATCATTCGTCGTAGACATTTATGCTGACGACACTACCATCTATGGTAACACATCAAAGGCCATAAATGACCAAGTTCTCTCTGATTCTCTTTCCTCTGATCTGGAGCATGTGATACAATGGGGAAAGAGGTGGCAGGTTAATTTTAATGCACCTAAAACCAAGCTTCTATCTTTACATCATCAATGCTCTGATTTCCATCTGGCATCAATTGAAATGAATGGCTCTCATCTTGGGGAGGCTCCATGTTTTGACAAGTTCTGGGATTGACCTTTACTCCTGATCTGGTATGAAACACGTACATCAAATCTCTTGCTAAAGTCACTGGAAAAATGGTGATAGCCTTCTTCCACTCCATTAGATATCTCACTACAGATTCAATTTACCTATATAAAAGCCAGATACATCCAAGAATGGAGTATTGTTGTCACATCTGGGCAGGAGCTGCAAGAAAGACCTTATCCTGCCTAGACTTCGTAGCCTAGTGAGGGATGCCCTTTTCTTTTCCCTGCAACCTATTTCGCCCAGAAGAGACGTTGCGAGCCTTTCTCTGCTTTATCATTATTTTCATGACAAGTACACGTCTGAGCTCCAATCTATGCCCCCCCCCTTCGCCAAACTTTCACGAAAAGCACTTGTCTAGCTGAAAACACTATCAATAATTTTCCCCACTCTTTATCTGTGTCTAAACCTAAACATAGATTCCATGTAGAGGACTACTATTCATTTTGCTTGATATGCACGTCTGTGCCATGTAAATAACACTCTTTTGTATTTCCTTCAGATATCCAATAAACCCTTGGTCATTGCGATACTCTAAAAAGTAAATTGTACTTATTTATGACCAAGAGTTTCTGGAAACCAGCAACCAGAAGATGCCACAAATCAGCTGCACAGCCCCGGTTTGTGAAGTTACCTTTGACGCTAACCTGGCACCGCAAATCCTCATCCGTCTGATTGATATCCATGCCAACACGGCCCATCCCTCGCCCGCACCTGCTGCAGCTACAGTAGCACCAGCCAAGGCAGAGAGTCAAGCAACCCACGGTATCGGCTGCAGGTTCAAGTGCTGACTTCGCCTACTTTGAGCAGAGATGGGACGACTACAAAACCGCCTGCCACTTACAGGGAACGGATCTAGTGTTTCAACTCCTCGAGTGCTGTGACGACCCCTTGAGAAAAGACCTCACAAGGGCGTTCGGATCTCTCGCACATTCTGACGAGACAACCGTCCTACAAAAAATAAAAACTCTCGCTGTACGACAAGAGAATGTTGTGGTAGCAAGAGTTCAACTACAAAGCATGAAGCAGGACAGGGACGAACCGGTTCGTGCGTTCGCCGCAAGGCTCAAAGGGCAGGCTGGTATGTGTCGGTACCTGATGGGCTGTACAAACTGTGGGAGCCAAATTAGCTACAGTGACAGCGTGATCCAAGATTGTGTCATCCGGGGTATCTACGACGATGATATCCGACTGGACATACTGGGACAACCCCAACTAGCAGAGCAATCGCTTGAGGAAACTGTCTCCCTCATCGAGGCCAAAGAAAGTGGGAAGCGCTCCGCTGGCCGCCTTCTCATAAACAGCAATGAGCCCACTACTGCTGCAGCTACCAGCTCATACAGGAGACAAGAGCGGAGTCGTCTACAGAATCGTGGATCAAATACTACCTCCAACCAGAACTCTACTCGTCTGCATAACCGACACCCTTCTCCAAGCAACCCACCCTGCGGTTACTGCGGACAATCTCACCAGATACCTACATCAAGAGCAGTCTGAATGAAAATTTGCCCGGCGTATAATAACACATGGTTCCATTGTGGCATACCCCATCACTTTGGAAAGGTTTGCCGACGCAATCAACAGAGCCGCACTCCCACCGCAAGCAATAATGCCATCACTGTGTTCGATGACGACCCTGCGGTTCTATTTGATGCCCTTTGCTCCGTCGAAACACCCCCTCCCTCCAACGCAGGTCCAGAAGCTATTTCTGAGACACACACTCTTGTCCTTGAACACCATATATACAATGACCTGTGTAGAGTGTGGGAACGTCGTGCGTCCAATCCACAACCATTCATAAAGGTTGATATACAGGTCATCCCTTCTGACATTGCTGACATTGGTATACCCCCTCACTTCCACAGCCCCACTGCCATTGTGACGCATACAGCTATGGCAGATACAGGATGCCAGTCGTGCCTAGGTGGCATCACAGTATTACATAAGATGGGCTTGACAGTCTGTGACCTCATTCCGTGCACAATGAAGATGTCAGCTGCCAATGACAAATCGATTGAAATCGCAGGCGTCCTTCCACTGCACATATCGGGCGTATCTGACAATGGAACTGTTTGCAGCACACGGCAGCTCGTATATTTCACACCATCCACAGAGCGCCTTTACCTATCTAAGCATGCGTGTGTGGCTCTCGGCATGATCCCTGCAAACTTCCCATCTGTTGGTACAGCCTCACAACTTTCTTCCTGTGATGCCACATATCCTCCCACGGAAGGAAGCAAAAGACCATGTAAGTGTCCGGATCGTGAGACACCCCCTCCTCCCCCGACCACAATCCCATACCCACCAACAGAGGAGAATAGGGAGAAAATAGAAAACTGGCTACTGGATCACTACGCCTCCAGCACATTCAACACCTGCCAGCACCAACCATTACCCATGATGTCAGGCCCACCCATGCGACTCATGATCAACCCGAATGCAGAACCAGTTGCCTACCACACCCCTATTCCTGTGCCGATACATTGGCAAGAGGGAGTGAAAGCAGGCCTTGATCAAGACGTTCGACTGGGTGTCATAGAGCCAGTTCCTGTTGGCACACCAGTCACATGGTGTCATCGGATGGTTGTCTGCCCCAAAAAATCTGGTAAACCCCGACGCACGGTGGACTTCCAACCACTCAACCGGTATGCCACTCGGGAAACACATCACACCCAGTCCCCATTCCACCAAGTCTGATCCATCCCTCCACACACACGGAAGACCGTTTTCGATGCTTGGAATGGTTACCACAGCATTCCACTTCACAATGAGGATCGCCACTATACAACATTCATCACCCCATGGGGTAGATACAGATATTGTGTGGCCCCACAAGGGTACGTAGCTTCAGGCGACGCCTATACACGGCGGTTTGATGAGATAGTTATGGATGTTCTGAACAAAGCGAAAATCATCGACGACACCCTCTTGTGGACCTCAACATACCAGAGTGACAATGGAATTGAGAGAAGCTTCTTCCAAGCAGTCGAGTGGCTGGATCTATGCGGCCACAATGGCATCACAGGCAATCCTGACAAATTTGGATTTGCCAAGAAGGAAACGGAGTTCGCCAGTTTTCAAATCAGGGAAACAACTGTGGGGTCATGTGAATCCTTCGTGGAAGCAATAAAAAAATTCCCCACTCCCAGAAATATCACGGATATACACAGCTTCTTTCGACTTGTGAACCAAGTCTCGTATGCATTTGCAGCGACAGAGAAAATGAAAGCATTCAGAGACTTCCTGAAACCCAGTGTCAAGTTTGACTGGACTGACAAAATGCAACACACCTTTGAAGAAGCAAAAAGACGGATTATCCACGAGATCAAACATGGTGTGGAGATCTTTGACAAACGCAGGCCAACTTGTCTAGCAACCGATTGGAGCAAAGACGGCATGGGATTCTGGCTATTCCAAAAACACTGTCTCTGCCCAGCACCTCACAAACCCTTCTACTGCAAAAACGGATGGAAGATTGCCCTGGTAGGAAGCAGGTCCACATCATCAGCAGAGTCCCGCTACGCCCCCATCGAAGGGGCGGCTTTGGCAGTAGTAGAGGCTTTGGACAAAGCTAGACATTTTATTATCGGGTGCCCAGATGTCATTATAGCGGTAGACCACAAACCACTGCTCAAAGTCTTTGGTGACAGGCACCTGGATAACATACCAACCCATGTCTTCGCAACTTGAAGGAAAAAACCCTGCGGTATCGCTTCCGGGTCACTCACATCCCAGGCGCCCAACATTCTGCCAGCGATGCTCTGTCACGCCACCCAGTCAGCATGGCTCAACACTTGCCACTACCTGATGACTCAACATCAGCTCTGTACACCACTCAGTTACCTCTGTCTATCCTTGAATTCATTCGCCATGCAGAGCAACCACCAACCCATGAGGTCTGCTCCCAGGACATCAATGATGGTACCATCCTCGAATCAATATCGTGGGATGACATCCGCACTGCCACCGCCAGTGACCCATCCATGGTCCTTCTTCTAGACATGGTGGATAATGGCTTCCCAGCTAAACAAGAACTTCCATCTGACATCAGACCATTCTACCAGTACCGCGATCAGTACCGAGATTTTTTAAAATTTCTAACCATTTCTTTAAGTGCAATCGTTTGCATTTCTCTTGCACTTGGTTCACCGGGTATATTCGACTGGTAGTTTTTGAAATTCTTTTTCATGGGTCCAGTTGCTCTTATAATTACTGGAATGACTGAGATCTTTAAGATTCCAGTTTCTTTTCATATCAAACATAAGGCCTTGGTATTTTGCTATTTTCTCCCTCTCAGCTCTGTTAAGACCAGCATCGTTTGGGGAGACTTACTTCAACAAAGGTTGCTACTTTATCCCTCTTGTCCCATATCACTATATCAGCTCCGTTTCCTAGCTATGTAGCTGTAGGAATTTCATAGTCATAATTGATAGTGTACAACTTATTTCCAACTGTTCTTTCTGGTATATGCTCCCACGATTTGCTGCTACACTGGATATCCAACATTAGCAGTGTCAAAAGTTTAATCAATTTAAACTAAAGAAGTTAAAATTAAGAGAAAGACATTGAATGCACATCTATCCCCCCACCACCCACTTTATAAATCGTTTGGAGCTTTAGCCTTCACAGCAAAATCATTTTCAGTTTTCAAGGAGAACTCTCATAAGAGGCAAAAAGGAAGACAAAGCAAAAGACGGAGAGAGGAAGAAGATAAAAAAAAAGAGAAAGAAGGATAAATGTTGCAATATTTTTGGACAATAATGGGGTACGATCCCACACAGTCGGGAGATTCTACAAATTAATTCACATTCCGCTACCAACCAATCAGGAACCAGAATTTCTCCATAAAAATTAAACCTTTTCTGTAGTAACTTCGCATATGTTTTCTTCATGCCAACACAGGAAGAATCTTTTGCTCTGTGGATTCCAACTCAAGAACTGTCTACTTAGAACCAGTCACCTCCAGAACATTGTGTAGAACAACTAACCATTGGAAACTGTTCTGAAACTAAACATGGCTTACAACTCTAGAGCGAGAGAGTGGAAGAAAGAGAAAGAGAAATAAAACACCCAAATATCAACATAAAAATAAGAAGGTAAGGCTTTAGCAATGTGTCAAAAAATCAGGTATTTCTTATTAAAAAAAAAGGCGAATTTCAAATAAAAAGCAGAAAACTCACATCCACAGGAGGTTATAGTAATTCAAACTGAAATCTGCTTCTTATAATTAAAAAAAAAAAAAAAAAAAAAAAAAAAAAAAGTAAAAATCAGCTAAAAAGCAGAAATTTCATACCCCCGGATTAACTAACTCTTACACCTGGATTAATGATTCCAATGTATAAACAAATTCAATATCTTGTAAAATGCGCCTAAAGACAAAAATAAGAAAAAAAAACTTACTGATGTTCCAATGACAGCAACGTCCATTCCAGTGAATGTGTGCCACCAGCAAAGCGCCGAAGGAAAACCTGATAAAAATAATTTTTTTAAATTATATCAATATATGATTTTGGTTTTATATATATATTTTTTTTTAATTTCAAGAGCTAATAGGATTGCAAACTTCATAGTATAACATAATACAATTGCAATAATACAAACCAAACAAAACACAAGTTAATGTACAAAAAAGATCTACCCAAATTAAATCTGTTCTAAATGAGTTCATGACAAATATTTTTACCAAATTTGGTGATGATTGATCAAACAATATTGACACTAGGCTGTACACAAACCTAGTGATAAACATACAAATTCAACCAAAAACATAACCTCCTCAGTGGGGAAAAAAACGGTTTGAAAAGTGTCATACTGCTAACCAGTACGCATCATGCATCAGGCTTACTTACACTTAAGAATTCCAACATCATGTGAAAGTATACGAGATTGCTGTGATAATTTCAAAAGACTATTTACCTATCTAATAACACTTTCCAACTCAACTCAAAATCCACAGAAAATGCAATTAAAAATAATAAATAAATAACCAGCATATTTGTGTAGTGCCCTGTAATATAATGGTAAACTGTCGGTAAAGGTTAAGTGGATTCTCAGACGCCATGAGAGGGGTTTTTTTTTCTCTTGTTTTTACAGAACATCACATGCATTTCAAGGCAGCCAGAAAAACTTATAGAATAAGTGCACCACACCAGAATACCCTGGTAACCTCTTTCATATATCCCTGTAAAATAAATTTATTTTAACATATTACGCCTCTGTTTTTTCTAATATATAGAAAAATATAATATAGTCAAAGTATACCCATAATTTTTGATCTGAAGCCAGATCCAAAGCCTCCCTCCAACTTCTTGTAATCAATTCTTTTCTGATTGCTTCCAGTTAATTTTTGGTTTTCTTCTTTTTCCATTAGGGGTCCATCGGAGCAGTTGGTTGGCAATTCACTCTGGGGCCAATCTTAGAGTATAGCCAAGCCAGCCTAGATGTCATTTGCAGACCATTGGTGATACTACTTGTTGGTTAGTGTGGTCTCTGACATGCATCAGTCCAGTGAAAAAAGAAGTAGTTTCTGAACATGTTTGCCACTGTAATGTGATTACATAGTACATTTTTCTTGCATCACATTCAATGGAATGTTTTTGCCACTAGATATTAATCATGTAATAGAAATTTCGCCAATACTTTATTTTTTAATACAGATCTTGGAAATAATGTCCTTGCCACTGCAACTTCATTATGTGGTATACTTTTCTCTAATAACACCAGTTTCAATACATCACTCAATGTTCTTAGCTCTCCAAGTGTTAAAACGCTTCTGACAAGTATTAAACCGTATTCTAAATCTTTTATGGATAATAAAGCATATTAGTCCTGTATAATTGATATACAGAAACATTTACATTCTTGGGAGCACTTTTCTTTTTCATGCCCAGGTTCTACACATCAGACAGAGGCAAGATAAATCAAGACTATTTCCATCACTTGACTGTTCTGAAAAATTAAGTTCGCCACAATGTACCGCTTGCTTTCTTTCTTCTTTAACATTGAAATAATTGTTGTTCATTTTCGAACTTAAATTTCTAATGAAAAATCCTTAGTTACTTAATCTAACTTTACTTTTGAAAATCCATTTACAATGCGCAACTAAATATTATAGCAGTAAGTAAAATTGTTAAAAAAAAAAAAGAATACCTTTAGCTTTCTTAAACTTTATGTGTGTTGCATCATCAATTTTCCACAACGGATTTACTTTTGACTCAGGATCCTGAAAGAAAATAAAAATAAAAGTTAACTTTAATTATTTCTATGCTATTATAAACTGCCCTTTACTCTTCAGCTAGTATTGCATAAAGCAACCCCGGACAATGTCTGATAAACATGCAAGTTAATCTCAAAGTTAATCTGGAAAATCTCATCAGTATGCCCTGTATTTAAGAATTCAGGTGATCGCTCATCCCCCTCTCAGTACAGGCCAATAAGTCTCCTGTGCTTCATGAGTAAGTTGCTAGAATCTGTGTTAAATACAGAAGTAATCAACCATCTCAACAAAAATAACCTTCTTAGTGACACTCAATATGGTTTCCGTTCTGCTAGATCTACAGCAGATGTCCTTACAGTTATATCGCATAGGATTAGCAAATCTCTCGACGGTGGCAATCTTTCTAGGGAAATTGCTCTTGACATATCTAAAGCCTTTGATAGGATATGGCATAAAGATCGCTAGCTATGGTATAGCTGGAAAAGTCTTCTCAATTATTAAATCATTTCTTTCTGATAGGTTCATAAGAGTAGTAGTTGAGGGGCAAAAATCAGAAGCTCACAGTATTAATGCCGGTGTCCCTCAGGGATCCATCCTGGGCCCAACTCTTTTCCTGATCTACATTAATGATCTTCCAAATCATATCCTTACATCATTTGTAGACATTTATGCTAACAACACTACCATTTATGGTACCACATCTAAGACAGTAAATGACCAAGTTCTCTCCAATTCTCTCTCCTCTGATCTTGAGCACGTAGTACAATGGGGAAAGGAGTGGCTGGTTACTTTTAATGCATCTAAAACCAAGCTTCTCTCTTTACATCATCAACATTCTAATCCACATTTGGCATCAATTGAAATGAATGGCTCTCGTCTTCAGGAGGCCTCAAGTTTTGACAAGCTTCTGGGCTTGACCATTACTCCTGATCTTAAATGGAACACGTACATCAAATCTGTTGCCAAGGCCGCTGGGAAAATGGTGGGATCTTTCTATCGATCCGGTAGATATCTCACTGCTGATGCTATTCTCTATCTATATAAGAGCCAGGTACGTCCAAGGATGGAATACTGTTGCCACATCTGGACAGGAGCTGCTAGAAAGGACTTGTCCTGCCTTGTAGAGTTCAAAATAGACTTCGTAGCCTCGTAGGAGATGTCCTTTTCTCCTCCTTGCAACCTCTATCTCACAGAAGAGATGTTGCGAGTTTGTCTCTGATGTATCGTTATTTTCATGGAAAGTGTTCGACTGAGCTTAATCTATGGTCCCCCCTCGCCAAACTTTCACAAGAAACACTCGTCTAGCTGTAAACACTATCAATAATTTCCCCCACTCTTTATCTGTGCCTAAACCTAAACGTAGATTCCATGAACAAAGCTTCTTTCTTAGAACTGCACGCCTGTGGAATTGTCTTCCGTTTTCCTGCTTTCCGGCTGATTACAATATGGTTGTCTTCAAGTCTAAAGTAAATAAGTTCTTGATGAGCCGTTCCATATAAGTTATCAAATTTACCAAATTTTCATTACTAATGATTACTATATTGTCCAATTTCTACTGTACACTCTTTAACCCTTATCCTTGAGTGGCCTCTGGGCCTTGATAATGTGGTGATGCCTATGTAAAAAAAAAAAAAAAAGTTAGGATAAATTAGTTGTTGAGATAAATGTTTGTATCGGAATAAACTAGAAAAATCAATGTTTTTTTTGGTTTTTTTTTTACACGATGGTCACTACTTATCAAGGCCCTGAAGCCACTCAGGGATAAGGGTTATTGCAAGTACAGTACGTTAGTGTGGAGATTTAATGAAGTGTTTACTTAAGAGGGCGGTTCATTATGAATTTGTTAACGTTGGACTTGAAGACATCCAAGTTTTAGTCAGGTGGAAAGCAGGCAGATGGAACAGAGTTCCACAGGCATGCAGTTCTAAGAAAGAAGCTTTGTTCATGTTTACATAAATAATATAAACACATAGGTTTTGGAATAGTAATTTAAAAAGAGCTTAACCTTGAACAATCTGACAGACGTGACTTTAAGCTGAGCTGACGTGGATTTTGGGGAGGATATGTTGTCAGTGAGAGTTTCAGATTAGTCTGGATTTTGGAGCCAAGAAGAGAAGATGGGTTTTCCAAAACAACCGAGGAAGCGGGTCAAGACAACATATTTAGAGATGTGATTTAGAACCGTGGTTGTAAATTCTTGGAGATGGGACTATTCCGGAATAAAGACCTGTATGTATACATTATTAACGTTTCGGGTTAGTTTCTCTTTCAAAGAAGTTGAAAGTCTTTATTTCAGTCCAATGATCCAAACAGCTGAATCAGCCAACATGGAAACCATTGGAAAAAGTTATGATCCCATTTGATGTTTTTACATTCCAACATTTATAATGTATATCAACTTCAAAGACACTCATGAATAGACGATTGCATGTATGCACGTTTCATAAAGAGATGTATTTAAACACTCATTTCTTCTCTACGACGATATAACATTTGCCGTCTTGGTGCCGTTTATATACACACATCATATAGATGACTGTGACATGTACATACAAACATATATACACTCACTACATATATATGGACCCCGCAATATATAAGTTCTAGTGCCATATACACCCTCTATGTTATACACAACCCCTGACAATGTAACATTCCTTCTGGTACCGTATACACATGTCATACAGATCCCTCCACAATGCAACACTAGGACCACCAGAAAATATTAGTTAGGAGATAGACCACAATACAAAAATGATGAGATAACAATATGAGAGGGACAGATTTATTGTGTTGTACAAACTGAATGACATTGCAACACTTAGTTGTTCTGAGTAGTCAGATAGCAATCAAGCGAGCTGAGAAACATGTTGATGCAGACAGTTTCAGTGGTGAACTGAGAGTAACTGAGAAAAAGACCAAACATCTAGGATTTCCAGTTGAAAGTAAATATATTTAGGAGACAAAGTTCAATCAACACAGTAGACCAGCAAATCGAGTTGAACTGAAGATAAGAAAAGCAGATGACTGAGTGGATGACAAGAGGGAGAAAGAGAGAGAGAGAGAAATAAAATCCAGTCGGATAGGAAATAGGCTCCAGCACTTTGGCAGAAATTAATCTTTTTTTATTTTAAAAAAGCGGATTTTCTACAAAAATGTAGAAAACACATATCCATGGTAGGCTTTAGTGATCTAAGTGGAAATCCACTTTGTATGGATTTTAAAAAAAAATAAATAAATAAAAATTGAAATTCTGCTGAAAAGTGAAGAACTTATATCCCTGATTGATACAACCGTCCGAATTTTACATAAATACACCTGCAAAGGGTAAACTAATAAGCTAACTCTATTGTTAAAGATTACCCTTCTCAACTAAAACTCTCCAGTCCAAGCCACTATAAAGAACATATACTATTCTATATGTTTAAAGCTTCTTAAACTACATTGTCCTGTACCTTCAGTAGAACTCTCTTCCTTTCCATCTTTCTCACAGTGTGTCTTGATCATTCTCTCAACCTTGTTGGAAAATAATTATCTGACTTATCTTCCTTGGATTTATTCATTGGCAATGTTTGAAAATGCACTCTGCTGTCTGGAAGTTAAAAAAAAAACTTGTTCAGTCCATATGTCGTAAATTCAGAATGAGGATCTCTCTTTACATAGTTCTCTCTCTGCAACCCTGACAGAATGTGTTCTTTTGTAGCACCAAAGTTTACCCTTCAGTGTCCAAAATCAAAATACGTAAACTCGTTTCTGTGCACCGAATTCGCACATGCCTGAATTAATGAAAGCAAATAATTATATTTTGAACAATCAGAGAACATTCTGAATTTATTCAAAATGGTTTTTCTGGGAGCCACCTAAACTCTTTAAATGCCAGGTTTTCTTTCAATAAATAGTTGAAACCAAAATAATTCAGACAATGCTAGATCTCCTTTTAATCGTCATAATCCTCAATAAACGTAATCATACACTTACAAAGCACAGCACACACACACTGACTGCTTGAATCCCTTAATATCGTCGGCTCATTTAAAACCTGATTGAAATATTTCCAATCTTTTTCACTTAACTACTTTTTTAATATAAAAACAAATGTTCATTCACTCTTATAAATAACTTTCAATCAATTATAATTTATATAAATGAGCAGAGAAGTTTTGAAAATTATTTCTCTGACCCCTGTAACATTCAGCTCTAAATTAATCGATTCAAACTTCTTTAATGTCTCCGCTAATGAATCCCCATGTTTTTACAAGAACTCTAAAAATATTCACAAACATTCTATGTTTTTCCTATTGCTGTAAACTTCCATTTTAAACATATAAAATATCTCTTTTGCAAATATATGCCTTCGGAACTCATTATTTTGTTTTGTTTACCGTATGACAATGTTTCTCGTTTCTCACATTTAATGATAAACCTAAAAAAACTTTTTTCACTGAAAATATTTCTCTGAATCCAGCTCATCCCCAAAAATACTTTTCCCATTACAAAATACCCCAAAGTAAAACCCCAAAACTAGCATGAAACACATTCCCTTAAAATTGGTGACCAACATTTAGTAAACTTTGTCAGTGTAATTCAGACTCTAACATGGTCTTATTTATATTGGTCTTATTTATATTGGTCTTATTTATATTGGTCTTTATATATCATGTCTACCATATTGTGTTTAGTATTTGCTTTCTGGCAAATTATTTATCTATGAATAAATGTTCATCGCATTAGTTCTTTGTCCTTTCACATCTATCAAAGGCTTTCTATTCTTTACCTAACCAGCAGAAAGTCTGTGGAATAGCACAACAAAATCACATTCTAATACCTAAAAAAACTTTATTGAATGCTTTTTGTTAATATGCAAAAAATGAAATGAAAGAGAAGGGTGCTAGCAAACAAATACACTCATGAGTATGAACCCAGACAAAAGGTTAAAGAACTATTAAATTAAAGTATTAAATAAATGTCCCATTAGTAGGGAAGAGAGAAGATGTCATACATAAAGGATAAGATGATTGTTCTGTTTTTAAGAAAACAAAAAGCGTTCAAATATGAGAATATTTTAACATACACAGGTGTTGAAGTCAGGTTGTGTATATGTAGGCATGTGTGTGGCAGTAGCCATGTTGGTGTCTCAGGTCTTCTTGTCGTAGTCGAAACCAATGCAGAAACGAGTTGGGCAGTTTTGTTTGTGTCTCAAGAGAAAAGTTTGGGGGTTGATCTGAGCAACATGTAGTTGTTTATAGTGTTGTGTTCTTCGGTTGTGTATTCATTTTGCCTGAAAAATAGTCTCCAATTGGACAAGCCAGAAAAGAAGTGAAATGCTTGTACTAATCAGTGCCAGGCTTAGAAATCAACTACAGATTCCAAATCATAATGATATCTCACTGTTCGTAGCAGTGTTTCTGTTGTTGCATGTTGCTATTACAAGTTTACCAGATTCTCTGCTGCACCAGATACATAGTTAATAAGAAATCCTTCCAAATATTTAACAGGTGTGATCCACGATAACACACAAAATAGCAACCTTGTGTTTGGGGAAAGATCTCTTAGAATATGTGGTCACTAAAAATGTGCTAGAATAGAAAATATTTAACCTATTCTTCGATCTGTCTGTTTCACTCTCTCAAACAGTTCCTCTCCTCCTTAAGTAGATCTTACAAAACAAGATCATTATGGGTTGACGACGGCTAAATAGTTAACAACATGAACTCCAAGTTCAAATTCAGCTCATTCTTCAGAAATTCTTTCATCAAAGCCACACTTAAACTTATACCTAACTTTCTGGAAAAGAGGTAAATAACATTTCAAAATAAAACTTTATTTTATTTTCCCCATTTCGTTATCCATTAAAAGTTTTCTATATAAATACAATAGCTGAAGTTTTTTCTTAAATTTTATAGCTCAGATTGGAAGTAAACATCTATTAAATATTTTTCATTCAGTGTTTTTTTTTTTTACATTATCAAAAACATATTCAAGTTTATAATGATGAAATAACTATATAATTATAGCAAAAACACAATTGTTTAGTGTGAGATTGACCCCCTTACTGATGGCATGAAATATTGGAACTGCAGCCAACCAGTAACCCCACAGGCCACTAATTAAGCGAAAATATTTTGTCTTTTAAACATACTTAAAGGAGTTCTATGATGGTATTTTTCACCTCTCCACATAAGTCTAAAAATAGTTTGCCTAAGATAAAGAGACATGAAAAATACAACATTTGAAATACTTTTATTAAAGTGAACATTTATCAAATATTTTTATCTATTTTTTATATAAAAAAAATAAGATAAATGTTTCTCTTTAAGATAAAAAAAATAAGCCCCATTTAGCCCCAAAAGTCCCAAGGGGGCGTCAAATCCTAGTGAAAATAAACAAACAGTGCAGTTTTAGGCCTTAACATATATAAATTTGAGTTCTGAACCATCTAAAAAAAAAAAAAAAAATGACTAAGTCCATCATTTGTCACTCCCACCTATTTAGCCCCAAAAGTAAGTCCCCAAGGTATTAACATATTTAAATTTGAGTTCAGCACCACCCAAAACTGCTAAATAGACATACACAGAAAATTTTAGACAAATATGGTAAAATAGTCCCAAAAATTGAGTGTTTTTATTAGCCCTAAAAGAGCCCCTGGGGCACACCCAAGAATTATCGCAAAGTATAGACAAACAAAATTATATAGAAATCAGTTAATTACAACTTTTCAGAAAGTTTTATAAAAATCCAAGGCATCAATTTTTTTTAATAATCACAAAACTGTCAATTTTAGCCATTTTAACCCGAGAGGCACTCCTATGGAGACAACCTGAGTTTTCCCGGAAAATCCGTTCTGTTACTTTTTTACTCATGTCATGTTTAATGTTTGTACAAAATTTCCAAAAATTCCAAGGTTTAGTTATTGAAAAAAGTGCAGACAGACGAATGGGCAAGGGCGAATTTACAGGTCCACCCTCCTTTTGTCAGGGGAACAAAACTTCAAGTACAAACACTCCTCGACAATGCCAGTTAATATTCATAACATTTACACTGTTGGCCTAATTTATAATATTTTAATATTCATTTCAATTTATATATACAACAAAATCTTGAGAATGATATTAACATAATTGCTCATCTTTCTTTCGTCGCTTCCATAGACATTCAAATGCTGCCAGTGTTCCACCAACGTCAGAACACCTGCTGGGAGAGACTGAGGTAATTGAGAAACTTGCTCGGTTGGAGCTGCCATTTGCAATTCATTCGAGATGCATGCATGTCTATAGCTTTATTAAAACTATTGCTAAATTATATGCATGATAAGAAGTTTCAAGAAAAACAAAAAATGAATGACAGAAGTGTAGCCAGATGCTTCTCAGTTTGTTGAATATACAAGACTTTGGCATGTTCAAACAACTAGAGTCGTTTTTTGGGGGGGTTTTTTTGCTTTAAACAGAGAGCCATCAGGTGGTGTGAGCATCTTACCACGTAGCATAGAAATGTATAATCTTAACAGTCTGTAACGATTTGACCCATTACAACATTCAGGAATCATTGAAAAAAAAGACAGTCTGTAATGAAAACTAAGTATCACCAATTGATGAACCGATAGAAATTTGTGGCTACTAAAATAAAAATCATTGGCATCCAGGCCTTGGTAAGTGGTGACTTCTTTGTAAAAACAAAAAAAAACAAAAAAATCATATAGAGGATGTTATCATATTCAAAGTAGAAGCAGCGGTGAATGTTATTTTTGTGTATTAACTCGAGTAAACAAAATCTATTTCTTTTAATCACTTGCAGTGCAAAAAGTATTCAGTCACAAAATTCACACATAGTATAAAAACCCAAACACAGTGTTTCTCCTTTTCCTTGTTTTTTTCCACAAACAACACTTATGCAAATATTATTATCCAGCCAGAGTTCCTTTAAAGTGAAAGGTTTCATAGATAACTAAACACAGCGTCACCATTTACATTCTTAACTGAACACTGTCGCACACAAATCAGTACATATACCCTCTCATTAACAAAACAGACATGCTAATACACACACATCTTCATGCCTATCCCATTTACACAAACACACAGACAACACCCATGCACACATCATAATCCCTTATTTTGTCCTTTAGTCCCCACACTCCAGGAGTGATGTTTCTGACAAAGATCTGCTATTTTCAGGGTTAGAATCTATTCGAACTAACAATTATCATTGGGAGTTTTTGACCTTGAAATACTTTGTTTTTAGCTCCTTAAATCAAGTGGCTTCATGCCTTGTCTGGAATGATTTCCATTGAAAAAAATAATGAAAAAAAAACCCAGCCCAAGCCCCTTTTGTACAAACAGTTTTGACAGACAAGAGAGATTTTCACAGAACATAATGTAAGCATTTACATACAGTTAACTGAACACACTCACGCAAGTTAGTACATACACACCATCACTAACAAAACAGCCATACACACACACACACACACACACACACACACACAGCGGCAGCAGAAACAAACACGAGTACTCAAATTTTCTTAACAGACAAAAATACACTTTTTTTCACAAGGAAGTTCTGGAAACTTTTTGAAAATGTATACTCTAAAAAATCTCTTTCATTGTCTTAAAAAGTTGTCAATTTTCTTTTGATAATTTCCTATCTGCTGCAATATCGATGACGCATTTTATTGGATACATCGCAGTAGAATTATGTAGAGAGTCACTTGTTACAGAATTATATTTTTTCTTGTCATAAAAATGGATGAAATTCCCATTTCTGTCTTCTTTTTAAATGTTAACCGAACATTTTTACGACTGAATCATCTGAATAGCAACTCTATATCTTACTTTCACTTAGATTGGCCAAAGTACTAGTGATTAACACTAGAAGCCTATTTTGAATCGTATCCTAACTCTTTATACTATAATTTTTTCAATTAATCCACAAACCATATTTAACCCTCGTTGAACTCTAGATATAAACCTGGGCATGCCTACCACAATAATTTGCTTGGCTTGGCTTCTCTAACTACACAGACACAGCTGGTAGCATCATCCATAACTTTTCTATATCCCATTCCTTGACACAGACCGTAACGTTCCCAACCCGTCTCCCAGATCATCAGGACCAGCAAGCCTCACTTTTGGATTTATTTCTGACAACAGTTTCTGAGAATTGTATAACAAATGCCCATTGCCCACTCAGGAATGCTGATCATGCTGTGATAATGATAGACATCACTCTAAACTCTCGACCTGAAGTTGAACCATTACTAAAAACGACAAAGTACTACAATAAGGCTGACTGGGATCACATCAGAGATGACCCATAGGGAAATATTTTTCTTCCTGTGGAATAGTGCACAAATGAGATCACTGAATGGTTCAAAGCATCAATTGAAGCACATTTTCCAACACAGAAGTTTTATAGCAACCCACACTCTCCCCAATAGTTTACTTCTACTTGCGAAGTTGCCATAGCTCAAAGACAACATGCATACCGCAGATTTATTCAGCATAAGTCTAGTACAAACAGACAAAAGTTCATAGACGCTAAAAGTAATTGTAAGAAAGGAATAGAGAATATACCAAAACCACCAGAAAATGTATTGATGCGGAGAAATTAGGGAACTCATAATTTCTGGAAAATCTAGAGCAGTGTAGTAAATAATGGGCAATCAACACTTTCTCCAACTATCCAACAATCATGAGGTTGTTTGCATGGCAATCAAGAAAGCTAACATGCTTGCCCATCAGTTTGCCTCAAACTCTACTTTGGATCCAGCAAGCCACTCTCTTCCTGATTTTCCTTTGTGAACAGAAACCACACTAGATGATCCGAAAATCACCCCTTCTTAAGTACATTATATCATAAAAAATCTAGACACCTCAA
This sequence comes from Euprymna scolopes, assembly GCF_053919585.1. Classification (NCBI taxonomy): domain Eukaryota; kingdom Metazoa; phylum Mollusca; class Cephalopoda; order Sepiida; family Sepiolidae; genus Euprymna; species Euprymna scolopes. The sequence goes on along the minus strand of NC_136482.1, from coordinate 112,458,037 downwards.
AAATATGTAGACCTTATCTCATCCCTGCTGTACTATTAAAACGATTCTTTGCTGAGGGTTCTTCTGTTCTCTCCAAACTTTTCAACAAATACCTTAACGAATCTTGCTTCCCTGACTGTCGGAAAACTGCTTTTGTGGTACCAGTTTACAAGGATTCTGGCGAACGAACTGACCCATTAAATTTCTCCCTCTTTTCACCCAAAATATTTGAGTCTATAATTAATTAAGCTCTAGTCCACCATATCACAATTGCTGAAGATAAATACCATGCACTGAATAAGGGAGAGGAAAGAAGGGCAGTAGCCCTCGATATATCTAAAGCTTTTCACGGGGTATGGCACAATGGTCTTCTCATGAAAATCAGATACTATGGTATTACTTGACGAATACTTAACATAATTAAATTCTTCTTAAAGAAGAAAAGAATCCAGGTTGTCCTCAATAGTCATATGTCAAAACGATGATATAAATGCAGATGTACATCAGGGGTCAATCCTTGGACCTTTATTATTCCTGATATTCCTAAATGACCTCCCTGATAAATTTGTCTCTGAGATGGGTTGTTTGCTGACAACATCACGCTCTATAACAGGCACGAGAGGAAAACAAATGAGCACATATCTAAGGCAATGGCAGAAACCCTAGAAGAAGACCTCCAATAGCTACGGCTAAAGATAAATTATCTGAAAGTACTTCACTTAAACTCCTCAGCTTAACGTTCACAGGAAACACAAGTTGGCACAGATACATCAAGGGCATTGTCATGACTGCTGCAAGGAAAGTGGGCTCTCTCTACCATGCTAGAAAGTTACTTACACCTGTAAGTATCCTGTACCTCTACAAGGCCACCATTCGCCCATGTATGGAGTATTGTTGTCCCATTTAGGCTGGTGCATCTGCTATTAGTTTCTCACTCATGGACAGGGTTCAAGAGAGTCACCAACCTGATAGGTCCTGAACTGTTATCTAAGCTTCAACCTCTGTCATATCGATGAAATGTTGCACCCCTTTGCCTGTTTTACAAGTATTTTAATGGTAGATGCTCGAACTACAAGCCCTTGTACCCCCTTGACGTAAATACCGCCAACAAGCATCAAATTCCCACCCCTACATAGTAGAGATCCCCAGATGTAAGAAAGCCTTCTACTCTAATAATTTCTTCTCCAGAACCGCTAGACTACGGAATTCCTTTCCGGGTTCCTGCTTCTCTAACTGTACTGACATGCAGAAGTTCAAGTGTAATGTGAACAGAAATCTTGCTGCTCAACTCCCTACATAGTATCCTTGCAACTTATGTCCCTGATAGTAGCACCCTACATCAAAGTGGCACTGTGCCTTGTTTGGGGTGAAAATGTAATAAATTTAAAAAAAAATAAAAAAATAAGGTAAATTACTTATTCAAAATGTGACTTTATGTTTCAGAATTTATAAAATGAAGACAGACAATCATTGTTTGGATTATTCGATTGCTGCACTCATTTTAGATGTTAGTGGGGGATGCCCTTTTCTCTTCTCTGCAATCCCTTTCCCACAGAAGAGATGTAGGGAGCCTACCCTGTTTTATTGTTATTTTCATGGTAGGTGCTCGTCTGAACTTCAATCTATGGTACCCCCCTTGCCAGACTTTGACGAAAAACACTCGTCTTGCCAGAACCACTATCAACAATTACCCACACTGTTTATCCGTGCCTAAACCTAAACATAGATTCCATGAACAGGGCTTCTTTCTTAGAACTGCGAGCCTGTGGAACTCTGTTCCGCTTGCCTGCTTTCCAGCTGACTACAATCTGATTGTCTTCAAGCCCAACGTGAACAAGTTCTTATTGAACTGTCCCCCTAAGTAATCCAAGTTACAAAATTTCCACTAATGTTTACTACGCTAAAATCACAATGACTAATGTATACCTATTAACCCTTATCCTCGAGTGGCCTCTGGGCCTTGATAAGCGGTGACACCCCCCCCCCATGTAAAAAAAACAAAAAAACTTGGGAATTTTTATGTCAAACTAAGTGTCAGTTGTCTAGAGGTTTGAACATTTAATCCTGATTATGGACAATACTAAGAATACAATTATGAATTTCTAAAACAAATTCTACCTGGTCATGGCGGACGGAATGAGAGCAAGCTACTCCCGTCGATTAAATACAGAATTTTCTTTGAATTCTGCATAGATTTTCCAGTTTGATCAAATGCACCCGAAGAAGGTCAGAGGTTACATTAGTTGAAATGTTGAGATGATAACATTCAAAATGAGAGGAGTTGTCCAAATAATCAAAACTGTGATTGTTTACCGATATCTTATCATCTGAGATAGATATCCCATAGGCAAAGTTACAAAATAAATTTGTTAAACAAAACAAAAACTAATTTTTACAAGCCCTAACCTTTTATTCAATCCTGTTATAAGAGGCAATCCTGAACATACACAACGATAAACATTTATTGTTAATACTTAAATTATCTTATGCTTCAGTGTTTTTAATGTCTTCAAATGATCGGAAGTACTTTGGAGTTGAACACATTTTAAAATTGTTTAAAATATATTTAAATTATGTCCATACAGAAAATTTGGTACTTGTCCAGAAACCTCCCTCCCATGAAAAAACAAAAACAAACAAAAATCTCTGTGATGTACGTACCTATGACGGAAAGAAAATATCATACACCAAAATCAGGTAAATTGAGCAAGTAGTTTTATTTTCAAAGAAAACAGTCTGACGGTACAAGGGAGATAATGCCAAATAATTCAAACTTTCACAAGATTTTAGAAAGCAATTCTTAAAATGGGAAAAGATGACTGGAAAAACTTAAATTCGCTTAAAAATGATTTTTCTTTATAATAATAAAACTACTTGATCAATTTATGTGATTTTTCATGTACAATATTTTTTCCATTATGGGTATGTACACCATACAGATTTTTCTTTATATTTATTTGTTCATAAGGTGGAATTCTGAACAAACGGAAAAAATTATTTTTTATTAGTTCCAAATTTAAAGAGTTATTTACCTTGATTATATCGGTTTTTTGGGGTTTTTTTTTTTTTTAGATTATACTATTATTTTGAAGTTGAAGATGTTGGCTAATCAAGGAGTGATCTCTATTAAACCAGATCCAAGTTATCTCCCTTAAATCATTACTAACCAACGAGAGAAAGCACACTCCTATTTCTGAAAGTCAAAAATATATAATCCTACCCTATGTGGTTTCATGCCACCCTTACATGTTTGTCTTCGTCAAACTGAGACAATAAATGTACATTATATATAATTCAATTGTTTCTAAATTGTTGTCCTTTTTCCACCAACATCCTTATGTGTTCTAAATAAAATACAAAACACAAAATGGCTACTGTGTATCTTGGAAATACCCGAATCACCACCCCCTATCATTTTAACTGGTATTTTGCAGTATGTATTTTTTTTACAGCCTACCCAGCGTAGCATAAACACCCCCAACCTCATGTTAAGAATGGCTTTCAACCTCAAAAACTATACTACATACTAAAACATACTATAAAAATTGGGGGGGGGGGTGATTCTCGTTCAGGTCTGCCCATGATTTTGTTACAAAAACATAAAAATACGGATCGCAAATAAATATACACTCCAGAGAAAAATTAATGTACATAAATCACCGGAATAATTTTAACAGATCAAATTCAAATTTTTCATTTTTTGTTTTTATTTAACATGAAAAAATTGAAATAGTCTAAAATAATGGAGGAAATTTAATGATCTAAAAGAGAATCTTTTTAATTTTTAAAAAATCTGACAAAAAACAATGTCATCTCTACTTTGTACCTCACATGGTTAGATTGCATTTAGTCGCAATTTTTATACTACTTTTCAGTAAAAATGTTATATGCTTTGTTAAAAATCAAAATTAGGCAATGAAATTTGCTATATAAGCATATTTTTGTGCAAGGAATCAGAATATGCCACTAAAAATATCCACAAATTAATAGTACCCAAGTAATCTGCAGTAAGTGCATGTAAAAATGCTGTAATACTTTAAAATACCATGTATCCATTAAACAAAACAAGTGAAGCATGCATGGTCCCTCGTGAGTGCACAGTAAACAAGGCATAAAAGAAAAATTACTAAGTTCAGCATTTGCCCTCCATCCTCCATTTAGCTCCAAAAGTCCACAGGAGAAGTCAAATCCTGGTGAAAATGAACAAACGGTTCAGTTTTAGGCCTAAATTTGAGTTCTGTACCATGCAAAAAAAGAAATGACCAAGTCTATCATTTGCCCTCCCCCATTTAGCCCCAAAAGTCCCCAAGGCCATAACATATTTACATTTGAGTCTAGCACCATGCAAAACTTCTAAATAGACATACACAGAAAATTTTGGACAAATATGGTAAAATAGTCCCAAAAATAAAGTGTTTTTATTAACTCTAAAAGAGCCCTGGGGCACACCCAAGAGTTATCTCGAAGTATAGACAAACAAAATTATATAGAAATCAGTTAGTTACAACTTTTCAGAAAGTTTATAAAAATCCAAGGCATCAATTTTTTTTTTAATTAGCACAAAAGTATCAATTTTAGCCATTTTACACCGAGAAGCACCCCTACGGTGGGCAATTGGAGTTTTCCCAGAAAATTCGTTCTGTTACTTTTTTACTCATGTCATGTTTAATGTTTGTACAAAATTTCAAAAAATTCCAAGGCGTAGTTATTGAGAAGAATGCGGACAGATGAACGGACGAGGGTGAATTTACAGGTCCACCCTCCTTTTGTAGGGAGAACCAAAAAGAAGTTAGAGAACTCAATTTGAATTGCAATGTATTTTATGTACAAGAAACTAAAATTCTCTCTTTCCTTTTTCATCATGGCGACAAGAGGCAAGAATAAATTCAAGACCAAGTGATTAATTATATTACGTTTATGCATGCCAACCAACTCACAGGTTATCTTTTTGTATTCTTGTTAAATAAGACATATGTTATTGTAGAGAAGACGGTGATTCTCATCTTATTGCAAGTCAGATATGTACAGATACGGCTGACTCAGTAAAATGTCTTTCTCCATATACTCAACAGACACTAGTAGAACTCTATAGTAGCCGTGTATTAGTTCTACAAGAGTACTCTACAGCCACAAACGATAAGGGGGCAGTAGTAGTATGTAGTGGAGGTTTACATCACTATCGTTGTGAGGTGAATGACACAGTGCATGCATTATCAGCTAAAGTGGGGCAAACTCAAATGCAAGAGTTTCTGTTTCTTGGTCAAAATTGAGAAGGAGGGGTTGAGGGTCAGTTTCCTCACTAAGATTAATGCAAATTATAGACCTGTGGTTCAGAGGAAGAAAGAAAAAGAAAAGGACTACAGAGTTCTTATTTGGATTCATCGGACTACTGCCCTCATCTTGAGTGTGATTTTCACAACATTTTGGTCGATGTAACATCATTGTCTCATTGTCCATCTGAAACTTATTTAACCCTTATCCTTGAGTGGCATGTGGGCCTTGATAAATAGTGGGCTTTAATAAAACTGGTTACACCTTCTTCAGGTGTATTTTGTCAAACTGAAGAATGTTTCTGTCGAACTTGGGAATTTGGACGGAATTTCGAGCGGAACCCTTTATTTACTTCACGGGGATAGCGTGCTCTGGTTCTGTCAGCCATGATGGAGAGAGGTCCTAAGTAATTCGCAATTGTATTTTTCAGTCGCCCATACTGAGGATTGAACCTTCAACCTTCAGGAAAATATCACTTTTTACAATTGATTTTTCCAAGAACTCTAACCACTGCACCACGGATCCTTGTAAACCTCCGCCACATACTACTACTGCCCCATTAGTGTTTGTGGCTGGAGAATACTCTTGTAGAATTATTACACAGCTGCTATAGAGTTCTACTTGTGTCTGTTGAGAATACTGAGAAATATTCCAGAGTTTGACAAAATACACCTGAAAAAGGTTGGAGGTTACATCGACTGAAACGTTGTAAAAATCACACTCAAGGTGAGAACAGTAGTCCAATGAATCCAAATAATACGAATAACCAATCCTCATCTCAAAAATTCAGAAACACCATACAGAGTTCTTGTTTTCAATGTACACGTTGGCCACCAGCATGAGTAGATTCCAGTTACAAAAGTCGTATTAGTAATAACAGCAATAGCAGCAACTTTGCCCAAAGTTTAACCCTTCCTCATCATGTTAGGGATAATAGCAATGTGATAGTGTCATGGCTACCCAGCTAATAATACTCTAGTGATAACTCAGGAATCCTTCAGTTGTCCCTGCCTCTGCATTTAATAAGCAAAGACACGCCAAGTGCGGAAGAACAAATCAATGTGACTTCTGCACCATTCCTTGTTGTGTTCTAGACTAATCCTTCCCAGACTTTGCATGCAGCTGTTGAACATTAGGGCTAAAACCTGCAATATAGATTATAATCTATAATATCTTATACTACTTTACCAGGAATAGGCACTCATTTTATTGTTCATTTAAAAAAAGTTAGGGGTTTATTGGCAACACTTGCATACAATTATTTCGGCCTGTAACTAATATTTAAGTATATAATGGCTTAATTATAATTATACCAACTGGGCAGTTCATCAGCACAAAAATAAGTGCATAAAAACCAAATTATCAACATTATTATAGACAGAATTTTTTATAGACTTTTTTGTGTCAATAAGTTGCTCAGCTGGTATAATTCTAATTAAGAGCCATTATATACTTAAACACCAGCTATGGGTCAAATCGATTATATGCAAGTGTTACCAATAAAACCCTAATTTTAGTAAATGAAGATTAAAATGAATGTCTATTCATAGTAAAGAGGTACATTATAAGAAACATTTATAGCTCTGGTATTGCACTATTGAGCTATCTAAAAGAATTTTGTGTTATTTTGCTCATATATTTGAATACCATTTCAATTAATATATATATATATATATATATATATATACACACACACACACACACACACAGGAAAAAAAAACTTGCTTTACATTACGCATATCTGAGAAAATTGACCAAGTCTTATCTGCTTATCCTTCAGCTAACATTCACGTATGTGGTGACTTCAATGTTCACAACGTCAAATGGTTGACCCACTCTAACAAGACCGATGATGAGGGGAGGTTCTGTCATGATTTCTCCATTGCCTATGACCTCACTCAGATTGTTCAGGAACCCACCCGTGTGCCCGACAATGACGGCCAGTATGCGAGCCTACTAGACCTTTTTCTCACAACTTGCCCTGAACTATGTTCAGTTTCTGTTCTGTCGCCTCTTGGATCTTCCGACCACTCTGTTGTATCAATTAAGATAAAAATGAAATGTAATAAGTCCCCAGACGTACCTCTCCATCGTACAGTATATCGATACACTAAGGCTGACTGGGATAGTTTCCGTACATTTATATCTGATCTACCTCTGCATTCCATGTTTAAAAAGGATGTGTCCTCTATAGTATTAGACCTGACGGAATGGTTAATTGTAGGTATTGACCGTTTCATACCCTCGAAAAAGTTTCAGCAAAAACCTAACAGCCAGCCATGGTTCTCTCAAGAATGTGCTGCTGCCATTGCGCACAGAAATCACTTTTTCCACTGTTTCCAACGTAATAGATGTATGAAAACTAAAGCCGCTTTCAGGACTGCCAGCAACCATTGTAAGAAATTAATAAAGAATGCAAGAGAGTTGTATGCTCAATCTGTTGTCCAAAGTAGCTGAGCAGCGGCTTGGTTCCCACCAGTTTTGGCAAATAGCAAACAGAATCCTGAACAGAAGCGTGTGCTCCATCCCAACTATTATCAATGGACCTGAGGTAATCTCGTCAGCATCAGACAAAGCCAAACTCTTTGTCAAGAACTTTGCAGCTAATTCTACCCTTTGCGATCAAGGCCTCCAACCCCCAATATTTCCTCCTGTATCAGAAAACACGCTATGTGATATACGTATATCTGTACGTGATGTTGCCAAGCTAATCAAAAACCTTGATTCCAGTAAAGCAACTGGCCCTGACGGTATTCCAATTATAGTACTCAAAAAACTTCAACCTGAACTAGCGCCCATACTTACAAAACTGTTTAAATGTTGTCTTAAGGAGAATAGTTTCCCATCTCCCTGGAAAATTTCATCAGTATGCCCTGTATTTAAGAATTCAGGTGATCGCTCATCCCCCTCTCAGTACAGGCCAATAAGTCTCCTGTGCGTCATGAGTAAGTTGCTGGAATCTGTGTTAAATACAGAAGTAATCAACCATCTCAACAAAAATAACCTTCTTAGTGACACTCAATATGGTTTCCGTTCTGCTAGATCTACAGCAGATGTGCTTACAGTTATATCTCATAGGATTAGCAAATCTCTCGACGGAGGCAACCTTTCTAGGGCAATTGCTCTTGACATATCTAAGGCCTTTGATAGGATATGGCATAAGATCTCTAGCTATGGTATTGCTGGAAATGTCTTTGATAGGATATGGCATAAGATCTCTAGCTATGGTATTGCTGGAAATGTCTTCTCAATTATTAAATCATTTCTTTCTGATAGGTTCATAAGAGTAGTAGTTGAGGGGCAAAAATCAGAAGCTCACAGTATTAATGCCGGTGTCCCTCAGGGGTCCATCCTGGGCCCAACTCTTTTCCTGATCTACATTAATGATCTTCCAAATCACATCCTTACATCATTTGTAGACATCTATGCTGACGACACTACCATTTATGGTTGCACATCTAAGACAGTAAACGACCAAGTTCTCTCCAATTCTTTCTCCTCTGATCTTGAGCACGTAGTACAATGGGGTAAGGAGTGGCTGGTTACTTTTAATGCATCTAAAACCAAACTTCTCTCTTTACATCATCAACATTCTGATCCACATCTGTTATCAATTGAAATGAATGGCTCTCGTCTTCAGGAGGCCTCAAGTTTTGACAAGCTTCTTGGCTTGACCATTACTCCTGATCTTAAATGGAACACGTACATCAAATCTGTTGCCAAGGCCGCTGGAAAAATGGTGGGATCTTTCTATCGATCCGGTAGATATCTCACTGCTGATGCTATTCTCTATCTATATAAGAGCCAGGTACGTCCAAGGATGGAATACTGTTGCCACATCTGGGCAGGAGCTGCTAGAAAGGACTTGGCCTGCCTTGATAGAGTTCAAAATAGACTTCGTAGCCTCGTAGGAGATTTCCTTTTCTCTTCCTTGCAAACTCTATCTCACAGAAGAGATGTTGCGAGTTTGTCTCTGATGTATCGTTATTTTCATGGAAAGTGTTCGACTGAGCTTCAATCTATGGTCCCCCCTCGCCAAACTTTCACAAGAAACACTCGTCTAGCTGTAAACACTATCAATAATTCCCCCCACTCTTTATCTGTGCCTAAACCTAAACGTAGATTCCATGAACAAAGCTTCTTTCTTAGAACTGCACGCCTGTGGAATTGTCTTCCGTTTTCCTGCTTTCCGGCTGACTACAATATGGTTGTCTTCAAGTCTAACGTAAATAAGTTCTTGATGAGCCGTTCCATATAAGTTATCAAATTTACCAAATTTTCATTACTAATGATTACTATATTGTCCAATTTCTACTGTACACTCTTTAACCCTTATCCTTGAGTGGCTTCTTGGCCTTGATAATGTGGTGATGCCTATGTAAAAAAAAAAAAAAAAAAAGATGTATAAAATTTTTATGTTATGAACTATGTGTTTGCATGTTGAAAGGAAAAAGCAAGTTTCTTCTGTTGTGAAAATGAAGTCTTTGCACTCAGCAAAGCGATAAAACTTTTTCTACTTGCTTAAATTACTTTATTAGTCATTCTTTCTCACAAGCTTTTACTTGAATGAAAGGCATAAACTATCATGGAAGTATTTGATCTCCCCCCCCCTCTCCTCCCATAAAAAAAAGTCTACGATTCTCATATGAAAATCTTTAAATTTATGGAATATGTATGGAATTAAGCAATTTTCATGGACAAAGATTTCAGCTGCATGGATGTTGATGGAGCGATAAACTTTGCATGTATGGAATTGCATTAAATACCTAGATCCTTAAATTCAGGGTGACTGCATCAACCAATCGGATTGTAGCACCAGAGAAAAAAAAAAAAAATGATTACTAATAAAAGGAATTAGGGTTACAGTTAGATGAATGAGAAACTACAGTGTAAAGATTAACAAATATTTATTAAAGCCCACTATTTATCAAGGCCCACATGCCACTCAAGGATAAGGGTTAAATAAGTTTCAGATGGACAATGAGACAATGATGTGATGATTTGTAACGATGCTGGTGATTGGTCAGAATTTGATTACTAAAGAGGGCCATTTAAAAAGAATTTGTTTTAAACTTGAAAATTACCAGGTTTTTGTCAGCTGGGAAGCAGCTCCACAGTATTGTGTTCCACCAGCAGGCAGCTCTAGGAAAAAAACTTTGCTCATGGAAGTTTCGTGAATTTTTAGGTAGAGAGAGAACAAGAAATTATTGACAATGGTTATAGCTAAATGAGTGTTGTAAATGTTTTACAAAGGAAGACCATAGGTTGAAGTTCAGTTAAGTACCTGTCAGTCAATATCTCATTAAATCATCCCTGACTTTTTGTGTTATCTTTTATTTCAGTGATCTCGTATCGCATATATCATTTCTTGCCAGAACTGAAAATGAAAATTTTGTAAGCCTCGATTAAGATAATAGCCAACTGCTATAAAAACCAGGAAGCTAATATTTAATGTGAATCTGTACATTTGATACAGATTTAATTTACTTTCTGATTTGTCACCAACAGATCACATGCTTCTTCAGGTGAGCATAATTGACAGTGATCCTCCAATTCTGAACTCTTCTCTCTGCTTCTGATATTAACTACCCTCCCCATCTCTTTGATTCCTACAAGAGTTTGATAATTCTTCCTTTTCCTTAATAGGTTTAATGTAAAAAAATATGATTAAAATGAAATGTCAACTGTACATTTTGAAGTAGAAAGATACTCACCATTAAAGCCAGAGCAGGGACAATGAACATGTCCACCTGTGTGGTAATGACCAGCAGCCATGTGGCTGAAGGGTCAAAACAACTTGCTACAATTGGTCGGTCTTCAAGCCATGGCAACAATTTCATTTCTGATCGCTGACCATGGACACTCCAACGAATCAGAACATGGCCTGCAATTAGATTTTAATATTTCTTTTTTCAATTAAAAACAATATTTTCCATAAAAATTCCTGCAATATAAAATCTTTATTTTTTTCTTAAAAAATTGAAAAGAGAAATAATCAAAGAAAGAACAAAAAAAAAAGAAAAAGAAAAAGAAAAAACAAATGGAGGAAAAGATGGTGGTGACAAGGTCATATTTTTCCTATAACTAGATAACGGAATTAATATATGGATATCTTTGTAGCCTGATAAACACTTTCATGGTCGCACTATGATTATATATATATATATATATATATATATATATATATATATATATATATATATATATATATATATATGAGAGAGAGAGACCATTGTGTAACATAGAAAAAGGAATCCCAAACATTATCTTCTCAGCCCATTCTGCTCTCTTCCCACTGACTATAATCTCTCTTAGAGGATCTCCAAGCTGCCAACTGTAATCAACTCCCATAAACTCAAACTTGACTCAACTAATTCAAAACTTCTAAATATATTGACTCAGGATCGAAACTTATGTCTGATCTTTTGTCTTAGTCATTGACACTTATTGGTCCATTGACTTTGTCGGATTTAGACTTTAGACTTCACCCTCGTCTTTTCATCCCCAAAATTTTCAATAACTACTCATTACATTTTTCTGAAATTTTGCATGAAGTTACAACTACCCAAGGGAGGAAATTGATTTTTGATAAAAATTACAGCTCAAGAGTTAAAATCCAATATTGCATCTTTTTTGACACGTGGCTACATCCATTTTTTTTTTCTGATAGTTAGACGATTGAGCTATTGTCAAATTCTGTAAGAATTCTCCTCTCTTTTTTTTTTCACAGTAATATTCCATAATCGAATCCCATTGCTGTCACCATGTTATACCTTTTTTTAATGTTATTAGTATGAATGTGTTATATTAAGGAGAAGAAACGAGACGTGTTAGCTCAAAGAAGACATCTTTATTTTCATAAGGGACGTAACTCCTACAGCAACAATTACAACAAGGAAAGATAATCCATATGTTGACAAGGGCATCAAAATAACCAAAAATAGCAGTTTTCGGGATATAGAATCGTTTCCGACCATTAGAATTTGCTGAAAATTACCCAAAAGCAAGATCACATGAGTATACAGCTGGAAACATAATATTAGACCCTGGAAAAATTCTGGTTGCATCCCCATGGGAGCCAAAAGTAGCAAATTTCGGGATATAGAATCTTTTCCACCTTTTTTGCTGAAAATTACCCAAAAGCAAGATCACATCTGGAAAAGGGTGTTTTAGGAGTGAAAAACACACCTTTTGGGGCTAATTTTTATTTTTTTCCTAAAATGCAAGGCGTCAGTCAGAGGACCATATAGTTTTTGGCTTGTTATGTTTAACATTAATAAAATTAATTAGATTGATAGAAACTGATTACTTTTATGTTCACCCTATCAGCCACTCCCAGCTGATATTTATTTTACTGCTTTTTTGTGCTTCTTGGTGAATCATTTCTTACCATTGTTCTGAAACTATTTTTTTTTTTTTAGACAACTTTTTTCATTTCCTAGCTTGGAAGAATGGAGTACGGGGGGGGGGGGGCATAGTATCACATCTTCACCATGAATGGACATCTATTCACAAATGATTAAATTAAAGAAATTTTATTTGATATCACTTGAGTTTCAATCTTAATGTAGTAGCACTAATAATAGCCCTTCATGCCAGACCTTGTGAAAGGCTTTGAATATATCAATATACAATATACATGCCGAGAGATGACCATTAAAATATCCACAGTAGAATGGGCTTTCTTAAATCCATACTCTCAATCAGAAAGAAGTTTAGCATTTACGAAGTGGTAGAGTAGTACTTGATTAATTAATGACTCACAGATTTTAGTGAAGCAAAGGAGGAAGATAATACTTGAACATATCAGTTCTTTCACCAGAATTTTTTGAATACTGGTACCATAGAGGAAATTTTCCAGGTATCAGTGAAACAAGACTCCAGGTCAACACAATAGGTTTTTGTTTTTTTGTATGATATCACGGACATGAGAAGAGGTGATTTGGGGATCTACGAGCATTGGTCCTGTCTGCAAATGGAAAAGGAAACCTTTTTGGTTATTGCAAAGTAACCTCATATTTGTTAGATAATAGGTAAATAGTCGATTGTCCATTATTCACTGCACCATTATAAATTTTCCAGAAATCGCGGGTTCGGAATTTCTGCAACTGAATATATTTACTGGTCATTTGGATATGTCTTCCCTTGAATGAGGCTATTTCACTCTTACAATGATAAATTTTTTTTTACTATTTGTATTCAACTTATGGCAGACGAATCAGCAGAATACATGCTGCCTTTACACAATGGCAGCTACGCAAGTTGAAGTGGTGGAGTGGGATTTATTATAGTATTTCCGTGGGAACGTGTGCTTCAATGCCTGCTGTGCACCATTCATTTGTCTCGTTTGCACACTGTTCTACAGGAAGAGAAAATATATTAATTCATGGGGTATCTCTTCTTAAACATATCATGTCAAACTCAGAAATCTTTACATAATTTTGAACAGAACCCTTCTCTCTCTCGCATTTTGTTTATTTTTAATTTCATTTTATCCTAAACAAGATATATTGCTATTAAGACGTTAGGAGACGATGATTGGGACCAGATTTATAGTGAGATTGCTAAGTGAAAAATTTTGCAGCACAATGTTTGCTCACATTACATTTAACCCTTTATGACCTGGTTGAACTAATTTGTTCAGTCAGAAATAGATTAATATAATGGCATAAAGTGGGAATTGATTCAAACACGCCTTGTACATATTAGTTCAGTATCTGGGTAGATGCCAGATACCTCTAGATTGCAACTGTCAATTGATTATATTTAGTGTGCCGCCATCTGTCTAAGAGAGTGGAGAATTCTGTTTGTTGTCATAAACACACATTTTTCAAGCACTACGGATAATAATCAAAGTATGTATGAAATGCAAAAATTCTCAATGGTAGTTTAACTATTGAATTTTGTAATTTTTCCAGTTTGAAGACAATCATAGTATCATTACCCTTTAAACTAAAATTAACACTAGTTTTTTTGTTTTTTTTTAATCAGAATTCAGGTCATGAATGGTTAAATTTCTGCACGTTCGTACAGTCTGGGATATGGAAAGCAGAGAGGGAATTCCAAAGGCAATCAGTTCACAGAAATTTTAAAAAAAGTTATTTAAATAAGGTTTTCCAGTATCTTTGGACCTATACAGTAAATTGATGGAATTTTGCTGCTAGTTGAATCAGTTAAGATTATTTATGTTGGGGGTAAATTATGAGTACACAAAGTTTAGCAGAGATCATTCTACTGAATTACTTGTAAAACAAGCTCAGAGATGCAACATTGCAATGATGGGAAAAGGTTAGAGTTTGATAGACAGCGCAGGACCTATTAGATGAGAGATTCTTTTGCATCCTGTCCTAGAAGAAGGTTGATGCACCAGCCAAAATGTGGCTTTATAGAGGATGTGCCTCTTTTCAAACAGTCTAAGAATGTTCATAATTACTGCCATTATTGACAACATTGAAATACTAGTGTGCCAAGTTGTAGAATAATATTTTTTTTCCTTTATAAGAACACTGTATTCATCAAATCTACTTTACATGTTGAGCTGAGAGAGTAAGAAGGAGGGAGAGAGAGAGGAGGGAGGGAATGGGATAGATAGAGAGATGGGAGGGAGAGCGTGCACATGATTTATTTATCTTAACTACAATGAATAAAGGTCTCGTGATTTAACAAGGACAAAGCAAACCATTTAGGGTTGAGAGAGGGTATAGGGTGTGTGCATTTCTTTTTAGTCAACAATTCAGCCTATGGCTAACAACAACAATAACAATGATACCAGCCTTATGAAGGCAATCCAGTTCTTTCACAATAAAAGATATTAAGGTTAACCCAACAAAAGATGCAAACATGTCACACCTCTCTCTTATGCTTCAAAATTTTTCACATTATGATTTGATAAATTAGTTTTAGGTTTTATAAAAAATACTCTGGCAATATGGAAACATTGTTTAATTATGACTGAAGAAACAATATCAGCAAAGGGGATAACTTATATTTTAATTGAAGAATATAAAAAAAGAGTTGTCTCCCATAGGATTAAAATTTTATTTCTTTTTCTGTACAAGTTTGAAAAAAATGTACAAATAAATAAAAATTAACATGCCAGGTGGGTATGAGAGCATTATACTAAGGCTCTGATAATCTTATTTGCTAAATGATTTGTACACGTTATTTCATGTAAATCACTCCAGACAAGGCATGAAGCCACTTGATGTAAAGAGCTATCAGGAACGAAAGATCGTTACTGCAAAAACAGGAGATGCTAGCATTCAAAAAACCAACATTAAGAAAAAGTCATCAGGAAGAGAGTTCCACACATCTGCAATTCTCGGAAAAGTGAATTATATTCACTACTAAATACATTTGTTAAAAATAGAAACAAATTTTATCAAACCCTAACCCTTTACACGATCTTCTTATCAGAGACAATCCTAAGCATTCACAATGATAAACATTTATTTTGAGTACTTCAAATTATCTTATACTTTAGTGGTTTTAATGTCTGCTTGCTCGGAAGTTCAACTCATTTTAAAATTGTTTAAAATATATTCAATTTATGTGTATATAGGAAATTTGGTACTTGTCCATGGAAAACAAAAATTTTTTAAATTTTTTAAAATCTCTATGAAGTATGTATATGTGATGGAAAGTGATTTGATTTTTAAAGAAAATCAAATTTTACGGCTAAAACAATGACTGACAATTTTGCGACACCATCTTGAAAATAGTCTGAAGAAACAAGGGAAATTGCTCCAAATAATTAAAAATTTTGCAAAATTTTAGAAAGCCATTCTTAACATGGCACACGGGGGATTGGAAAAAAATTCAATTTCACTTAAAAATGATTTTCTTTATAATAATAAAACTACTTGATCAATTTACATGATTATTTTATGTACAATATTTTGTTTCCATCTATATACAGAAAAGACAAAACGGCATTGTTGTATGTCCAGCAAAGGTTTTTTTCACCGGGGTGGGGTGGGGTGGGGGTGCACTATTTTTTTTTTAGAACTTTTTATATACCCTCTATATTGCAATATCTATGATTTGCAAAGGCACGTCATATCTACGTTTATTTACATTGACTTCTATAAAATTCATGCTATTCCTTCCTCTCGCGTGTTTGTTCAGCTTTTTCGTATAAAAGGGAAACTAATCAAAAACGAAGGCAGCTTCCTGGCCTTTCGTGCTAGGATGTCCAGAAAGCAATCAGTTATGTAGGGGAAAACCCTCATCTCAGACAATTGCTATTCATTTGAACACTCTTTTGTGGGGAGCTGGTTTTTCCCAACATCCTTTGGAAACAAATAAATGAAACAGCGGAAAGCTGAACTGGCCTCCAGACAACATTCGTTTCTGCACGTCAACTTTTTGATTGACATCACTAATTTGAACTCTTTTCACTTCCTGTGACATCGTAGCGTAGCGGTAAGATATCTCGTTTTCTTTCATTTTCTTTTCCACCACGTCACAGGTTCAAGCCTCCCTCCATATTAACACTTTTTTTTCTTCTTTTACACCTCCAAACACCTGGGCAATGCTGGTATCCCCACTAGTATATACCTCCAATGCATCACTTCTTACCTGGGAACCAATCTCCCCCACCCCTGTTGTCCTGCATCTGCATAATGCTAACGATCAAGATAAAGACTATTTGTACAAGTTGCAAATTATTGCTGACCACATGCTCTCAAGAAATCTAATTATTGTAGATGATTGGAACACCCACACAGGCTAAATCAGCAGCAGTCATATTCTCGATTTGAGATCAATGTGCTAATGGTGAAAGATTTGTCAACTTTGCTGCTGAAAATCAAATAACCATGTCCAGCACATGCTTTCAACATTTCTAGTAACATCTACTTACTTGGTACTCCAATGACAGTGTCACAGCTAACTAAATTGACCACTTTCTTGTTAAACGTTGTCATTAATCATTCCAAGGAACAGAAACTGATAGCAAATTTGGTTCTGATCATGTACGCATGTATTGGGACAGCAAAAACTGCATCTTCATCTCAAGTTATCTACTAAGTTTCTCAGATACAACATTTCGAAATTGAAAAGTAAACAAACAGATGATACATTTTACATAGAATTATTCAATCATTTCAACAATCTTGAGGTAAACCAATCTGATGATGCTAACTCAGATGACCTTTAGCAAACTGTCTAGTATAATCTCCAATCCATGATGTCTAACCCTAACCCGACGGTCAGAATCACCAAGTAAAAAGACAGATTAGATCTCAGGTTAAACAATTGAAATTATTGAAAAATCAAATCAAGTCTATTGCAACGAATCTATGAAATTCAGATAACTATGTCATGAAACTGTTCTGCTCACACTGATTGAAATACATTCAGAAAGAAAGTAACAGAAGGCATGGAATATGTCTCAGCTATTAGGGACTCTTGTAAATCTGAGAGCCTTCTTTGCCTGAACACAAAGACAGATTAGGGTGGTAACCAAACCATCTTGAAGAAGAACAGCCAATCAGCAATCTCTAAGAATAACTCATTCACTTGTGTGATCACTTTGCCACTCTGTTAAACCATAGCAAACAGCTCCTTGCTTATTGCTCCTATGAATAATGCCAATCAAACTCCTTGTGATTACTAAGCAACTCCTATGCTTAAAGGTTGCTATTTTTATCAAAAAAAAAAAAAAAAACAACGTTAAAGGTGATCATATATCCCTGCTGAGATCCTCAAACACAGCACAATTATAATAGGACTTGCCATCCATCACATAATCAACTGAGTCTGAAAGACTGAAGCACTAACCCAAGACTAGAGCGATGCAACATTGGTACCATTCTTTAAGAAAGGTGATAAGCGATGCTGCACCAATTACCATCGTATCAGCCTAATCAATGTGGGAGTGGTACCATTCTTTTTTGCTTTAGAATTTATTTTTCTGCATAGTCATCAATATTCTCAATGCACTTTTGCCAAAGATTCAATGGCGCATCTCTGCTTCTGATGCACATCCATGACAGGGATTGCTTTCTTAGAGTCCCACACTGTCAATATCTGTAAAAGAGAGATGAAACTGTCAGGTCATGAATGCATAAATTCAGTTATCATGACCACCAATTTGCAATCCCCTTTGATGTATTCAAATGGAATACAAAATAGGAGGCATTACTCGTATTTTGTTTCAATTCTTCTTAAGATGTTTCCAATCAGAACGTGGCTTCAGAACAAGGCCAAACCAATGTGGTGTTCATCCAGGCTGTGGATGCACCAATGAAATCTTCACACTAAGACAAATACTTGAACATCATTGGTGCTTCCAGCAAAGGACAGTCACCTGTTTCATCGATTTTCACTGCTGCATTCAACTGTCAACCATGTTACCCACTGGAAGGTTATAAAAGCAGATAATATTGCAGGTAAACTTCTCAGTCTTCTTAAAACATAGTACTACTCAACTCAATCCTGCATACACATGTACAATGAGGTTTCAGAACCCTTTGAAATACGGTCTGACATTTGGTATGTGTTCTTTTGCCAATACTTTTCAATTACGTCATTGACTGGGTCACTTTAACTGTCAAGAGTTTTCTGGTGTCACTGCTAAAGGCAACTTTGCCATTGAGGATTTAGATTATGTGGATGATATCACGCTACTTTGCAGTCTGCTATTAATGATCTTCAGCGTGTTGGATCCAAGATTGGCATGAAAATAAATGGAAGTCCAAAATACTCACTGCTGGTCTCGCCTCAAAAAAAAAAAAAAAAAAACATTCATCATTCTCAATAATGATGTTCTTGAAGAGGTTGAGAGTTTCAAATGTCTTGGCACCATCATCAAAGCACAAATTGATCCTGTATATTTATGCTTTCTGTTGACTCAATTTCCAGTTCCGGTCAAGATCTGAGATTTGGCGCAACACCAAAATAAAGATCTGCCAAACGGCAGTGTTAATGATCTTCCAGCAATTCAGAATAACAACTCATTGTTCTAAGGGAGGTAACTTTGTTTTAATAAAGTAGTTGAAAAAAAAAATCCTCTTTACTTACAATTTCAAGTTTTGTTTAAGGAAAATTACAGTATCGTCACATTTCACATTTTTTGTTATTAATGTTATAAAATTTTGTTACATTAAATGAAGTAGTTGAAAAAAAAAATCAATTTTGCCTTACAAAATGAATAAAATTTTGTTACATTAAATGAAGTAGTTGAAAAAAAAAAAAAATTTTGCCTTAGTAAAATGGAGTTATGTCCCTGAGAAAAATGATTTGTTATTCTGAATTGTCAATCTTCCTTTATGGCAGTGAATCCTGACCAATGAGAGTAGAAAATATTAGGTGGTTAGAAACTTTTGATCACCACCGTCTGCATTGCAGTCTCCGCGTCTGATGGCAGCACCTCCTCGTAAACAATACAGTATATTTCTTTCTGCAAAATTAACTCCCTCTGACAAGTCATCCTCATGAGACGTCTATGCTGGCTGGATTGTGCTCTTTGCATTCAACCAGGAGAATTCATCTTAGAAGCAATTTCCCCCAAGTCCCTCACAGGCTAGAAAAAAAAAAAGCAATGTGATGGACAAAGAAAAATTTGACTAATGACGGTGGAAAAAGACTTGAAACTTAACTTTGGTCCCCAAATCTACAGAGTTCAACTCTGGAACAGTATGTGACTAGAGATCCCCTACTTTTTAACTTCAAATTGTCAATCTTGGTGAGGGATGCAATGGCAAGGATGAATGGAGCCAGCTCAACCCACTCTGTTTCAAGTAGAAATATAGGGAGAGTCATAGATAACTGAGCAAACAAAACTTATTTGAAATAATAAAACTTATTGATACTTATTCCTCTGCATATAACACCAAGGGAGGTAATTCATACAACATTAAGAGAAGTAATTCAGTACATATTCAAGTGGATGTAAGCATCAGCAGCAGCTGACTTCTAAACAAGATGGTAACGCTGTTCTCAAATGAATCTATATAATTATAAAACTCAGATCAGCTTGCTGGCTTGGACGTTTAACCGTCCACCCAGTTTTTGACTTCCAGTTTAAAAAAATTTGTTTGCTTACCTATTTCATGGTCGCCTTGTCTTGAGTCCAATATTAAAAGCCACTGTTGCTATTCAAAGCATACACAAGGTCAACAATATTTTTTGTTTTAACTTATTTTAACGTATTTTCCTTACAAATAAATGTAATTTAATCCCGTTGAGTTAAAAAAAAAAAAACTGATTTAAATATAAATGTACAATATATAGCTATAATCATATTTACTGCTTTTAGTAGTGCTCCTGTGGATTCTGATAATTTATTTTTTCAGGCCATACTTAAAAATATTGTCTCTTCTAGAAGGGGATGGTGGGGTAGAAACTTGGTTTTAGTAGTGCTTTTAGTAGGACCTGCTTAATTTTAATTAGTGTTTGCAGTGGAGGCTTCCTGAATTTTATTTTTTTCACTCATCACTTAAAAAAAATGTTTTCTCAAGACAATAAAAGACAATATAATCTCAAAATCACTTTTTATTTTGAACATTTTTCATCTTACTCTTTAAGAGACAATGAGTAGACTAGTATAATTTAAAAAATAGTGCGGGTTATTAAATCCAAAAAACCCTTTTAAAAAGTCGAAAATAAATAATAATGTGGGGAGTGGGGGAGTTGGCAGACTGAACTTTTCTCAAAATGAATAATCTCAAAAAAAAAAAATAAATAAATAAAAAAAAATAATAATAATAATAAGGGGAGGGGGAGCTGAAGGAGCCAGCTGCAAATCGGTTCTGAAAACGAGGAGTCGATTTACTAAAATGTTGTATGTGAAACTGAACTCCGTTCCAAATCTTTAAATATTGACTGTTTTCAATTTTTGTTTTATAATCTGGTAGCTTAATGTCCAATAATCCACAGAAATAGTTGAAAGAGGAAAAAGAAAAAACTAAGGAGGTTGCCGATTGTTCAGGTGCACCTACATATTTTTTTTTTATATTTTCTTTACTCAAGTTGTGTGTGATTAAAACTAGAACTTGTTTTTTTTTTAAATATGGTTTTCATGTCCAATATTATTTATTTATGATTATTTTATTTGTATTTTTCATAAGAAGTTGGAATTGTTTTCAAACAAACAAAAAAAAAGTAAACATGTTTTTCTAATGTAAAAAAAAAACTACTTGATTAATTTACATATTTAAAAAAAATATTCGTTTTTCTTTTTTTACAACCTAACCCAGCATAGTTTACCTCCCAAAAAGAAATCAAATTCTACCTTTTTTTTTAGGCTAATACATTTCAGCGGCCTTTAAAGATAACATAAGGAATTTTATTTTTAATCATGAAAATTTTACATTTTAGCATGGGGAATCAGTTTCCTATATAAATTTAACGTAAAATGAGACCCCACTTCTTGGTGATGTAGCAAGACATGTAATCATTAGCATTTTTTTTTAAGTTTGGTGGTGGTGGGGGGGGGACAGAAAGGGGAAGGGGGGCGAGGTCATAAGTTCAAACATTTTAAAAATACATTGAAACACTTCAAAACGTGTGCATGTGAGGAGGACTTTTCATTTTTTTTTTTTAAGATTTACTTTGAAAAGGTCTCACCATTAAATATTACTTATTCAGTTAATTATTATTTTCTGATATTTTTAAGGCTGTTAACACACACAAAAAAACTAGGGTGAACTTTTTTTTTTCATTTTTTTTAACAGATTACACCCCTCTTATACAAAAAAAAAATTTATTTAATCTAAGAGCAATGATGTTGACCTTTATTATCCAATGTATTTCGTATTATTTTCACTGGTCATGTTCGTTTTCGTACGCGTGTGCATTCAACTTTTGCTCATTTATACATTAAATCTAAATACTCACTTGCACTTTTATACATTTATTCTGAATACTCACTATTCCATAGCTAGCTATAACATATACTGACCCAATGGGTTATGGGTAGTCTGGTTTAATTATAATTACGACTTCTTCTCAGTCTGCCTGCCTCCTAGGACTTCTTCTCACAACCTGCCTACCTCCTGGAACTTCCTTTCAAAGACTGCCACTCAAGTTTCTGCACCTGCTTTGACTATGGCTCACTTCCAGCAACTCCACCGGCTTCCAGTAAACCCCCAGATTACTTCTGCACCTGAAGTCTCCAGCTAGTTCCTGCAGCATCCAGTGGCCACTTAAGTCCAGCTACCCATTTCCAGTGCCCACAGGAGTTAAGCTACCCATTCCAGTGTCTAATGAAGTCCAACTACTAGTTCCAATGCCCACTGACATTCAGCTACTTGTTCCCATGCCCACTGACATCTTACTCCCTGTTCCAGTGCCACTGACATTCAGCTAGCCATTCCAGCGCCTACTGTTGTCCAGCTAGCCATTCCAGCGCCTACTGTCGTCCAGCTAGCCATTCCAGCGCCTACTGTCGTCCAGCTAGCCATTCCAATGTCTACTACCGTCCAGCTAGCCATTCTAGTGCCCATTGATATCCAGCTAGGAGTTTCCAGCATCTGTCGACGTCTGGATACCAGTTTCCAGCCTCCGATCCCATCTATATGACTGATCAACCTGAGGCATGTCATCCTACCTCAGGGACAGTAATTTCAATCCTGATGGACACCTGTTCTCGCTCCAGCTGATCCTGATATACAATCTCTATTGCTATACAACTTATCATTTTCACTTGGTAAATAAGAAAACATGATATCCATCATCTTTAACCAATCATCTGTGTTTGTAATGTCTCTTTGCTGTTGCCGTCACTTTCCTTGCCTTGTGTCTACTTTATTAGTTGTACAGTAGATGGGCATCTTCATTATTTCTACCCCCTGCAACATCATTAAAAGTGGCTTGATTCCTACTTCAGTCACCTAAATTATTTGTTCCCAAATAATTTATTTTTATTTAAAACATGTTCTAGAATAATAATAATAATATTGTGAAACGCCGAAATCAAAACTTGCCAGGACAACAGTATCTTTATAAAAAGGTTGAAGATGAAGTTATAGGTATATAACTAAAATTCAACAAACAATAACAAAATTACTAAAATGTTTCTGCTTTTGTATTTACAAACCTCTGTAAGAAATTATCCAGTCATAATACAAGCCCTAATTACCATTGTATCGATTGATTTGATTGATTGAATCTAACCAGACATATCACGTGCCTTTGCCGCCAATTTTTATTTCGTTTTCAGTTCGTTCCAGATCAGCGAAGAGGCCTTCTATGCTTCAGATCTCAACCATGGATGAAGTATAGGGCATATTTGTAAAAGCCTACAAATTAGGCTTACTTATAATACAGAATGTCTACAACCGCATTACGGACCCTTCTTATCATTGTGAACTTTTCATCTTTGGTATTCAGCATGGTTGTGTTGTTACTAATTTTTTAGGGCCATGACATCCAATGGAACATGGTTAAATGTATTATTTCCTGCAATAGACTATGACAGCATGTGGATTGCAAAAGGATTAAAGAACTACCGCTTCATTGAAGCAAACTACCAGCTCCAAAGTTGGATGCAAGATGGGTGCACTATTTTGCAACAATATCCTGTGTATCAATAAAGTTTGTCTTAAATTTTACAGATAAGGTTTGTTGTTTTGTGATTGTCTCATTTCTTGCCTTCAACAGAGATCATCGAACATGTTAGTTAAAATTCCCATCTTGACATAAAATAATTCCTACGCCTTTTCTTTTAAGAAAAGAAAAAGGTTCCCTGTCCTTAACTAGAAAATTATGAACGTATTCAGCTAAATCCATAACAAGCGACATTTGAATGAATGGTTTATTTTATTGATGTTACATTGTAATCACGTGATTAAAATTTTAGCAGACGAAAAATTGGGAGACAAAAGAGTAAACAGTTCCTAACATGATATTTTTTTCTTCTTAGATAAGTCTTAAAAAGAAGGTGCCTCTACAGAATTTGAACCAAGCCAAACAGACTTTTGCCAAACTTATACAGGGTAACAAAAAAAACGGGCCCGTGTACACTTTGTGATATCTACATTATTTATTCACCAATTTCCCTTATTTTACAGGACCTGGCAGACTCAACGACCGTGAGTACACCAAGACTCCAGTGGGAGCTGGGATAAAGAATACACTGTGTTAAATTTTATTACAAGACAGGCTCGTTTAAGAAAACCTAGGACACTTATGCATCAGTTCAAATGTGAAAAGGCTCCATCCAAAAGTAGAATTTAGAACTGGATGGACACCCACTTCGAGAAGTATGGGACCATGGAGAACCTCAACGCTGCCAGAGAGAACCATCCAAGCCACTTGGGACGTCCCAAGAAGCGAACAGCCGAGCTGGTCGAAAGAGTGAAAGAGTCTCTCCAGCAAAGTCCGAAATGCTCTGTGCGTAAGCGAAATCCGTCCCTCAGTATGTACCGTGAGACTTGCAGGAGAGTGCTGGTGAATGATATCAGGGCTTACCCATACAGATGCTGCAGACCCTTACAGCCTCAGACAAGGAGCAGAGGAGGGGTATGGCAGTCAAGATGCTCGAGAAGATCAAGGAGACACCAAGTTTCCTTAACCTCTTTTGGATCTCAGATGAAGCCCACTTCCATCTTGATGGAAAGGCGAACTCCAAGACAAATGACTTCTGGGGGTCCTCCAGACCCAATAAAGTAGCCACCAAACCCCTGCACAGTGTGGGCTGCAATCTCGGCCAGAGGCATCATCGGACCAATCTTCATCGAAGAATCTGGTGCAGCAGTGACAGTCATCAAGGCACAGTATGTGGAGGTCCTCAAAACCTTCAAGAGTGAGCTCCAGACCATCCACCTGTCGCTCACGAGCAAGTTCTGGTTCCAGTAGGACGGAGCAAGTTTTCACACCTCAAACCTGTCCCGAGATTGGCTGAAAGAGAACTTTAGAGGCCGAGTGATCAGTCTCAAGAATGATTTTGGGTGGGAACCCCATAGCCCGGACCTAAGCCCCTCCAGATTTTTTTCTTTGGGGCTATCTTGAGGACAGAGTCTATGCAGGGAAACCCAGAACCATCACAGAACTCAAGGAAGCTATCAGGGAGGAGATGAGAGCCATTACCAATTCGGTCTGTAAGAACGTCATGGACAACTTCGTGCTGCACTTCAAGAAATGCATGGAGCTAAATGGAGGCCATCTAGAACATATGCTGTAGAACAGAAAAAAAAGGCCAAAGACCCTAGTGTTTTGATGTGATGTTTTGAACATAATAAACTAGTTATGACTAAAGTTTCATTTCATTCGGACAAAACACTAAGAAATGGGACCTAATTATAGTTGGGGCCCGTTTTTTTTTTTTTTTTTTTTGGTCACCCTATATTTACTAAAACTTGGGTTAGAGTTAGAGTTTTGGAGTAAAAATTAAATAAATAACAATAAACCAAGACAGTTTGGTTCAAGGGGAAGGCGCAATGGATGAGTGCAAAATTGTGTCGTGATCGGACCCATCAGCATTCCCTAATACGAACAAATTAGAAGGAAGATACCGGCGATCAACAAATCTCCTCACCTGAAAGAGAACATAATGCCTGGGAGGGTGGACTTCCAGGACCGAACAGATCAACACTTCATTCTGATCCAAGAGCCAGTCCACTACCAGGTGTGTGTGTGTGTGTGTGTGTGTGTGTGTGTGTGTGTGTGTGTGTGTGTGTATTAGTCATCGCTTATCAAGGCCAGGTGACTACTCAATGATAAGGGTTAATAATGGGGACCGTAATGATCGGTGATGATAGAAATTGGATGAGTTAATTTATTTTAGAGGACGGCTCATCAAGAACTTGTTTATGTTGGACTTGATAACGACCATGTTATAATCAACTGGAAAGCAGCTCAGCAGCGATCTGCACAGATGACTAGTTCTAGGAAAGAAACTAAACTCTGCACATGGAATACCCGATTGATTGGCGTCAAGAGTTCCCCCACTTTGAGAGTAGGGGTGGAATGAGGAGTCTGGACTCGACCGCATGTTCCTAGTTACTTATCTCCCCATGAGGGCAACGTTAGACATGATATTATGTCATATCACGTAATGAGAGTAAGTCGAAGCACTGCACTACAAGATCCGGGTTCAAAAAAAAAAAAAAAGAAAAGGAAAGAAAGAAACAAATAGTCATAGCAGTAGTAGTACGTATAACGACTAAAAAGGTATTAGTGGTCAAAGTAATGCTCTAATGCACAACATGTTCGAAGAACTGATGCCCACTCAACATGTGTATACAAGCCTTAATGAATAATTAAAAATAACACAAATAATAATACTAATAACAGAAATCAAGACAAAATATTCGAGTTATTTGTAAATATAAACACGGCCATCAGCAGCTACTACAAACAGAAAATAAATGAATGAAAATTACTATTACTACGACAACGACACCTACTACAAGTCTTGCTATCAAAACGTGCTATGTAAAAAAAATTGTATACGAGTTAAATTATTCATAATCATATATATGAAGCATTAATTATAAATAATTAAGCATTTTTACACACACACACACATTATATATATATATATATATATATATATATATATATATATATATATATATATATTAGGGTATATATTTTGCTTATGATTTAAGGAGTAGGAGGGAGGGTCATTTTAAAATATTTTCTTTAGAAAAATTTTAGCCGTATATTTAATTTTTTAAATCGTAAATGTGTAATATTAACGAATAATGGGTTAAACTGGGGTTAATTAAGGAATGTAGTATCCGGTAGGTGCAACTATAGAAGTATTTTTTTTTTTTTTTTAATTTGATTCGTTTGTAGTAGCGAGTGTGTCAGTGTTTTTGGTGGAACTGGTAGCGCTTAAAAATTACATCTAGATTTGTGTTGTGCTTTTTGTGTGTATGCATTTGATTTTTTGTCGATTTATGTAAAAAAAAAAAAAAAAAAAAAAAAAAGATTAAGAAAATTATAAAATAAAAATTTAAAAATTAATGGTAATGATGACCAATCCTTTATCGGAGAAGATTAATCGAAGTCCATATGATTGTTTTTATTTTATTTACGTATTGTTTTTATTGTTTACTATAGGTCCGTGAAAATGAAAGTAGAAAAAGGGGGATGAGTGACGGTTAAATGGTTGGTTACAATTATTACACATTTAAACAAAGACTTGATTAAAAAAAAAAAAAAAAGAATTAAACATATAAACAAAAATAAAAAAATGTATGAAACCATTATTATTTTCAAATATTAAAACATTTTTTTTAATTCAGTTAAAAGATACGATCATCATTTACTACTGTTAGTTCGGTTATGAAAAATTGATTCTTAAACAATAGGTTTTAAAATGTGTATATGTAAAAGTGCATCGCGCAATGCTGTCGCGAATAAGAGGTACTTGTGCATCTATGTTACCGTGCTGAAATAATGACGTTATTATTTAGAAAGTCATTCTTAACATTGAAGGAGAGAGTGTTTTGTCAATATTCTGTACTTTCACCTAACAATTTAATAAATATATGGTAAAAATTGAATTTCACTTGAAAATACTATTAAAAAAAAAAAAAATAGCGCGTAAAAACACCGAATAATATTTGTTAAAAAATGGGGTTGATTTGTTTTACGGCATATCAACGTCAGTGTTTTATGTAACGCAGACAAAAAGTAGTAAATAAATAAAAAGAAAAGACTTACCATTTGAACATATGAGGGCAAGTAAACTGGTATCCCCAACCTGGCGCCAAGCGAACTGGACAATATACGGGTGCCTTTCCGCTAAGGATTCTGTGTCTTGTTTCACAGAAAGTAGTCTTACCAAATCGAATAAAGGATACATTTTTGATATATCCGCCTTAGTTTTTGTTTTGGGGGAGGGTTAGCGGTAAATTTCTCTTGACTGGTTTTCTTTCACAAAAAAATAAAAATAAATAAATAATTTTTTTTTTTTTTTTAATCGGGATTGGAGACGAGGTCTGTTTGGTAAATGTTATTGATTGTTCTCTTTGTTTATATATATATATATATATATATATATATATATATATATATATATATATATATATATATATATAACCGTATGTCGGTTTTTATTTATCTAGTTTATGTACAAATGTGCGTGTTTAAACCAAAAAACAACACGCTCTTTCTCTCCCCGCCGAAAAAAAAAAAAAAAAAAGGATGCAGGAGAGAAGAGCGTTTCAATTTTTTTTTTTTTTTTTTTTTTTTTTTTAAGTCTAAAATAAAACACACACACCTTTTGCACTCGCTCTCCTCACCCACACCAACACCAACGCGGTGGCCGTCGTCCAAGCTCCGGACATGCCACGACTTTACGATTTCACGTAAGTACATATATAAACATAATCCACCGTGTGTTGTGTACGTGCATATGTATATATTTATATATCAGATATATGCAAACGCACACACAAGAGAGGGGTGCACATGCGCGCACACCAGGGTCACTTGCAGCAATAGGAGAAAAAAAACGGGGTGTCTGGCTGGGGTGGCTAACGGAGAGTCAGGCCTCCATCCCAGACAAACACCATCGTCATCACCGACTCATCATTTTCCCTGTTCAATCGCAATCGCTGGTTGGAATACGGAAAGCGGAAGTTCACACGGCCTCCTTCCACCTCTTTGAAAAAATCTCCTACTTTTTCTTACCCCCCCCCCCCCCACGCTCCGCATCTCTCTCTCTCTCTCTCTCTCTCTCTCTCTCTCTCTCTCTCTCTCTTCCCTGCTGCTGCTATTCTCCCTCCTCAGCTTTGCAGAAAGCAGACTTCGTTTTGGCTGCGGCTCTGCTGCTATCAGTTTTACAGCAAATCAACCCATTTTGTCTTTTATAATGCTGAAATACTATACTTTATTGTAAGCGATTAACTAAACACAAGTTGCTATATTACGCATAGCTGGGGAGCGTTCGAGGTACGAGTTCATACTTTTCTCAACTGTATAAATTTGTAATTGATCCCAATATACCCAATAGGATTTGAACAGCAGCCAAATCAATAACCGCCCACAAAAAAAAAAAGTGAATAAATAAAAATAAAACAAAAAAAGTTTATTTACTGGGGGGGGGGGGTTGTCTACTTGCCTCCTAATAGGATATCCGATCAATCCCTGATGTCTATCATTTTCCCTGAAATAATGGAACGTCCACAGAACTGTGATTAAAGACAAAGTCTATCAATAGAAAATAATTGATTTTTATTAACAACTATTAAAATGATATATGTTTGTAAAGAATGAGAGTTCCCAGAGTCCGAGTACGTCCTAAAAAAAAAAAAAAGAAGGAAGGTGTTTGTTTGTCTGTAAAGAGAAATCAAATTAGTGTTAGGACGATTAATCGGAATTCAGAAAAACTGGAACTTTTGGAGTATTGGAATCAGTATCGGAATTGTCTGGTGCTAGAAAACAATCATTTTTTTTTTTTTCTGTCAAACTCGGGAATCTGCTACCTTCGTGAATTAAATAAAGGCTTTCATTTGAAATTCCATGTAGATACACCTGAAGAAAGTCAGAACCTGCTTATGTTGGACTTGAAAACAACTATGTTATAGTTAACTGGGAAGTAGCTCCACGATATTGTTTCATAAAAGAGCAATTCTAGGAAAAAAGCTCTACTTATGGAATTTTCATTAGATTTAGGCGCAGATAGAGAGCTGATAGTTGTTGTAGCTAGTCAAGTGTTTGCTGCGAATGCCTTTACAGGGGAGAACCATAGAGTGAAGCTCAGCCAAGCACTTGCCATGAAAATAACGATAGAACAGAGATAGGCTCATCATGTCTCTTCTATAAAAAAAAAGAGATAGCAGAGAGGAAAAAATGATATCGCCCACTAGATTTCGAAGTTGGTTTTGTACCTTGTTCAAGCAAGAAAAGGGTGCTCTGAGCAGCTCCTCTCTAGATGTGGCAACAGTACTCCATCTTAGTCCCGCAAATTCAAAAGCTAATAATAAAAATCAAGTGTACAATGGAGTTGAACAATCCAGCAAAGATGACTGATTTTAGGATGTATTTGGCTCCTATATAGTTAGAGGATTGTATTGGACATGAGATATTTTGGGTGCAGTAGAATGAGACAACCATTTCCCTGGCGACATTGGCAACGGATTTGATGTATGTGTTCCATTTCAGGAATGAAGGTCAGTCCCAGAAGCTTGTCAAAGCATGGTGCTTCCTCAAGACATGAGTCATTTATTTCAGTTTGGGCCAGCTGAGGATCAGAACGTTGGTGGTGGAAAGAGAAAAGCTGGATTTTAAATGGATTAAAATTAACCAGCCATTTTTCCCCCGTATTACACCATGTGCTCAAGGTCAGAAGAAAGAAAAACAGAAAGATCTTGATCGTTGCCAACCTTTAAAATTTTGCCATATATGATAGTTTCATGAATGACCAAAGAATGTGATTTGAGAGATTACTGATGAAGATTAGGAAGGGACTTGGGC
Source organism: Euprymna scolopes (assembly GCF_053919585.1). NCBI lineage: Eukaryota > Metazoa > Mollusca > Cephalopoda > Sepiida > Sepiolidae > Euprymna > Euprymna scolopes. Next base: position 112,427,410 of record NC_136482.1, on the reverse strand, counting down.
CCAGGATGAAAGACATCAGTATTGATACAATGAGGTTTTGATTTTTGCCCATCGACAACTACTCTTATACTCTGTTGCGGGACTAATGGGTGTCGATGCTTAGTCCTGCAAATTCAAAAGCTAATAATAAAAATCAAGTGTACAATGGAGTTGAACAATCCAGCAAAGATGACTGATATGAATGGATAAATTAAATACAAAATTTTTTATTTTATTTTTTTAAATTGTAAATAAATGAACAGAACAGACAGGATTGTCTTCTTTGTGAACGTTGACTGAAGTAATTGAATGTTTTTTATGTAATGAAGGAGACAGTTCAGCGACTGCGGTATTAAAAGTTTTTATGTAATGAAAAAGACAGTTCTGCAACTGAGGTATTAAAAGATCTATATATGATGAAGTAGAAAAGTCCTGTGACTGAGGTAATTGAATTTTTTTATGAAATTAAATAACCAAGAAAAGTCCTGTGACTGAAGTAATTGAATTTTTTTTTTTTTTATGTATTGAAATAGTCAAGAAAAAAATCCTTCGACTGGGGTAATTGAATGTTTTGAAGGAGAAAAGTAAAAGTTCTTGGTTAGAAATAACCAGTCTTTTTTAGGAAGAAATAATAATATAAAAGTCCATCGCTTACTTTAGCAAAGAGATAGAAAAGGGTAAAAATCCATTAAGATAAAAAGTCCATCTCCACATCGAGAATCAAATGATGGTGCACATGAGTTTAACGTCTGCGGTGATGGAGTCAAACGGCTTGATTACGACGTGCTGTGCTGGTGTTGACCGACTCGTTTAGGCGCAAAAATGCCCATTTTATACATTTCCAACCAGCTCCACAGAGACCTTTAGAAAAAAACATTTTTTTAAATTTGTTTTCCTTGTAATCCGATTGGATGAAAAGAATAATATTCTTATGATGTAAGATTCTTCTTACGACGTCCACGTGAACAGGTGAAGTTTTGCTTATAAGTCCACCGAATTTGCGTGGGTGTAGAAAGGGAAATGTATGCACAGCTGAAATGATGTTTATACATCCATGTGTGTGTAACTGGGTTTTACAGTTGGAGCAGCACGCCATTATTCTGTTTGAGTAGATTCGATGCGGTGGCGTCGGGGCTACTATATGGCCCCCTCCTTAGAAAATTGATTGGATAATCAATTCAATAATATATGTACGATTTTAAGTTGTCCAGAAAATGAACCGTTCTTCCTGATTTGGTACGAATGACGGGCCTAGTTGCCTCTTCAGCTGTCTCAGTCGATGGGTTCATGTGAGAGAAATCCCCCTCCATCCAGGCAGATTTAATGCGATCAATGAAGACTGTGTCTTTGTTGTTGTTCTGCATTATTGTGAAGTATTTCTTGACTCACTGTAAAACTTTGAAAGGACCCTGGTAATTTGGTGTGAGTGGCTTTTAACTGCATCATTTCTGACGAAAACGAATTCGCTTTTCTCCAGGTTTTGAGGCAAATATTATGAGGATTCCTGCTGGTGAGGAGGGGTGTATGTCAGTTTCGCCATCTTGTGGTGGAGATCCTGCACAAACGAACTTGTTGAGGTTGGAGCGGTGTTCTGGGGAGTGTGGAAATATTCGCTCGACAAAGAGAGAGGCATCCCATACACTAGTTCTGCGGTTGAACACCCTAGGTTGGTTTTAGGGTATTGCGGAGGGACAGCAGTGTCAAAGGCAAGTTCTCACCCCAGTCAGGTATGCTGAGTTTCGTTGATAGGGATGTCTTCAAAGATCGGTGGAATCGTTCGACAAGTCTGTTGGCGCATGGGTGATATACTGTTGTCTTAATATGTTTAATACCGAGTAACTTGGAGAATTCATTAAACAGTTCCGATTGAAATTGTGGTCTATGGTCCATTGTGAGAACCTGGGGTACACCGAAATTCACTATCCAGTTAGTGAGAATAGTTTTCACTACAGTGATGGCTGAAGTATCTTTGATTGGGACAGCCACTGGCCATCTGGAAAATCGGTCTACAACTGTTAACAGGTACTGGTATCCCTGGCATGGTGGTAATGGTCCGACGATGTCTACATGAACATGCGAAAAACGTGTGTCCAGAGCGGCGAATATTCCGATTATTGATTTGGTGTGCTTGAGGATCTTGCACTTTTGACATTCCATACATGCAGAGGCCCATTTACTGATGTCTAAGTTCATGTTAGGCCAGATGAAATGATCGGCTATGAGTTTGAGTGTAGCCCGCTTGCTGGGATGAGAAAGGTTGTGGAGTTGGTCAAAAACTCTCTTCCAAAGAGACGGAGGAATGTACGGTCATGGCGCTTCTAGTGTGACATCACCATATAATGTTTTATCGCTGAATGAAGATGGCAATTCTACCAAACGCAATGAGGTTTGCTTTAGAACGTCAGGTAAGGTCGAGTCAGCTTTTTATTCGTCAGTGATCAAGTCCTGACTCAATAAGTTCTCGTCCAGTGCATTGACGTGCGTTCTGGACAATATATCGGCAACCGTTTTGAGTTTTCCACTGACATGCCATATATCCGTGATAAATTGGGATATGTAGCCCAGGTGGCTGTCTGCACTCACATTCATTGCCTTGGTGATTGGTTTATGATCGGTATAGATGGTGAAATTTCTCCCCTCTAGGAGATATCGAAAGTGTCATATAGATAAGTAAATTGCCAGGAGTTCATGGGAGAAAGTGCTGCATCTCCTCTGGGTGCTGATTAGGTTAGTCGAAAAGAAAGATATCGGTTTCCGTTCAGTGTTCACCAGTTGTTCTATGACCGCTCCTACTCCGACATCAGATGCATCTGTCGTGAGGAAGATTTTAGTGTTTGGGTCGTTCTCTATGAATGAAAGTCTCATGAAATTGACCAGGGCTGTCTTTGCTGTTTTGAAGGCTTGAAGGGCGTCTCCTTCAAGTGTAACTTTCCTATTCTTCTGCTCGATTATGTTTGTTAAAGGCGAAAGTATGGTAGAGTAATTCGGAATAAACCTCTGGTAGAAATTTATCATACCAACGAAGCACCTTATTTGTCTTGCAATGTCGGCGTTGGGAATTCCCTGATTGCATCGATCTTTTCAACTGGGGAGGGGGGGTGTGATTCCATTTTCATCGATGCAATGACCCAGAAAATTCACAGTGGATGCTCCGAAAATGCATTTCTCAATGTTTATGTGTAGACCATAGTGGGATAATCTCTGGAGGATGTCGTCCAGGTGCTTCCTATGGGTGTTCTCATTCTCACTGGCTACCGGAATTTGGTGGTAAGCTTTTATAAGATTGATTTTGGAAAAAACCTGCATGCCTTGAAGTCCTGATGCGAAATCGTGGATATGTGGCACCGGATATCAGTCGGGGGTAGTTGAAGCATTAAAACCATCTGTAATCCACACATATTCGAAAATCTGTCTCACCAGGTTTTGGTACGAGATGTAGAGACGAGGCGTATGGGCTAGTGGATAGTCGAATGATGCCTTCCTTCAACATCTTGTCAAACTCCGATTTAACAAAATCATATTTGTGTGGGGGCAATCGTCATGGATGTGAAAATGTTGGCTGGCCCAAGGTCTTGATGAAGTGTTGTGTCTGGTGTTTCACAGCATCAGCACATGTTATCGGCTGTGTAATTTCAGGGTATCTCACCAAAATGTTGGTGTATTCCATTCTGTCAGGAGTTGTGAGACTGATCTCGGTTGTATTCAGCCGCGACAGAGTTCCCACAACGTTTATGTTTGTTGTATTGTCTGAAAGTGTTCTGGAGTGCATGTGGATAGACAAACTAAAATGTGCAAGTAAGTCTGCGCCAAGGATCGGTGTTCTGATGTTTGCTTGGGTGAAGGTCCAGGTAAATTCGTGTTGCATGCCGATGTTGAAGGGGGGGGGTTGCAGTTTTGCTCACGGACTGTATATATGCTTTGATCCAATTTTGCAGCTATTCGGTCCGCCGAATCGGCTAGCTGGTCCAAATGTGTGTTTTCTTGCATAGGTGCCAGGATTTGTGTCACTGTGGCATGTAATTTGTCCATCCATAGACCCCGCAAAATGGAATCGGCCATGGAGTGTTTGCCGAGTCGGCTCCTCATGAACCGCAGGAGCTGTGATGGGGTTCGGTCTCTTCTGGTAACGTGGGGGAAAAGTTCCCTGAGTAGATCTTCGTCTAACTGTCATGTACGCTTGAGTATAGTGTTTTTCAAGCTGGTGTATGGATCATGGTCAGGAACATGTTCGAGTATGTCGGCCACTTCATCGACAACAGCAGGAGGTAATGCCTGGACAATCTTAATGAATTTTGACTGCTCGGACATGATTCGTCTAACTGCAAAAATCGTCTCAAGCTGGAAGAACCAATTCTTCGTATTGTTCTCGTTAAATGTCGGTAAATGCGTTAGGAGCATAGCAACGCTGATGGAGTGATCATGATTAGCATTGTCGCTAGCCATCTTTATTGACTGAACAACTCACGTTGGGTAAACCACTTGTTGCAGGACTAATGGGTGTCGATGTTTAGTCCCGCAAATTTCAAAAAATAATAATAAAAATCATTATTCTGTTTGAGTAGATTCGACGACACGGCGTCGGGGCTACAAAAACTCTACTACTCTACTTAGGACGACTACCTGGTCATGGCTGACAGAATGAAAGCAAACTGCCCGCACAAATTAAATAAAGGCTTCTATTCGAAATTCCATACAGATTCTCAAGTTCAACATAAAGATTTCTAAGGTCAGAGGTTACATTGTTGGAAACATTGTGAGAATAATATCCAGGATGAGAATAGTAGTATGAATAATCCAAAATATACAAAATTATTTTTATTTTCTTTGTCTTCGGAGTGTTATTATATAAGTGAATAGCAAAAGAATATTGCTGAAGAAGTAGAAAAGAAGTGTACGAAATCAAAATAAGTAAAGACTATAGAAAAAAATATATTCAGGCCATAATCTGTGAACAAAGAGTCGGCTGATGGTCTGCTTGTGTTGCATGTTTGGTATTATGCACAGCACCTCTCATCCTAAAACTAATAAATAAAATGACAGCTCAATCAAAAAATACAATCAAATCAAATGCACACTCAAACAAAACCAATTCACCTCCTCCCTTGAAGCTCACATTCAAAAATATCTATGAACTTAGAATTAACTCAGACCATGTGGAATCATTTCTCCTAGAAAACTCCCTGGATATCTTAGCGCTAAGTGAAACTAAGCCACAGTTCTCCATCACCTGTAATCAATTTAACATGTCAGGTTATCTCCCACTTTGCCGTAAGGACTCAGACAGATATATGCACAGACTTGAATTCAATATTCATAACATTCTTCTCTTGACTAAAGAATTCAAACTAGACTCAGATGATCAGTCCTTCATGTGCTGTAGATTAAACCTGCAACATACCATTAGTTACTTATATTTTCTCTACTATTCTCCTTTGACTCAGGGCAGTATTCTAACCGACTACGTCTCTGACAGCACTCTCTCTAAATACTCGCATCCAAGTATATGTATTTGGTGACTTTAATGTCCATCACAGTAATTGGCGTGGTTTCTTTAGTTACACAGATGCAGCTGGTAATATCACAATATTTTTTTTATTTTTTTTTTTTATTACATTTTCACCCCAAACAAGGCAAATTGCCACTTTGGTGTAGGGGGCTACTATCAGGGGCAACAACTACTGGGGTACTATGTAGGGATTTGGGCAGCAAGATGTCGGTTCACGTTACACTTGAACTTCTGCACGTCAGTACTGTTGGGGAAGCAGGGACCTGGAATGGAATTCCAGAGTCTAGCGGTTCTGGGGAAGAAAGTATTGGAGTAAAAAGATCTTTTACATCTAGGGATCTCTACAGTGTGGGGGTGGGATTTAGCAGCCTGTCGGGTTTATCGAGGGTGCTGACATCGTGGGGGCACAAGTGATTGCAGTTCGTCAGAGCATTCACCACTAAAATACTTGTAGAACATCCAGAGGGATGCAACATTTCGTCGATGGGACAGAGGCTGAAGCTTAGATGCCAGTTCAGGGCCTATCAGGTTTGCGACTCTCTTTTGAACCTTGTCAAGGAGCGAGAGACTAGTAGCAGATGCACCAGCCCAGATGTGACAGCAATACTCCATACATGGGCGAATGGTGGCCTTATAGAGGTACAGGATACTTTCAGGTGTTAGTAGTTGTTTAGCACGGTAGAGAGAGCCCACCTTTCTTGCAGCAGCCCTGGCAATGCCTTCCTGTGAACGTTAGGCTAAGGAGTTTGAAAGATGTACTCTCAGATAAAGAGTCGTTGGCCATTGCTATAGGTTAAGTGGTAGAGAGGGTTTCTTGTAATTATTGAATGAAACTAGTTTTGGCAGCATTGAACGCGACCAACCACTTTTGTCCCCATTCTACCACAGATTGGAGGTCTTCCTCTAGTGTTTCTGCCATTTCTTTAGAAATGTGTTCATTCGTCTTCCTGTCGTGCCTGCCATAGAGTGTAGTGTCATCAGCATATATACCCATCTCAGAGGCAATTTTGTCGGGAGGTCATTTATGAATATCAGGAACAATAGAGGTCCAAGGATAGAACCCTGGGGCACTCCCACATTTATATCATATTGTTTAGATGTACGACCGTCGAGGACAACCTGGATTTTTCTTTTATCTAAGAAGGATTTAATTATGTTTAGTATTCTACCAGTGATACCGTATGATCTGATTTTCCTGAGGAGACCCTCATGCCATACCCTATCAAAAGCCTTAGATATATCTAGAGCTACCGCTCTGCCCTCCCCCGCTTTGTCCAGTGAATGGTATATACGTTCAGAGATTACAGTTAGGATGTCTGCTGTGGAACGGCTTTTCTAAATCCATATTGTTTGTCAGTCAGAAGTTTAGCATCTGTAAGGTGATGGACTAGAGCATGGTTAATTAAGGTCTCAAATATTTTGGCAAAAAGTGGGAGGAGGCTAATGGGGCGATAATTTAATGGGTCAGTCCTTTCGCCAGAATTCTTGAATACTGGTACAACAGAAGCAGTTTTCCAACAGCCCGGAAAGCAAGCTTCATTAAGGCATTTGTTGTAGAGTTTGGAGAGAACTGGAGCTACTTCAGCTGAGCACTTTTTTAATAGCACAGCTGGGATAAGATCGGGTCCACATGCTTTTGAAGTGTCAAGGTTTTTATGATAGCATGCATCTGAGCAGGGGTGGTTTTCAGATCGTCTAGCGTGGCGTCTGTCCACATAGGAAAGTCAGGCAAGGGGTGGTTGGAAGGGTCTCGAGGGAGAGCGGTAGAGAAAATAATAGTAGCTAATATTGTGTTGCATGTTTAGTCTAAAGCACATAAAGGCTTGATCATCTGTTTCTAGGTTTGTTTCTCTAGTCAGGGGGAGGGTATTACGAATGTAAACTCCAAGTTCGTGCATGTGTTTGTCAGAGTCCTTACGGCAGAGTGGGAGATATCCGATATCCAGGCATGTTAAAGTGGTTAGAGGGGATGGAGGAGTGTAGGTTAGTCTCACTTAGTGCTAAGATATCCGGGGTATTTGTTAAGAGAAATTCTTCAACATCAGCTAAATTAGTTCTAAGCCCACGGATATTTGTGAATGCAAGCCTCAAGGGAGGAGGCAAGTTGAATTTGTTTGTCCCTAAGCCTGGTTTAAGCTTATTTTTAGATTGTACTGTCGTCATATTTTTTTTAAAAGAGTTTCGGTTTAGGTAAGGGGGAGCTAAACAAGAGGTTATGCAGAGCATCAGACATGCATCACAAGTAGACCATCAGCTGACCTTTCTCCAATTAGGATTGTGGCCTCAGGAAAGCCCACCGGGGATGAGTGCAGGGTCCCTTTCCATGCGCGTCATGGCACTACAAACAAGCCGATATTATTCAACTGTTGATGGAGCAGCCACTCTAAGTGCTACCAAAGAGTTAGGGCTCCTGTACTACCAGTCGGGAACAGCAGCCAGGAACTGTCAATCCGGTACCCTCAACCCATTAGAAGAAGGTCAACCCAATCTAATTGCTCAGGCATATATCATATTCAAGCACTCCCAAATGTCCAGTTTTAGGGGTGGGGTGTGCTGGGAATGGGGAAAAACGGCGTTCGTTGCCCTAGCCAGGAAACAAGATCTACTGCTGGGTGTTTCTGTCGAATCACTGAGATAGTGTCTCTGCGCTTGACTAATAGGCAAAGAAGGAGTATGAAAGCCAGGCGATAGACAGAACCTATCTACTCCTTAAGCAGTTTAGGTTTGCAAACCAGTGAATTTGTTTGAGTCACCAGCTCTAGGAAGGTTGTCATCCAAGACTGAAGGGGCCTCCCTCCCCTTTGGTTTAGTTTCAGAGTTTTCCTTCTCCTAGACAGATGATCTGGGAAGACCTACTGGGTCCGTCAGCACTGAGAGGGTTTTCTCTGTGCCTAGGTTCTAATCCAGGTATTTCTGTGACCCCGCGTGGTTAGTTAGTGTTACTGGGTTAGTTTGTGGGGGTTATATCTCTGCTGATTAGTTACACTCCTCAAAGTGATTTAGGGACATTGCTATTCAATTGTTAGTGGTTTTTCCTGACACAAGCAGTCACATTCCTGGTCCATCTCCCTGATAGACAGGATCAATAAGAAAGCCTCATTTCTAGAATTATTTCTGATCACAGTTTCTGAGGATTGTATAACAAATGCCCATAGCTCACTCGGGAATACTGATTATATTATTATGCTGAAAGACATCATTCAAAATTCTCAACCTGAAGTCGGAGAGCCATTGCTCAAAACGACAAGATACTTCAAGAAAGTTGACTGGGAAGTCATCAGGGATCACATCATAAATGCTCCATGAGGTGGTATCTCTTCTCTTCCTGTGGAACAGTGTGCAACTGAGGCTACTAACTGGTTCAAACCAACAATTTAAGTGCATGTTCCCGCATAGAAGTTGTATAGTAAGCATTACTCTTCCCAATGGTTCACTTCTACTTGTGCAGCTGCCCTTGATCAAAAGCAGCATGAATTCTGCAGACTTATCTAATATAAGTCCAATACAAAATGACAAAAGTATATAGAAGCTAGAAAGAATTATAAGAGTGAAATAGCTGTAGCCAAGAGAACACATACTGAAATAACTAAAAAACTTATTGAGTCGCAAAAATTAGGACATCAAGATTTTTGGGAATTTTATAAAAGTGTAGTAAATAATAGACATAACACAATTCTCAACAATCCAAGAACCTTGAAGTTGTTTACATGGAAACTGAAACGGCTAACCTACTTGCCTGACAGTTTGCCTCCAACTCCACTTTTGGCCCAACAAACCACTCCATCCCAGAATTTCCTTTGCCACACTTGATGATCTGAAAATCACCCCTGCCCATGTTTGTGATATCATAAAAAATCCAAACACTTCAAAGGCATGTGGACCTGACCCCATTCCAGCTATATTATTAAAAAAAAAAATGCTCCAATGAGGTTTCCACAGATTTCTCCAAACTCTTCAACCAAATCTTGCTTTCCTGACTGCTGGAAAATTCCTTCCGTGATATCAGTTTACAAGAATTCTGGTAAAAGAATTGACCCGCTAAATTATCGCACTATTGACCTCCTCTCTCTCTCACCACCAAGATCTTTGAGTCCTTAATTAGTCAAGCACTACTCCACTATCTCGTAGATAATAAACTTCTAACTGACAGTATAGATTTCGGTAAGCTAGATTTACTGCAGATATCTTTAATGTAATCTCTGAACACTAGATAAGGCAAAGGAGGCCAGATCAGTAGCCCTCGATTTAACGGGTCTGGCATGTGGGTTTTCTTATGAAAATTAAATTATATAGTATTACTAGACAAATACTTAACATAATCAAATCCTTCTTGAATAAGAAAAAAATTCAGGTTGTCTTCGATGATTGTACGTTAAAACATGATATAAATGCAGGCGTGCCACAAAGATTGATTCTTTGACCTTTTATTATTCCTCATATTCAAAAATGTCCTTGATAAAATTGTCTCTGAGATGGATATATTTGCTGATGATACCACACTCTGTAGCAGACAAGGAAATGGCTGAAACCTGAGAGGAATACCTCTAGTATGTAGTGGAATGAGGTAAAAAAATAGACGGTAATATTCAATGCTGCCAAGACTAAGCTTCTTTCCTTTAAAAATTACAAGAAAACTCCTCAACCAATAATAGCCATGGCTAATGATACACGACCTGAAAGATCCTCATTCAAACTCCTCAGATTAACATTCACATGAATTGAAACAATTACAGTGAAGGCATTGTCAAGGCTGCTGCAAAGATGGTGGGCAGAGAGCCCACCATCTTTACCATGCTAGAAAATTACTCACATTTGAGAGTATCTTCTACCTCTGCAAAGTCACTATTCGCCCATGCAGGGAGTATTGTTGCAACATTTCGGCTGGTGCATCTGCCACTAGCTTCTAATTCCTAGACAACATTTCGGCTGGTGCATCTGCCACTAGCTTCTAATTCCTAGACAACATTTCGGCTGGTGCATCTGCCACTAGCTTCTAATTCCTAGACAACATTTCGGCTGGTGCATCTGCCACTATATTCTAATTCCTAGACAACATTTCGGCTGATGCATCTGCCACTATATTCTAATTCCTAGACAACATTTCGGTTGGTGCAAACTTCAACTTCTGTCCCATTGCTGAAATGTTGCATCCCTGTGCCTGTTTTATAAATATCTTAATAGAATGTTCTCTAACGAACTCCAAGAACTTGTACTCCCTCGATGGAAATACCCCCGACGAACCCAACAAGCAGCAAAATCCCACCTCTACACTCCTGAGATACCTAGATGCCAGAAAATCTTTTACTCAAATAGTTTCTCCCCTCGATTTGCTGGACTTTTAAATTTTCTCCTGAGTCCCTTTGTCCTTGACTGTACTGACATGCAGAAGTTCAATTGTAATGTGAACAAACATCTCGTTGCTCAACTCCCTACATAGTATCCCTGCAAATTTGATCCCAAATAGTAGCCCCTTACATCCAAGTGGCACTGTACCTCGTTTGGCTTGAAAAAAAAACATTTTAAAAAATTAAATAAATAACTGCTATTTATTATCTCTGACTCGTTTCAGTTTTCAGACTGGGATTACAAAAATGTTCAGTTTTTGCCACAAAGAAAAGCTATTACTTCAGCATAGATAATGTTAGAATTCCGAGGGAGTGTAATATATTTTGTTCAAATTTCATTAAATGAAATATGTGGGGGAGGGGGGGGGGTTATCACATAAAAAATCATTTTCTGAATCCTCTAACCCACACACGCAATGGAAACATGAACATTTTTTCTAGAAACAAAGAGTAGTATCTGTTCCAATCCTACACTTAGTCTAGTATGTCCTAGGTCAATGGTGCAAAACTCCTATACTAAATCAAGTTTTTTCCACCACTTTTAGGCAGATGGGTGTTTTTCACCTTAAGAACCCATCTTGTGTCAAATTTTGATCTTGAAGGGAGGCAAGTATTACGTTAAAATAATAGCATTATTATTTATAAACTCATTCTTAACATGGAGAGACTGAGAACATAATTAACTATTCTGTGCTTTCATCTAAAAATTTAATGAACACAACTACTGATAAAATTAAGTTAACTTGAAAATCGCCCCCCCTCCCTTGAAAAGGTAAAGTTTGAGTATCTAAAAAATGTTATCAAAGGTAATATAAGTTCCTCGTCTACTTGTATATTCTGAACTTTCATCTACCAATGTATTGAACACAAGTACTATTAAAATTAAATGAACTTGAAAATCTTTTTAAAAAGTATCAATTGTGACTATCTTATGCACTCCCCCCCTCCCCCCAAAAAATAAAATCAATTACTATTTATTGGGTGAAAGAAGTATAAAAAAAATAATAGTAAATAGTGAGTGATTAGTTTTGTATATAAAATTAATGTAATAAGCTGTGAGTGGTCAAAAGAAAAAGATTTGTTCTATTTAAAAAAAATAATAATAATAACCTTCCCTAATTGATTACATACCTTATGGAAAAAATAAAAATATGATTTTGAAAACTGCTATAAAAATGGGAGGAGTGTCTTAGCCAAACAATTTGTACTTTCAACTAACAATTTATGAAACAAAATGTGTCAAACTAAGAAGTAAAAAAAAAAACAAACAACTATATAATAAATAAATGTTATCAAAAGGCAAAATAAGTTACTGTTCTACCTACATTTACGTTTTTAGTTGAGATATTCCTAGCATGTTTTATTTTTAGTTACTATGTTTCTAAAAAGTTAATAAACACATATATCACTAAAAATGAATTCAACTTGGACATCTTATAAAGGAAGGAAAGCATCACCTTTTTATTATCCGCGTAAATACCGCGTGTACGTTAATTTAACAGCATAATAAACAAAAAATGATGTAACTTGCAAATCCTATGCCGAAACATATCCCACATTCCTGGATTTTTATGTTATAGGTGAATTTGTAAAGTTGTCTGTATGCAAGTAAATTTAACATATAGTCTTATGAAAGCGAAAAGATCTAATAGATAGTCTTCTGATTTATTTGGGTTTCCATATTTCTGTATAGTAACCATGTTCATGTTTAAAAGCCTATGAATGGAATCTTCACATATGTGTATTGTACGTGTATGGCCCCAAAACGTTTCAATTTTCTGCTTTTAAAACATGTTCGCAAACAAAGGAAACTCAGGGATAAAGTTTCGCTTATGTAGTAGTTGATAACAATGTTGTTTCTTCCTATGAAATGCTGTATACAACGTATCGACTGAGGTTCTAGGTGTGCCAGTGCACATTCACCAAGACTGGTTTGATGAAAACAACAGGAAAGGGCGGAATGATAAATTGTTTTTGTTTTTTTAAGTATACTTACTAAACTTGAAGACAAGAGAAGCAGGGTTCATTTGTTGCATGCAAAGTCGGGGAAGGCTTGGTCTAATGCACAGAAAAAAATAGCAGAGAAGCAATGTTATCACTTTCATTCCATTCCTTTGCGGTTCAATACTTGTTACATGCAGGGATACAAATAATCAGAGGACGATGAATCTTGTTGTTGGGTGATGTATTCTGCTGCTTTTAGTATAATGCAAAGCTCTTTGTAAAAAAAAAAAAAAATGAGCATAATAATGAGTAATCAGATGTTTATATAAATAGACATTTGAGATGTCATTTACGAGAAATTCTCCCTGCTGGTCTAATGGTTAGAAATGATGGCTATCAACTTGATGATTGAAAGTTCCATCATAGTGTGAGATGTTAGTCTAGCTGCACTGAAGGACTGTGATACAGCGAAAGAGTCTATCCATAAATAACTATGCATATTCTGTTTTATTTCTATTTTCATTCAGAACTGATTTTGTACAAAATATGCAGCAGCTTTTTGGGAAGTGAAGAGTAATTAGGCAATCCGTTATTAATAAGTACTTATTAACAATGGATTACCTAATTATGTCGTAGACCAACAAATAAAATCCATGCTGCAGAACTTAAAAAATACCACTACAAATTGTAATATCACAGAACCATAATCTGAATATATTTAACATGGTCTACTGCAATCAAATACAACCTAACTTTAAATTAGAAGAAAAGGCTACGAGAAATATCATGCCTAGATATGTAGCCTCAACCGACAACAATAATATAACTAGACTTATTATTTACTATAAAGTATTTAAGACCCAAATTTTAGTAGCAAAAATCAATGCTTCACCTGCCCTAAAATCATTAGAAGAAAACGTCATGTATAAGTTTAAATGCTCTATGAGAGAGTGCAACTCCTACAACAATCCAGAAACCAATAGTTACATCAGTTACACAACCACAACTCTATCCTGCCACTTAACTATGCATAATGTTGGTTCTAGCACAATTTTCCAACATCTACAAAAAATAACTACCTCCCTTTCCAAAGTCAGACTAATCTTCATCCAAAACACAAAGATAATACATGACAAAACAAATGTAAAAAATAAAACAATACTTAAAGCAAAAAAAAAAATAATAATAAATATATAAATAAAAAACCTAAAACCTACGATCAATGCCGAAGCATTCCACTCAAGCACAAATGTCTTAAAATGATTATCGTAAGTCCAGGAATAACAATACTCAGATAACAAAAAAAAAATGAATTATTTTTCGCGTTTAAAGAGCAAAATTAGGTTGATTGGATTATCTATTTCTTTCTTTCATTCGTGTCTTGAAGAAAACGTCTCTCCATTTTAGATTAGTAAACGAATTTTTGCTTCCAAAGTTACACCTAGTTTTACAATTGAATGGGCTTTCACCCAGGATGAAATATATAAATTAAACAGACAACTTGATTCTTACATTAATTCTAAGTCTGCCTCCCTCTCCAAAATAAAGAGCTTTTTAACTTTCTTTGATTTTTTTTTTGATCCTCCAAATATTTGGCAAACCGTGAAGCATTCTCTGGTCAACGTATTTCCTGTAAGCTTAATAAGCAACTTGATTTGCTTATTCGCGCTAAATTTAGGTACGCCTATTATGCTGAAGGCAAGAATATTTTTAATTATTCTAATCTTGTGCTTAAAAATTTGAGACTGCAGTGTTGTCTAAGGGGTTGAATATGTGTGTTCCTCCCACATATAGTGATAAAGAAGGAACACTTGCAGCATTTGAAGTTTTATTTTCCCAACTAAAGCATCATAATCCTACCTCGCCTGATTATATATTAAGGCTAATCTACAAGACTTGGCATTTTGTTATTCCAATTCATTGATTCAGTTGATTTTATTTGATCCAGCATGCATTTTAAAACCATTAAGTTATTGAAATTGAATAAAAATATATATGTATGTAAACCGGACAAAGGTGCTGGTGTCGTTATCCTGAACTGTGTAGATTATGTCCAGAAAATGTTATTTATTTTAAATGATGTAGATAGATGAGCGCTCACCAGACGTGATGTAGCCCTGTGGTGCGACGCGGTAGCGGTAATGACCCCAAGGCATAAGGAACGTGGTAAGGTGGCGGTCGTCCTCATGGAGAGCAACGCTATGATAGCTATTCCAAGTGTTGGATAATGTTTTGCGAGTTTGCAGAGGTATGATCCTGGCTTGGTGGAAAGATGACTGGGTATGGTGGGTCTCTCTGGTGGCATGACGGTTGAGGGGTTATAGGTCAACTGTCTGTCGAGGTTTGTCGAACTTCTTTGGGCAGACCTCGAAGGTGGAAAAAATGGGTCTCTGTATCTTTGAACGTAATTAAATGTCCTTTAAATTGTTTAGTCAACTATGAGATTGACTACGAATTCAATTATGAATTCTGTTGGGTTGGTGGAAATTAACCACCTAAAATTATTAATTCAGTCAAAGGAAATTGTAAAACCCGATAATTAATTATCGATCTGTATTTTTATTCATGTTTCTTTCTGAACTGTCCATAATATTCGACTTTGAATCCAACTAACAAATCTTCTCAAAATATTCATCTACTTGACTTATTGCCAGCAAAATCAGTCCGACCTTATTTTGCAAGACGAACCAGAATGGATGGAATTTAACTATCGAGGAGATGCTGTAATCATAGATGAGCTCCAACTCTTTAGTCAATCTTCTTTATTAACCAATGATTACAGCACCTGGAAATACATGAAATAGAAGAGTGGTTTTTGAAGAGCAACATCATGTAGTAGATAATTTTGTTCTCATTGGCCCTGCTGAAACATGCAACAACACTTATAAGAATGAAATTAAGACCCAAAAGTGTCTTTTATACTTTTATAAGAAAGGATACTCTTCCAAAGAGATCTGTGACAAAATAAGGCCTTCTGGTTCATTAAGGCCTAGACTTTTACGGCCTTCCTAAAATATATAAAGAATATCACCTGCTTAGACCTATTTTGTCTATGGTGGGGTCTGCTCAACACTCCTTAGCTATTGATTATTATAGAATAAGTTCATGCTCTATACACTAAATATTGCATTACCGATTCATTCAGGTTAGTTGAATTTTTACATAAATTGCTACCTAGTTCTGCCAACAACTTCATATGTTCATTTGACGTTTCCAGCCTATTTGCCAATGTCCTGCTACAGGAGACTATTGGTCTTTGTGCCGACTTGCTTTATAATAGCAATCTAACTACCCCAACTTTCCCTAAGAATATATTTGTTGAACTTATGTTGACCTGTACTAAGTCAGTATAATTCAGCTTTGATAATGTTATGTACAGTCAGATCGATGGTGTTCAGATGGGAAGCCCCCTGAGTCCTGCATTAGCAGATATTTTTGTAGAATTCTATGAGTCAACAATGTTAAGGAATATATTTAAGCCCTCAATATATTTTAGAGACGTTGGTGACACTTTCGCTGCTTTTGCTTCTGAGAGTGAAGCAATAAATTTCTTTGATAATCTCAGTTCTCTTCACACAACATTATCATTTACCATGGAGAAAGAGAATGAAGGTTGTTTACCTTTCCTAGATATCTGGATTAAACATAGTTTTTTACTACAGATTATCGCAAACCAAAACTTTGATTGGTCTTTATATGGATTGGCGTTCATTTTACCTACCTCTAGTAAAAATAGGGCTTATAAAGATATCAGTATATAGAGCCCTTAGAATTTGTTCTTCCAACAAACTCGAACATGAATTGAATACTGTTGAAGGCATTTGCATTCGTAATGGTTATTTGGAAAAGTTGATTAATTATATTATTAATAATCAAGTGGAAAAATACAATTTTCCTATAGCCTTGGGTCCGTCCAAGTGTCCTGTTCATTTAAAATATCACGCAAAAAAGTAATGTTATTTATGAATTTAATTGCCAGTGCGCTTCTGGCTATGTGGGTCAGACCTCCTTGAACTTGTAGACATGCATCAACATATACCAGCAGAAATCAGACTAGGCACCTTTCTTCTGCTTTGGAATCTGCCATTGGCCAACATCTAATTGAAAATTCAGCTGGTACAAATGCCTATAAAATGGATCATTTCAGAATATTGCACCAAGCTGACTCTCAGAATCACTTAAAGATTTTGGAGACAGTTTCAATTCTTCCACGCAAGCCGTCACTTTGCTAACAAAAAGAATTTGTGAAATCATTGGACTTGGTTGGAGATATATCAATTGTTCCCATACCCCCTCTATCTCAATTGTACATATATTTTATATTATTGTATATATATTTGACACAAATTCCTATTCACCTTTTCTTCCCCCAATTTGGTCTTGCATGACAATTCATCTTTCTACATCTGTTTATTACCAATAATTAACTCCTGATCAGTTTGTTGGTGAAAGGAGCCTAAAGGATTTGTCTGTATACTATTTTCAAAGCACTGCATAGTTTTTGTACCTTTAAAATGTTACACACACACACACACACACACACACACACACACACACACACACACACACACACACACATATATATATAAGAGCAAATAGTTAATAAAACATGTTTAAAAACAGTTTGAAAAAGAGTTAAAAACATATTTAATTTAAAAAGGAAACACTAAATAAGTGGATAGTCTTTAATCCGTGGAGTTTCAAAGAAATACTTTCCTTCTCATCAGAGGGTAGGCAAAATGTGGGATCGGATTTTGCATGCAAAAGTATTTGATGAAACTGTAAGTAAATTAAAGATCAAAAAGTGAAACATAGGGGATAGGGTGAAGAAAAAGGTGATTTCACGTGAATGGATAATCTGGTGAAAGATAAAGTATCCAATGACGGTAAAATCCAAAAAAGTAAATCCAAGAAAGTTAATTAAATTTCCATTCGCACAAGTAAAATCCAAGGAAACTCCGTAATTGGAAGATGGTCCAAAATAATCCAAAAGGCCGAAATCTGTGGAATAATTCACAAATAGGTACAAGGAAAAAGGGAAAGAATTCAAATAATATTATTAAAAGAAAAATAAGATATGCGTTATCTCGGCTGCCAAGACAAGGTGTAATTAAGAAAAATAGATGAAGAAGAAGAGAGAAAAAAAATGAGTGAAGAAGAAGAGAAAAAAAGATTGAATGGTGATAGAATTAAATATAAAATAGAAAAGCAAATGTCAAAATGACTCAGACAAGACGAAGTTAAAAGGCGCCAAAAATATAGGGCAAAAAGAGGTCAACTGAAAGGTACATGTTATTACTTAAGAAAATATCAGCAGAAAGTTATTAAAAGACACTAAAAAAAAAATTTAAGGGGAGAGGATGGCCGGTATATGCAAATTCCGGATAAAGCACGTAAATAAATGCATATAGTAAAATATAAGTAAATATATACAGGATATGAAAGTGTAGGTAGATTGATATATTTGATAGATAGTAATATTTAAACACCAAAACGGAAATTGCAGATAAAAAACAGCCAAACAAAGAAGAAATAAAGAATTAAAATAAAGGATTATTTTTATTTATTTATTTTTTTTTACATGGGTATCACCACTTATCAAGGCCCAGAGGCCACTCGAGGATAAGGGTTAATAGGTATACATTAGTCATTGTGATTTTAGCATAGTAAACAGTGGGAATATTTTAACTTGGATTACTTAGGGGGACGATTCAATTAGAACTTGTTCACATTGGACTTTTTCTTTTTTTTTTTTTTTTCCATAGGTATCAACACATTATCAAGGCCAAGAGGCCACTCAAGGATAAGGGTTAAAGAGTGTACAGTAGAAATTGGACAATATAATAATCATTAGTAATGAAAATTTGTTAAATTTGATAACTTATATGGAACGGCTCATCAAGAACTTATTTACGTTAGACTTGAAGACAACCATATTGTAGTCAGCCGGAAAGCAGGAAAATGGAAGACAATTCCACAGGCGTGCAGTTCTAATAAAAAAGCTTTGTTCATGGAATCTACGTTTAGGTTTAGGCACAGATAAAGAGTGGGGGGAATTATTGATAGTGTTTACAGCTAGACGAGTGTTTCTTGTGAAAGTTTGGCGAGGTGGGACCATAGATTGAAGCTCAGTCGAACACTTTCCATGAAAATAACGATACATCAGAGACAAACTCGCAACATCTCTTCTGTGAGATAGAGGTTGCAAGGAAGAGAAAAGGACATCTCCTACGAGGCTACGAAGTCTATTTTGAACTCTATCAAGGCAGGACAAGTCCTTTCTAGCAGCTCCTGACCAGATGTGGCAACAGTATTCCATCCTTGGACGTACCTGGCTCTTATATAGATAGAGAATTGCATCAGCAGTGAGATATCTACCGGATCGATAGAAAGATCCCACCATTTTTCCAGCGGCCTTGGCAACAGATTTGATGTACGTTAAAGTTAAAGTATTAAGAAAGTATGATGATTTGATGTACGTTAAGTTAAAGTATTAAGAAAGTATGTAGAAAAAACAATAATGTTAAAGAAAAATTATATATCTGAAAGTATAAGACTTAACTTTTTTATGATAGTCCATTTGAGTGAGAAAGGGGTATTATTAGAATTAAGTTTTTCAATTAAAGTGGTTAAATAAGTTCCTTGGTTATTATTAGAATTATTGTTGTTGAAAGAAGAAATATATATATATATATATATATATATATATATATATATATATATATATATATATATATATAATTTTCTTATCTGTACTATTGGGTTTTATTGTGTATTGATATTTATATTAAAAACCCTTTTTTCTATTAGTATTTATTTGCTTCCCCACGAAAGCAAAATGTGACACAAGGTCGTTTTTAATGTGGGGTTAAACCAGCTTCCCAAAAATAAGGCAAAAGGGGCACTCTGGTAGGAACTAAAAATAATAATTGTCTCAGTGTAGAAGGTTTCCCCTCCATTGACTGAGACAAATTACCTTAAGAGTGGCATCGGAACTGATCCCGACCCAAAGACCAAGAACAACAGAAAAAAGGCCTTTTTTTCTGTTTATTTATTTATTTGCTTCTCCACTCAACAATTTAGACACAAGGCCGTTTTTTAATGTGGAGAGTTAGGGGAGGGGGGTCCAGTTTGAACCTTTTTTTCTGTTTATTTAAACAGAAAATACAACCTTGTTATATATGGGTCGTGGAATTGCATTCATCTGCAAAAGATTTAGTTAATTTGCATATTTTTTAAACATTAATTTTAATTAATTCCCTATTAATATTATATTAATATTTCCAGTTTTCTTATGGGCTAATCATCTTTAGTTAATTACGTGTAATTATATTCATGCAGATATTCTACATGATTTATACTTGCGTAATATTAGCGTAAAAAGGTTATAGTAAACACAAACCTTTTTCTCTATATATTTATGTATGCGGATATATATTTGTTTAAAAAATTTTGCATACCAAACTCCTTTGTCAGTTTTTGGTCTGCATACATGAAATTTAATAAATAGGGTATTTGAACCCACGCAAAACTTCATATTTGGGTTTACACAGGGAAAATCGGTGCAAAAGTGTAAAAATTAAAAAAAATAAAATTCGCAGGTGAAAGTCCTGCATGCATGCATAACGTATAGCTATTGTTTTATGTTTTAAGTTTAACCTTGCAGCAAACATGCCTTCATAGCTCAGGGATTAATATCAAAGGGAAAAGTAAATCGTAAGCTAAACGTTTTGGTTTCAATTCTTGATGGTAAAGTGCACAAGTCATTTTTTTTTTTTTTTTAAACTTTTTAAGTCATTACTATATCCAATATAATATAAAAATAAATACGAAATCTGCATTAAGCAAAATATCATATTTAAGCGTATTTTACGACCAGGAAATGCCGGATGGCCTGCTAGTATATATATATATATATATATATATATATATATATATATATATATATATATATATATATATATATATATATATATATATATATTAATGAAATACAATTTTTATACACAAAAACAACTTTCTTGTTTTTATAAATATAAAACAATTGTTGAAAAAAAAAAAAACCCCAAAAAAACTTAAAATAAAGTTAGACAAAAATCGAATAATGTTTTAAATGAATTGTTACAAAATTAAATGTTTGAGATGAGTTATCTCCCATTACACAACATAAAAAGACTCCTTTCTTTGTGGTCGCACAAAAGTTCATAAATAAGTCGAGTATCAGCATTAACGGCCTAGGTTTAGCCATTATCATTGATGCTAATAAAAAAACATGGAAATATAATATTCCTATGGTAGATAGTAAATAATATAGTTAATTAATATTTAATGGTTTAACTTCAAATCAAGTTAAATAAGTATGACAGACGAAAAAGAAAAAAAATTTTAAAATGATATATTCAAGGGACGTAACTAATAGCATATAGAGTAGTTTCCCTTACAGCTTTTTTTTTATTCGGTATGTCGGCAAAACGGTACCAATTTCACAATGCTAACACATTTGCTTATTCATTTATACAAACATTATTAACTACATGTGTGCAGACGTGTTTCAGTTGCGATTGCATTCAAAAGCCAAATCATCAAATATTTATTTTTTACTAGGTGCGTGCAAAATGAATAGCCGATGCTCAAATTGTAAAACATTGTGACCCCTCCCTTTCCTTAAAAATTCATCCAAAAATTAGGAAATTAACCAATTTTAATGGAATTTTCAGTATTTATCAAAAATGATCACAGAATATAATGAACCCATTATTTTTATTTAAATCTTAGTGGAAATATATTATTTTGTTTAAACCAAAAGCACCTTTACTAAAGTTATGGTTTTCTGTAGTTAAAAATAAATGAATGAATTTATTTTTGCTTTTTATTTTATGAAAATAAAGCATCGGAAATTGTAACAATATAAAAAGATGTAGCACCCGCTATATACGGCCAGAACAAATTTTCGGCAGAGACATTCTTGGGGCAATCACTGTCAACAACCACGGATTTCAGAACGTGTAAAGACACAACATCGTAATTTGCCCATCTGCACATATGTGATAAAGAAACTATGTTACGCAACACATGTAGTGATACAAAAAAATGGCCCAGAACGTTCTAGAACTCCCCTATATAAGCTTTTGCATGTGCAAATCAAATCAGTCCAGGATGCAGTTTTAGGTGTAAACAGTATTGCTACTGACTCCGTCCTTGTGTGACCTTAAACCACTAACATGACTTTGTACGCATCATACACCTAAATTCTCAGCATGAAAAGTATCATATTGAACGAGAATTAATTCTTTTCAACAAGTAATTTAGAACTGCTGTTTGCATATGTATTGAACACACACATTCATGTCACTTAAGCAATTAACGATTTTCTTTTCCCTCCAAAAAATAACCACCTGTGCCTCTTTTGCTCATGAAAATCTATAATCATGCACCTTTTGCCTTTTCTATGAGACAATCATTTACAAAGACTCACACACCACATATCCTGCAAATAAAAATGAATTTTTTCAGGAACATTACGAAAAAAAGCCCCTAAAGTCTGTATTAATGAATTCGATATAACTCATTGAATTAAGCATTGTTTATTTAATATTTTCACACAAAAAAATTATAATTGCAAAAAATATTTCTACTTTTTTTTTTTTAGATTACATGTTTCACGTAATTTTTATGTGTAAGATTCTAATATTTTCTTTGCTTGAATGAGCGTCTAACTTTTGGTATAACATAATTTTTATATAATCCTGAAAAATAAAATGTTGTTTTTTTTTCCATTTAAAAACAGGAACACAAAAAAAATAATTAAATTAAAAAATGGTAAGAATTATGCAAACGTTTACAATAGTAATGTATGGGTGCATGGCTGAAGAAAAAAGAATACCAGGACTCCCTAACGCCCACCAACTACCTGACGTCATTGTCAGACAGCCTTTTGACTTTCTGACATTTTGGGCTTCCATAGAATCCATTTATAGACAACTTTGCTTTGTTTTGGTTTGTGCGAAGGCAGAATCTCTTGCTTTTAGGGGTGCGTGAGCCTTTTCTAGTCTCACACAAAAACACGCGTTCACATTTCAAGCTATATTACTTGTCATATACATATGCGCACACAAACATATGCGCCCACGTCCACACACGTACATATATTCACGTTCACGTACATATACACATTCACGTGTATATACACACACACGCTAACGTACACACCTGGATTGACTTTCTCAAACTATCTCCCTTTTGGCTTTGGTCCATCAAAACAGACATGTGCGCAATGCTCTACTGAGCTTAACCCTCTCTTTCTACAGGCCGGCTTGCTACTTTGCGTTCTCTATTGCATTTCCCTTTCCTTCCACGCGTATAGTCGTCAACGGCTGAATGAACATGTGTACACCCAAGACTTTCATTTCTCAACAGAAAATAAACGACATGTTTATTTTATTCCAGCATTTGAGTTCTTTGTTTCCTTCATTCCATTCGTTTCATTATTTTTTTCTTGTAGCGAGTTTAGGGTATTTATATCCTAGTCTTCTACAGGAGCTAATCAAGCTATTTTTTGTATGAACAAGGTGTTTTTTTTTTTTTTAATTTAATTCAATATATTACTAATTATCTTTGAAATCTAATATCTATCATTCAAATGATTTTTGCAATGATTTTATTTAACTTCATAATTTAGCTGAATTTGTCAGCTTCCGAATGTCGTTTGAAAACATTTTTCATTATAACTTTTTTTTGTCACGTGTACAAATATATTTTTTTTTTCCTTTTGGAAATTTACTTTAGGCTTTAATCTTTCCAATGCAATCAAAAAGAGTTATCTGAAACCCACAAAAAAATTATGATAAACCGGTTTTCAAATGTATGCCTCCCCCCCCCTTTTTTTTCGCCTTTATTGGCCGTCCTTAATTTTTACAATACTTTAAGAATGCATTTATCTATAATGTATTTTTTTTTTTTCAAAATCATATTCATTTTTTGTAAGTATCGTGTTTTTTTTTGACAATATTCTATCGTAAATGCATTAAATAAAATTCTAATTTTAGGAAATTCATATTTGTTATTATGATTAAAAAAAAATGTAACCCAATTTTACGAAAAATAAAATAAAAATCAAGTAGCTTTGCGTGTGTATTGTTGTATGCATGTATGTGAGTGTATTTTGTTTTTGTTTTTTTTCACCAGAATTTCCGCAATATTAAAAAAACAAAAATAAAGAAAAATTCGCATGAAAAACTGAATATTTTAAGTAATAAAAACCGGTTTTTGTCCAGAATTCACCTGCATGATGTATGTAGCCGTGATGTCATATTCCAAAAAACCACATAAATATACCACGCAGTTTCGTTTTTAAATAAGAAAATCAAATTTTATGAGTAACCACAGAGCAACTGTCTATAAAAAGAAAAAAAAAAACAACAAAAAAAAAGGGAGATGACGCAATAATTCAAACTTACGAGAGTTATGTTATACTGCCTACAGATTCATATTAATCGTTTACAAATGACTTCCTTTAGAACAATAAAATCACTTGATTAATTTACGTAATTTTTGGAATATGACATTTTCGTTTCATCATATACATCAAACAGATTATTCTTTATCTTCGTTTTTTTATTATTATTATTATTTAAGATATTAATAGTTTTTTATCAATTCACTAAATGCCCTGATAATTTTCTTATTTATCACAGGCAATAACTCGTTTCTATCGTTACGGATGAACACATTTTTGTGAAAAAGGTGAATTTCTATTTAGCAAATGAAATATCTTAAAAATCTTTAAAAAAAAAAAAAAAAAAAAAAAAAAAAACTGGATTTTTTCCGTAAAATTAAGTTACTATATTTTTTTTTTAATCACTATAACAAGAATGTATTTCCTAAACTTTATTAGGAAAATATGTTAATATATATTTATACAAAATTTTTTTTTTTAATTCCATTTTCACCCCAAACAAGGCACAGTGCTACTTTGATGTATCTATTTACTATGCCTCCCCACGGGACAGAGTTAGACACCAGGGTCGTTTTTTAACGTAGAGAAAAGGTACAAAAATAAAAATTGTCTCAGTCGTGAAGGATTTCTCCTCCACCGAAAGAGAACAAGAAATGGAAGTGCAGCATCTGAAGAACAGATACTACACTTTGATCTTGACCAAAAGAGGGGGTTACTATCGGAGACATAAGTTGTAGGGACACTAAGTTACTAAGTAGGGAGTTGAGCAGCGAGATGTCCGTTCACATTACACTTGAACTTTTGCATGTCAGTACAGTTGGGAAAGCAGAAACCCGGAATGGAGTTCCAAAGTTTAGCAGTTCTGGGGAAGGAACTATTAGAGAAGAAGGCTTTCTTACATCTAGGGATCTCTACTATGTAGGGGTGGGATTTTGCTGCTTGTCAGGTTTGTCGGGTTTATTTACTTTGGAGGGGTACAAGTGCTTGTAGTTCGTCAGAGCATTCACCATTAAAATACTTGTAGAACAGGCAAAGGGATGCAATATTTTGTCAATGGGACAGAGGTTGAAGCTTAGATGGCAGTTTAGGACCTATCAAATTGGCGACTCTCTTTTGAACCCTGTCCAGGAACGAGAGACTAGTAGCAGATACACCAGCTCAAATGTGACAATAGTACTCCATATGTGGGCGAATAGTGGCCTTATAGAGGTACAGGATACTTTCAGGTGTAAGTAGCTTTCTAGCAAGGTAGCACCTTCTTCGCAGCAGCACTGGCAATGCTCTCAATGTATCTGTTCCAGCTCATGTTCCCTGTGAACGTTAGGCTAAGAAGTTTAAAGGAAGTTCTTTCAAGTAATGTAACTTTAGTCATAGCTATTGGTGGTTGAGAAGGTTTCTTGTAATTATTGAAGGAAACAAGCTTAGTTTTGGCAACATTGAATGTGACCATCCATTTTTGTCCCCATTCCACTACAAATTGAAGGTCTTCCTCTAGTGTTCTTGCCATTTCCTTAGATATGTGTTCATTTGTTTTCCCCTTGTGCCTGTTATAGAGCGTGGTGACATCAGCATATATACCCATCTCAGAAACAACTTTATCAGGGAGGTCATTTATGAATATTAGGAATAATAAAGGTCCAAGGATAGATCCCTGAGGTACACCCGCATTTATATCAAATTGTTTAGATGTATAACCATTGGGGACAAGCTGGATTCTTCTCTAATTTAAGAAGGATTTAATTACGTTAAGTATTCGACCAGTGATACCGTAAGATCTGATTTTCCTAAGAACACCATCATGTCATACACTGTGAAAAGCCTTAGATATATCTAGGGCTATACTCTACCCTCACCTGTTTTGTCCAGTATGTCTTCAGAGATTACAGTTAGGATATCTGCTGTAAAAAGGGCTTGTCTAAATCCATATTGTTTTTCAGTCAGAAGTTTAGCAGCTGTAAGGTGATGGACTAGAGCTTGGTTAATTATAGAGTCAAAAATTTTGACGAAAAGCGGAAGAAGGCTAATGGGGCGATAATTAATGGGTCAATTCTTTCGCCAGAATTTTTGTAAACTGGTATCACGGAAGCAGTTTTCCAGCAGTCAGGAAAGCAAAATTCGCTAAGGCATTTGTTGTATAGTTTGGAGAGGACTAGAGTAACCTCAGCAGAGCATATTTTTAATATTTTTAAGATGGGGTTCACATGCTTTTGAGGTGTCCAAGTTTTTTAGGATATCATGCACCTGAAAAGGGTTAGTTTTCAGATCATCTAATGTGGTGTCTGTCTGTAAAGGAAAGTCAGGGAGGGAGTGGTTTGCTGGGTTCAATTCTAGTCTGATTCTAATTTTGTTTCTCTAGTCAAGAATATAGTCAGTGCATGTATCTGTCTAAGTAAAAGGCATGTTAAAATGGGGGAGTGTAGGTTAGTTTCACTTAGCACTAAGATATCCGGGAAGTTTGCTAGGAGAAATGATTCTACATCATCTAAATTAGTTCTAAACCCACAGATATTCGTAAATGCAAGCATCAAGGGAAGAAGCAAATTGGTTTTGTTTTTAGTTTAAGCCTGGTTTAATTGTAATTTTTGATTGAACGGACATTTTATTTTACTTAGAAGTTTCAGTTTCAGGGTGAGAAGTGCTAGACAAAGTGGTTGCGCTGACTCCTCTCATCTACAGGATTGTGGCTTTGGGAAAGCCCATCTCTGGAGATGGGCTTTCCCGAGGCCACAATCCTGTAGATGTGTGTGTGAATTTGTATTTTATAGACTCCACAGTGGCTGGGCCGATTTTTATGAACTTTATATATATATATATATATATATATATATATATATATATATATATATATATATATATATATATACGAGTAGCTTGCAATAAGTAATGCCTCTGACCCACTTCCCATAGTAGTAGAGCAACGAAACTTGGCACAGTTATTAGTCTCTCTATACATAGGAACTACCCAGATTTATGCATTTCTCCCATCGTTTGATGCACCTCTGGAGACCGTTTTTGAAGAACACCCCAGGTTGGTCCTCCAACCACGACATGACTTTAGAAATCAAGGCTGCATCATCTGGGAAACGCTTTCCTTTCAAAAACAACTTCATGGCTGGGAAGAGGTGAAAGTCAGAGGGTGCAAGGTCACAAGAATAGGGAGGGTGGGGGAGGATTTCATAACCACACGCCCGTGCTTCTGATCTGGCGACATGCGAGTTGTGAACTGGACCGTTGTCCTGCAGGAGGAGGGTACCTTTGCTGATCTTGCCCCGCCTCTTGATTTTGATAGCTTCCCTTAATTTCCTCAAAAGTGAAGCATAATATGCTCCTGTTACTGTGGTACCCTTTGCCAGGAAATCTGTCATCACTACTTCGTCCTGGTCCCAGAAGACTGTGAGCATGACCTTGCCAGCGGAGGGCTGCACCCTTTCCTTCTTTGGACGTGGTGAGTCCAAGTGCTTCCACTGCATTGACTGGGCTTTGGTCTCTGGATCATAGTGATGGACCCAGGTTTCATCTTGTGTAATCAGTCTTTTGAAAAACTTTGACTCATCTTCTTGGCACATATCCAAATTCATCCTCGAGCACTCGATGTGTTCTCGCTTCTGGAATAGTGTGAGCAACCTGGGAATCCATCTGGCAGACACCTTATGCATATGCAAATGGTCATGAATGATAGTTTCCACAGACCCTGTACTAATCTTGACATCTTGGGCTATTTGGAGAATAGTAATGCGCTGATCTTCCAAAATGGCAGCCTCGACTTGACGGACAGATGCCTCATCAATGGCAGCAGTGGGGGGCGACCAGGTCTGGGAGCTGTTTCCACAGACTTCCGGCTATGTTTGAATTCATGATGCCAGCATTTTACAAGGTCATATGATGGGGCATTATCACCATAAGTTTGTTTCATTTCATCAAAAGTCTCCTGTGGTGTACATCCTTTCAAATACAAAAACCGGATCCCTGCTCGACATTCAACAGGCTCCATTTCACACCTGACTCAGTTCAAACACCTGTAAAACAGAAACCACAATTAGTTCAGAGCTGTAATTTGCCAGATAACTCGTAGAGATATAAATCATTGCACATGCAAAATTTCAGCTAGATCAGACAACTTGAAGTGGGTCAGGGGCATTACTTATTGCATGCCCTTCGGATATATATATATATATATATATATATATATATATATATATATATATATATATATATAAAGTTAATAGCATAATTTTGGTTTCAGACAGACAGATAGCAAATCTCCATTAGTAATAGATATTAGATTTTATTGCAAATTTTTGAAAATCAAATGCTTACTTCATTTTTCATATTAGCCAAGTTTTTTCTCGGAACTCAATCTAACAGACCAAGATATGCCATGATGGCTACAGGCCCTATTCTATTGAGACAAGGTATAGTCCAGCTCAGTCTATCCTACACATTTAAGGAAGGCGGTTTATTGCTGATAGTTCGAGACACCCTTACCGGTAAATACCAACAGGTTATTTATGCAGAGCCAGAATGCACCCATAAAGCACTGTCCCCAGCCCCACCTTTCAGCCTTGTGCCACATCTTCATATGGTGGAAAGGAGGAAATACTATTGCACATGTAAATATATAGAAAGCAGCAGCAGTAAATGTTGTTTAAAAGTAGTATCGATTCTTGATTGGACAAGATCTGAGATCAGCATGTTCTGGGAGATGACTGTGGATCAGTGGTTAACAATACGGACTGACAATCTGGACGCGCAAAGTTTGAATCTGAGTCATTCCACAAAA
This sequence comes from Euprymna scolopes, assembly GCF_053919585.1. Lineage (NCBI taxonomy): Eukaryota > Metazoa > Mollusca > Cephalopoda > Sepiida > Sepiolidae > Euprymna > Euprymna scolopes. The sequence continues at coordinate 112,398,401 of NC_136482.1, read as the reverse complement.
ATACTTTCAGTTACAGACGTTGGCAACGTTCCCGTGATCCCTCTCAGGAGTACCAAATATCCTTTTAGAAAGAATTTTTCAATAGAACAATATCAGATAAACGAATGCCAAGAAAATCATCATGAATGATGCTCAATGCCGTCAACAACAACAACAACAACATCAACAACAACAACAACAACAACAACAAATCACCCTCCGAATTCCACACATAATATAAAAAAAGAACAAGATACAGCTCTTTCTTCCCCTCCCTATCTCTCTTTCTCTCTCTCTTTTACTCCTGGTTTTCTTTTAGATTCGATGCCCATAAGAATAGCATCAGCCACTTGACTGAAGTTGTAGCACACACAACAAGAAACTTTCACAAATGTACATACATTAGTAATTGTCTGTATTTTTGAAATGAGGTGTTTTCATTTATTGAGATTGTAGGACTGACTTCCTCATCTTGGTTGTTATAGTCACAACTTTTCGGCTGAGTAGCAAGATGTCTGTTCACATTACACTTGAACCTCTGCATGTCAGTATAGTTGGGAAAGCAGAATCCCGAAATAGAGTTCCAAAGTTTAGCTGTTCTGGGGAAGAAACTATTGTAGTAGAATGGATCTCTACTGTGAATGAGTGGGATTTAGCTGCTTTTTGGGTTTGTTGGGCATATTCATGTCAAGGAGGTACAAGTGCTTGTAGTTCGTCAGAGTATTCTCCATTAAAGTACTTGTAGAACAGACAGAGGGATGCAACATTTCATCGATGGAACAGGGGCTGAAGCTTAGATGACAGTTCACAAGTGCATTTGAGAAGTTATCATACAATTAAAAAGCCTAGCATATAAAATCAGTCGTAGGTTATTTCATATATTCAGCGGCATGTTCAAAATGAATGTTTTTGTTTAAAGCACAATTGCACCATGATACTTGACTTTTTCATTTTAAACTTAAATTCAAGCGAATATCACTGCGCAAGCAGAAAGGCGAAGCATATAAAATTAACAGTAGGTTCTTTGATATGACAGAGATGCGTTCGAAATGAATGTTCCTGTTTAGAGCACAATTGAGCCATGATCCTTGACTTTTGCATTTTAAGCTTTATTTCAAGCTGTTATATGTAAAAATAATTTTATAAAATCAACAGTAGTTTCTCTACAGTGCAATGTAGACTTTTATTATATATAGATTTTGAACTAAGTTACTGTAGGTAGGCATGTGAAGCTTCCTCCCCGTGCACCGTGATGGGTCCCCAACTAGAGCAGGCAATCAATCAGTTGCATTTAAAAATGGGCGATTTCACCGATTTTAATAACAATAAAAATATCATCATTCAATCCCAGGCAACGTCGGGTCTCCCCATTAGTACTACCCAAACTAAGCTGAAGCATACATACATATGCTGCCTACTAAATCTACCAAACTTGCATACTGTCACATGTGATAATCAGAACAAACGTGTCTCCTCTACTTCTTATAGACTAAACAACTTTTTCTTCACACAGAACGTTCTTAGATACTCTTCTTTTCTTATTATTTTTTTATAGAAATCGCTCCAGACAAGGCTTGAAGCCATCTGATGTAAAGAACTAAAAAATATATATTATTTCAATGTCAAAAACTTGCCAATGATAAGTGTTACATAGAACACAGCAATTCTTTCCTCTTTGTCAGAAACATCGCTCATGGAATATGAGTATTAAGTGTTAGATAGGCAACCCTGGGAAGAAAAAGACATTCGATGGGTTACATACACGCAAATGGATTTAATGTGAAGAATTCGGAAGTTTCCACCATTGTCTAACAGAATGCATAATTTGACCAAGAAATATGTGAGCAGATATTGGTCAAAAGGTTGAAACAATAGACAAAGGAAATATTAAACATTCCCACAGGAAAAGAATGTTTTTATATATAATATCCTCACGGAGAAAAAGCAGTCCGTCGGTCAGAGAGAGCGAGGCTGTGTCATCATTTCTTCACTGCTTGACATCCAATAACCATGCACCCCCTCACCCGCACCTTTCAGAAACATCAAAACGCAGAGTAATAATTTATCATCAAAAAGAAAAAGTCGATGTGAAATAAAAGCAATATATTTTTGTAGATCAACTGTGTTGCGATTTTTACTTTGCTGTCAGTGTGTGTATATATTTTGTATCAACAACAAAAGTAGATATCAACATTATATAGACTGAACAAATGCATTTTGAATAACCGGCTACAGCAGATAAGTAACATAAAGAACAAAATAAGGTAAGTGAGAGTTAAGAGGTTGCTGAAAGTAAACGCAAGATCTATTTTCTACTTTACTTGTCCCTTGTTTAGGGATCAGATATTTTCTGATGTTATACAAGCTCACTGTCCACTTTTTATGTTTCACTCTGGTCACTTGCTTCCAACGTTTCCTTGGCCAGCCAACCTTACTAGAATCTAAGGCACACCCACTTCTACAGTACTTATCTAGGAAGATAACCACTCTACATGACTATACCAGCGTGATCAATTTGCCCTAATAACTTTTATGCTGGGAAAGAAACATCACTAGGAGAATGTGCACCATTATCTGTATGAGTCAGTGTATTGCTGAGAAGGTCTGATTTGAGCTCTGATCACTATGTCATTTTGAATATTTGGTCGGGATTTACTTTTAGGTTGAAGCATCCTCATGTCAGGTTGACCTAGCAAACACTTGTACAGAGAGACTGAAGACACTTGACGATAATGTCTAGAAGATAATTTAAATTCTCCTTGTAAGATTGCAAACAAATGTGGTATGCAAATAAGTTTTAATCTAGAGAGTATTTGTGGCAAATTTAATTTAGGTTAAGCATAGATAAGGAAATCAGAATGTAATATTCACATTGGAAGTAATTCAAACTAATAAAAAAAAAAAAACTATGTAGTTGTAGGAGGAGATTTGATAAAATAGGATTAACTATTTTACTATATAAAAAAATGAGAGATGATTTAATTGAAAAGTTAAAAAATAGTTGATGCAATTGTTAATCCATGCAAGTGATCTCCCCTGAATATTCTCCCAGGTGGTGAGGCGGTTTCCGTCAGGAAGTTGTACGTCGTCCATTGTTTTTACTTTGTAGTTTGTAGCACAAATAAAATATCTCTCCATATCCATTACCAAGGTCTGTTATTTAGGTGTTTATATTAACAGTGTCTTATTTTTTGTACTGATATTAGTATCAGAGCAAAACGTAGCTATGACTTCAAAATATGAAGCTCATCTTAAAGATAAATGCAACACAAGGAAAAAGAAATACAAATCTAGAAAATTATCACTGACTTATTTAGACTGAGGAAATCAAAGTATATTATCATTTTCGATCTGAAGCAAGATCCCCAGCGTCCTTCCAGTTTCTTCCCATTGCAATCAAATCTCTCTCAATAATCTGCTTCCACTTCATTTTTGGTTTTCCTTTTCTTCTTTTTCCATCAGGGTTTCATTGGAGCACTTGATTGGCAATTATTTCTGGAGCAAATTTTAGGATATGTCCGAGTCCGCCTAGATGTCGTTTGCAGTACGATACTATCCATTGGTTAGTGCGATCTCTGACTTCTTGTTTAGTAATTCGACTGCTCCATTTGAGTCCTAGAATCTTTCTAAAACACTTGGAACCAAATGCATCTAAGTTTTTCTCTTGGCTGATTTTGAGGTGCCAAATTTCATTTCCGTATAGCAGTGTGGACAAGACGTTGTTGTTATAAAATCTAAATTTAAATCTGAGGGTGAATTTTTTCTTTCTTTAGATTTTGCAGAATCCAAATATTGAAAATTGCCATATTGCTTGACAAACCAAAAAGCCTATGTTCTGCAGGAAATGGAAGTTCTCCAAAGGGAGGTACTGTTGCTGTTGCTGTTGTTGTTGTTGTTGTTGTTGTTGTTATTAGACGAGTCACAAAGATGTTTCTCAGGCCCACACGAAGTCCTACGTGTTAGTTACAGCCATGCGTTACACCTGTAAGATTGCAGGCTTATACCCCAAATTCTGAGAGCAGTAGGACAGGTTTGGTCCAGAACATACAAAGAAAAAAGGTGGTCACTTTCATTTCATTGATTTGCTGTTCCGCACATGACATGTACTTACTTGCCATATACAGAGGAAGAGATGACCAGAGCACTACTACTTCTGGAGTAAGAGAAGTTGTGTGATACGTTTCGATTGTGGAGCTATTTTCTCATCTCTATTTGTTGGGTAACGTTCAAGGATTTTAACTAACAGAATGTAGTGAAATCAGTAACAATTTAGACTGTACAAGGACCCAAAAGGATTCTACAACCCTTATCATTACAAATGATATTAAATCTGTTGCTATACACAAAGTACAATCTAGACCTACCCTCCTCCAAAAACAACAACAACAAAAAGAGGACAACAAAATGAACTTTGTGAAATAAGATCTTGTAGAGACGCCAGAGTTACTTCCCTTCAAGAGTATGCTTTTTTTTTTTTTTGGTGAAAATGCACTGGGGGACCACCCGAAGATTTCCATTTAAGAAGTTGATTTTTTTTTTTATATTCAACTGTTTACAGGTGTATTCGGGTCCACTGTGAACAAATATCACAGTTTATTTTGTCGCTGACACGAATTATTTACACAAGTAAAACATTCACTAACCTGTGGTTCCTAGTATAGTTAGTTATGTCTGGCCGCCATTTTTTCAAAAACTTTCATGTACAATGGTGAAGTGGGTACGTATGCGCAGAAATTTGCAGTTATTGTAGCAGACAGAATAGACACCCCCAACCTCCCCATGTTAAGAACGGCTGTTGGAAGAGACACACCCAATCTCCCCATGTTAATTGGTCGTTTTCTTTTTGTTTTTACGGCATATCAACCCTTTTCAGGTTATTTAATGCCAAATCCAAAGATTTTGAAGAAAATTTTTTTAATAGAATATATTTGTTGTTTTCAAGTCGGTTTCTATTTAACCATAGTTGGGACCCTAACAGGTACTACCACTCCGAATCAGAGTGGACCTGAGAGCAATGGCAATTAAAGGGTGACTCCACACTCCCCAAAGCTGGGGCCTCACCACTGGATATAGTTTAAGGTCATATCCAGAACCCTCTCCTATGTTAAGAACGGCTGTCGGAATAGACACACTCAACAACCTTAGAAAAAAAAAATACCATAACACTTTTTTTCCTTGTTAAAAAAAAAAAAGATGGTCGCCATCGCACAAAAGCTATTATAGAAAGCACTGGATTTTTATGGTGTTACTATTGTACGTTATTCTTGTCAGCGAGAATTTAAACTGTGAAATTTGTTTGCAGCAGACCTGAATACGCCTGTAAACAGTTGAATATAAAACAAAAAAACAACTTCTTAAGGGTAAATCTTTACATTTTTATTTAATTTAGAGCTGTGCCTCTTTAGAAAAAGGATAAAGTTTCGAGATTTTGGAGGACACAAGACCTTGTCCTAGTTTTTGTGAGATTCAGAAAACCTCACCGTTTTTTTCCCCCTCTGTTTTCTAGCACATTGCAGAGTGAAGTTTCCCCTTTTTGGATCTTAGGTTCGGTCCTACCAAGAAACCACAATGTGTTGACTAAGTAAAACTTTTATGTTTCTACACGATTTCCTTGTTTGAGTAAGAATTATGTACGTTCAATTGTTTTGGAACATGTATTATGTGTTTGTTTCTTTATTTTATATCATGCCGTCGTTTGTTAGGGCAAATTTAGAATAAAACGCACATGCATTTAACCCACTTCTTTGCATTGTCTTCAAATGCCGATATATTCTTGCTCTAATCTCAGTGTCTGGAATATGTTCTTTCATTTGCCAGTAACTATAATATTTTTAAATAAATATTAACAATTTTTATACCTACAGACACTAGTGTTTCATGCTTATGTAATTATCAGTGTAGGAGATGATAATTACTGCTGGTCTGGAGATTTGAACTCAGTATATAAAGTCACCTTTACTTCATGGACTAGTGTCTTTCCTCCAGGCAACCTGCAACCAAAACATGAATTGAAGGAAATTAAGTACTTATAAATGCCATGTCAGCGACCGTTCAGAGTAGGCAGAGTATTCAACAACAGGAAGCTGGAATGATGTGTTTTCGTTAAAGTTGACTACGATTGCGTTTTCTTAATTCCCTAAATAGTGTCCCACTATAATTTCTTAAAAGGGTTTTATAACTGCAATATTTTAAAGTAAATACTAACAATTTTTATACCTATAGACAGTAGTGTTTTATGCCTATGCAATCATCAGTCTAGGAAGTGTTGATTACTGCTGGTCAGGAGGTTTAAAACCAGTTCACAAAGCCACCTTTGACTTTGCAGGCTAGTGTTTTTCTTCCAGGCCACCGCCAACCAAATTTTTAAAAAATTTTAGTTTTTGGTTTTGCCTTTCTATTTTTTAAATTAAATAACTTATGAAGTAACATTGCACCTATTTTGTGTCGAATAAGTATATAAAATGTTCCCATTTTTAGCCAATTGGACAAGCCCTGGAAACCGTTTTGCCGACATGCATAAACGAACATCTAAATTATTTAGTGTCCTTTTCTCCTTTAGTTTGTTTAAAATCTCATTGGCATATTTATTTGTGTTTTCCTACTTTTGTATGGATTGAATCAGTATTGTTAGTTTAACTGGGTCAAGAATACCGGTTAGAATATCAAGCATACCAAGAGGTCTGGAAAGAAATACGAACGCAAACAACTAATACAGAAAATTTAAGATATCATCAATCAGATGGCATAGCATGAGATTTTTTTTTTATTGTTCTATGTTATATCATATATATCCCAGCAGATCATGTAATGGCCACAAAGTTTTAAAAGTTAAAAGAACACCCGTCCCAGGGCCGGTAAAACTATTTTTTTTAATAGAACAGTTTTCCATCACTTTTATGTACCTATTAAAAATACTACCTCCGGTCGGAAATAGTTGGTGCAGAATTAAAACTGTCCACGTTTTAGGTTTTGTCACGCACCATTTCAATGTTTTAGGGGGTAACTGGTAGTACTTTAGAGCGTGCTTAATTGAAAAAGAACAGTTTTCGTTCTAAAAGTAATTTAGAGTTTAATCTATGCACATTATTTTGTTGACTGTTATATAATCTATTTTTAAAAATACCTGCAGTGGCTATATAAATATGGAAAATGTAGTTGATGCCAATGTGGAAGGTAAAAACAGAAGTGATAAGAGAGAATTGACAAATTCAAGACAAACAGCAGTTCTGCAAGCGTTGCTACAAAGGTTTAAAGGGCGCATCCTAGAACGAGGTGCAATCAAAGATGTTGACACAAAATTCGGTATAGGAAGAAATACTGTAGGCAGAATTTGGTCAAAAGCACTAGACAGTTCGTCTAATATATTGGTGCTAATGGATTCTTTGAGCCGTAAGTTTCTCCACGGCCAAAAAAAGAAGGACTATAGTTCACAGTTGGCAAAAATAAACACTATTCCCTTGAGAAAAAAACACTTTGAGGTCTACTGCTCAAGCATGTGGAATACCTAAAACAACATTGATTGCAAGGATGAAAGATGGCGAAATTCGGGCACATTCAAATGCTTCTCACGATAGAAAACATGAAATTTCGCGTTGATTTTTGCTGTTCGCAGTTGGATTTAAATCAGGAAACTTTTAGAGAAATGTTTGATGTCATACATGTTAATGAGAAATGGTTTTATATGATGCAAAATGCAAGGAAATTTTATTTAGGCAAAGACGAACATGACCCACTAAAAGCAAATGTTTCATTACAAAGGTACTGTTTCTTGCTGCTGTGGCTCGACCCCGTTGGGATCCACATCGCAAATGTTACTTCGACAGGAAGATTGGAATTTGGCCATTTGTCAAAACGTAACAGCAGAAACAGGCCTGCTGGAACAATGGTAACTAAAGTGATGGATACAATCACAAAAATTCAGATTCGTGAATTCCTTGTTGAAAAGGTCCTTTTTTCCACACGGAACAAATGGCCAAGTGGATCCATTGCACATGGAATCATAATTCAACAAGACAATGCTAAGCCACATGTACATCCAACAAGGATCGGAGAGATTAGGTCTCAACATTGAACTGGTTTACCAGCCTGCAAACAGTCCGAATCTGAATGTGCTTGACCTAGGTTACTTCAATACAATCCAATCCATTCAACACCAAAAGGCTCTAAAGAATATTGATGAATTAATTGAAGCAGTTGAAACCAGCTTTCAAGAATTAGAAAAATCAAAGTTGAACAACATTTTCCTGACATTGCAGAAGACAATGGAACAAGTAATTTTGTCTGATGGTGGCAACAATTACAGGCTTCAGCATATGTCAAAAGCACAGCTAGAAAGAAAAGGAAAACTTCCCACTTCAATTTTGATATCAGAAGAATTGAAAAGTAAATTAACACAATTGAATAAATAGTTAGATGTTTTAGCTTTTTGCATTATTTTTTTGTATATTTATTTAATAATACATTGTAAGAATGTACATACAATCAATTGTCAATTTAATTAAGTATAATTATTTGGTTAACCTGTATTTCCTTTCAAAAATACTGCTTTATAAAACTTGAAACTTGTATGCACCAAGTATTTCCGACAAACTGAAAATTTTTGTGCACCAACTATTTCCGACCGAAGGTAGTAATTAAAATCAAGATATAATTCTACTAAATCTTATGTCCAGAATCCTTATTCTGATGTTGATCAAAGTCCATTATGTGATTTCATTCTAGAAAATGTCTAAAATTTATGGCCTGTTTGATTTCATAAGTTGAGGAAAAATTCTGAGGCAGAGCTGATATTATCTAATTTATAATTATAGTATAATTAGAGGCAGATTTATTATTTAGAGTGAGTACTTTTTATTCTAGTATTCTCAAATGCTCACTCATCTGGCTCATTGTTACTTAAACAAAGATATAAAACAAAGGGGAGTAACTCTGTCTTGGTTTAGTTTTCCCTTTTTGTTTCGTTTTATATGTTAGTGTTAGCTCTATACCCAATCTCTAAAAAAAAATAGTTGCATATTCACAGACACAAGAGAAGTAAATAGACACCGTGGCATGATCCCTGGCCTTGGTAGGGGTTATTTTTAGATGATGATGATAATATTTTTGCGTATGGCCAAGAACCACACTAACAATTAATATAAATTGGAGTATATAAATTATGTTTTAATGGAAGAAGGAAATGAAGATATATGCGTGCATGCACATAAAAATGGAAAAACTAAACAAAGACGAAGAAGAGTTACTCTCCTTTGTTTTATATCTTTGTATAATTAGAAGCGAGTTTATTATTTAAAGTGAGTACTTTTTATAAGCGACAATGAGCCTGGCCAGTACCAGATGAGTGAGAATTTGGGAATACTAGGCACTGGTGGTAGATAATTACAAGGTATTGCCATGGACAGTCGAAAGATTACGTTAAAAAGACATGACTGATAAAAGAAAAATATTTGTTGCTGTGCAACCAGTCTAACATATTTTAATAGGTGTTCAGCTTTAATGGAATATGGTGAGTCATGAATAGTTTTAATATTCATGCTTCGACCAATACTTAAACTTTAAAAAGTTGGTCTATATAATAATGATATACTGAGACACTTCATATTCGTACGTACGTTATCATCTTTTTACACATATTAATAAAAAGATGAGATCATCTGATCAGCAAAGATGGTGATTGATGATTAACCTGATGTGATTTAGATGATGTTATTTAGATACACGTTATCATCTGTTTTGGCATGATGTGGGGTTGTAGTAGTCGGCTAAGGAAGGAGAGAAGGTTGAGTGCTGATTGGGTGTTTTGAGGATAGAACTCCTTTCCGACCCTATCCGGTGTTCAGATTGAATTAGATTCCAAATTTCCTCTGAGACGACAGGTGTTTTTTTTTCTGGTTCTTTGTCTATAAGGTTATAGATGTTAAAAGTTTCGACCGGCCTGGAGAAAAGAATAATCTTTTTGCTGCCTTCGTCGGTTAATTTGAGATTTTCCTTTTGATGGAAAGAAAACAATTCCTTTTTTTTTTTTTTTACACAGTGATCACCACTTATCAAGGCCCGGAAGCCACTCAGGGATAAGGGTTATTGCAAGTACATTACGTTAGTGTGGAGATTTGATGAAGTGTTTACTTAAGGGGGCGGTTCATTAGGAATTTGTTAACATTGGACTTGAAGACATCCAAGTTGTAGTCCGGAGGGAAGCAGGCAGACGGAACAGAGTTCCACAGGTGTGCAGTTCTAAGAAAGAAGCTTTGTTCATGGAATCCGTGTTTTGATTTAGGCACAGATATAGAGTGGGGGAAATTTTTCACAGTGGATTCAGTTAGACGGGTGTTTTTCGGGAAAGATTGGCGAGGGGGGACCAGAGATTGGAGTTCAGACGAGCACCTGCAATGAAAATAACGATAAAACAAGGATAGGCTCGCAACGTCTCTTCTGTGGGAGAGGGGTTGCAGGGTAGAGAAAAGGGCATCCCCTACTAAACCACGAAGTCTATTTTGTACTCTGTCAAGGCATGATAGGCTGTTTTTGGCAGCTCCTGCCCACATATGGCAACAGTATTCCATCCTTGGACGTAATTGGCTTTTATATAGATAGAGAATTGCATCAGTAGTGAGATATCTTCTGGAGCGGTAGAAGGATCCCACCATATTTCCAGCGACCTTGGCAACAGACTTGATGTACGTGTTCCATTTCAGATCAGGAGTAAAGGTCAAACCCAGAAGCTTGTCAAAACACGGGCCTCACCCAGACGAGAGCCATCCATCACAATTGATGCCAGCTGGGGATCAGAGCGTTGATGATGTAAGGATAGGAGTTTGATTTTGGATGCATTAAAGGTAACCAGCCACATCTTCCCCCCACTGAACCATGCGCTCGAGATCAGAGGAGAGAGAATCAGAGAGAACTTTGTCATTTACAGCCTTTGATGTGTTGCCGTAGATGGTCATGTCATCAGCATAGATGTCAACGAATGATTTAAGTATGTGTTTAGGGAGGTCATTGATGTAGATCAGGAAGAGAGTTGGGCCCAGGATTGACCCCTGAGGGACTCCAGCATTTATATTGCAGGCCTCCGATTTTTGTCCATCTACTACTACTCTTATGAGCCTATCGGAGAGAAATGATTTAATGATTGAGAAAACATTTCCAGTTATACCGTAGCTGGAAATCTTGTGAAGTAGAACCTTATGCCATACCTTGTCAAAGGCCTTTGATATGTCAAGAGCAATTGCCCTAGAAAGGAAGCCTTTGTCAAGAGATTCACTAATCCTGTGGGATATAACCGTCAGCACATCTGCAGTAGATCTTGCAGAGCGGAAACCATATTGTGTGTCACTAAGAAGGTTATTCCTGCTGAGGTGGTTGACTATTTCTCTATTTAATATGGATTCCAGCAACTTACTCATAACACACAGGAGACTTATTGGTCTGTACTGAGAGGGAGAGGACTTATCACCTGAATTCTTAAATACAGGGCAAAATGATGAGGTCTTCCAGGGGGTCGGAAAGCACTTCTCCTTAAGGCAGCGCTTAAATAGTTTCGTAAGTATGGGAGCAAGTTCTGGTTGAAGCTTTTTCAACACTATAATTGGGATGCCATCAGGGCCAGTTGCTTTACTGGAATCTAGGTTTTTTATTAGCTTGGCGACCTCATGCACGGATATTTGTATGTTACCTAGCTTGTTCTCTGTTATAGGAGGAAATATGGGGAGTTGATGGCCTTCGTCGCATAGGGTAGAATTAGCTGCAAAGTTCATTGCAAAGGATAAAAAGAAGTTTTTTTTCAAGAAAAGCCAAGAACTTGTTCTTGAGAAAACTTTCAGAAAAAGAAAAGAATATTTGAAAAGAGTATTAAGACAATTTTTATGTGTTTGAAGGTTATTTCTTTTTCGATTTTTCTCAACTATTTTATTTTAGTTGAAAGGCCAAGTTAGTTCCCTTTTTTCTCTATTTTGTAGTTATGATTTTGGGTAATGAATTAATCTTTGTCACTTTTAAAAATTTTCTTTAAAATTCTTTAAAAGAATATGTAATTATTTGTTTTTAAATTATTACTTGGGAAGCAAAAGCAACGGCTTTTACTTCTTAATAAAATAAAATTAGATTCAATTAATTTCAAGGTCGAGTTTATTATCCACTCCTTTTTTCTTTTATTCCTTCTTTCACTCTTTTTTTTTTGTCCCATTTATTGTTTCCTAAAGATAGTGGAAGATTTTCTTTTAGACTAAATCAAATAGAAAAGGAATCGTTTAGGGCATAGAAAATAGGCACAAATTTTTCTGATTCCGAATTCAATACCCCGAAAAGTTCTGATTTTTCTGATTTCCATTTCTGATTCCGATTAATCGTCCCAACATATATGTGAATGACTATAAATGCTTCTTATCTTGCATTGAGCATATTAAGGAGCGAAATAACAAACTGACGCTGGCATAAAAAGCAATGCTCTTTGTGTAAACTAATTGAGCTTAGGCGTTTGGACACTGTTTGAACATTGTAATTTCACATACCCATTTCAGCAGCAGCCAAATAGCATAATGGTGAGAAGCACTGACTGTCGCCTAGGTGGTCGAGTTTCAAACTTAGATTGAGGTAGTTGCTAGTCTAATCACACTGACGAGCTGTGATACAGCGAAACAGTACTGTATGTGGAAGACTATGTATATATCGTCTTTTATTTACACACACACATATATATATATATATATATATATATATATATATATATATATATATATATATATAATATATATACTATATTCTCTTTTATTTACATGTAAATGAAAATTACTCTATAAAGTTGTTTTGAATAATAAAAATGGAGTTTGGCTGTCATTTTTCATTAATGGTGACCCTGATGTGACTCAAACATGCAACATTTATTGTCATTTTCCTATTGTGTGGTAAAAAGTTAGCACATTTAGTTTTCGTGGGAAAGCTCATAAATCCAAAGCATTTTTAGAGCAAATGGCTGTTATAACCAAACTATATTAGATGCAAATAGACAGCATTACTATTCCTGGTGCAGTAATACTGTTGTCACATCTCGGGAGGTGCCACTTTTAGCAGACTTTGCTTCCTTGACAGATTATCAAATTGAAATCTAGATGATGATGATGATGCCGTCTTCTGTTCTCCACCACTTTTTTTTTTTTTTTTTTTTTTGCTAATCTTTCTGTATCAATAATTTGCTGGCAGGTGCGCGAATGAATTCCAATATCTGATCATCTTATGATACATTCACAGTAAGAGAAAAAAAAAATATGTTAGCTACAACCGCTATAAATAATTTTCCTTCTTTCCTCCATGTATTTAAAACTACACAAAACTTTCATGAGCAAATTTTCTTTCAAAGAATTACCTGTTTGTGGAACATAATATCAGGTACTGCTTTCTCGTTTTGTAAGTCAAATGTTAGCAATTTCTTGTCGAGCCGGCCTCTTAAATAATCAGACTTCACACAGTTTCAACTGTCAACTTCAATTCTCACGGCGTTGTCTCACCGTCTACATGACAAACTTATTAACCCTTATACTCGAGTAGCTTTTGGGCCTTTATAAGTGGTAACTCATTAGTACTAAAACAAGGATATTGCTCGTAATTATGTTGATAGCATGTTGTTGACTCTCGGCAGCTGTAAGCTAAAGTTAACGATATTAATTAATTTATTGCAGACTATTATTCTTTTATATTAGAAAAAAAAAAGATAATATATAAATAAATTAATATAAATAATACTCATCTCAATAATGAATTCCAATTAAAATAATATAAAGTTAACGATAATTCTCATACACTCGTCCTCATCAGTGTCTGTAACAGCTGCACAAATAAAATGATTCTTTCCGATTTATATATATATATATATATATATATATATTGTTAAAGTGTTTTTTATTCGATATGTCTGATTATAGGCTGTTCTTGTGAAAATTTTCAAACGATATAGTATTTGAATTTGTCCGAACAGTCTTGAAACAATTGTAACTAAAAATGAAATACACTATTTGTTGCTATCAATCTATTCTTTGATGCCAATGTTAATAGTTTTTCATTACATTATTTTACAGAATTTAGTCTGTGACTTCGGTACAATGTGGAGAACCTAGTCATTGGTGAAACGAAACGAGGACCCTGAGAATATGCCACCCTACCCCAAAAAACAACCTCAATTTTATGATAATAATGTGAGGTCTTCCTTCTTGCTGTTAACAACGCACACACCAACACCCATTTATCTATCTATGTATACCCTCTCTCTCTCTTTCTGTCTCGCTCTCTCTCTTTCTGTCTCGCTGTCTCTCTTTCTCTCTCTCTCTCTCTCTCTCTCTCTCTCTCTCTCTCTCTCTATATATATATATATATATATATATATATATATATATATATATATATATATATATATATACCTCCTCTTTCTTCCTCATTCCACCTCTTGCCCTGTGCACACATCTCCTTCATTACACCGAGGAAGATTGAAGGTACAGTCGAAAATTTAACGCGGAATATTCAGTGTAGCTTAATCTCCATATATACTTTATAAATTACTAATTAGTTCTACCTACGTATTGAGCACTTTTGAAGTAAATACTTAAAGTTTACGCATAAATTTATACTTTTGTATATTAATTTTTTGTGAGTAAATGAAGTAGTTATATATATATATATATATATATATATATATATATATATATATATATATATATATATATATATATATTAGTATATTTAGGCAGAATTCCTTCATTCAGGCAAACATTATTAAAAACAACAGAGATACCTAGCTTAATGATTCTTTTTTTCATTTTTTCGATCTTTCGTAAGATGTTTTTAACTTCAAGATGGAAGGTATTTACAAATGTTCCATGGTTCACACGGGCGCTTTCGATTCTTTCTTGAATCATCACCAGGTGGAGATAAAATATTAAATATAGAAGTGAAATATATAGTTACAAATGATAAAAAGAGTCAATGAAAAGTCGATTAAAATATACATTTACGAGTGATAAAAAAACTCGATTAAAAATTAGGATGATAAAAGGCAATGTTAGTAAAACCAGTCGTATACTGGTTATGCTAAACAGTTCAGCATATTATTGCTACTTTCAAAATTAATGCTATTTATAGATGGGTGCTGGGTTTTTATATATAGTGCTTCAAGTATTTTTAATTTTTTACAATTATATATATATATATATATATATATATATATATATATATATATATATATATATATATATATAAATGGATAATTGCGAGGATTTGTACCCCAAATATTGTTTGTTTTTGTTCATACTCTCTTTTACCGTCCAGGTTTTCTCTATTGCTTCATACTTATTTACAAGTAATGCTATAAGCAAACTACAATTCTCTTTAGCCAGTTAAAAGGGTTAACGAATTAAATAACGTGCTCTGATGTTTGATAGTTTTTGTAAAAAAAAGGGGGTGAGTTGCTTCGATTACTCATTTATTTAAGCAATGAATCTGCCAATTCATAAATTCAAGTATGTACCGAGTAACCAGTGCCGGTCATAACTTTACTTTACAAATATTTGGATTTCAAAGATAGAATATATTTTAATAGTTTTTATTTATGACTCTGGTTATTAAGAGAACAGTCATTTCTTTCTTATAGGAAGTCGTGCCAAAATGACTTCAAGAAAGGATTACCGTACTCAGTATGGAAATTTGCAATTGTGCTACGGGATTATCCATAAGGAAATAATAACTGTAGTAGTAGTAGTAGTAGTAGTAACAATAATAATAATAATAATAATAATAATAATAATAGCTATTACGATTATGAGGGCATGTGTACGCAGTACGATGATGTATGAAAGTAAAACTTGACTAGTGATGGTTAAGAGTATGCCTTTAATGGAGAGAAATTGTATGAGAATGATGCGACGGGTGTGTAATGTAAGTCTGAAAGACAGGCTTAGATCTGATGACCTCAGAGGAAGATTAAATCTGGACAGTATAGGGAAATGTGTGTAAAAAAGTAGAATTCAATGGTATAGCCATGCTAAAAGAATGGATTAGAATATTTTGGGTTAGTAGATGTAGCACAGTTGAGGTAGCAGGTTCAGTTCACAGGGTGGGGGGAAACCAACGAAAACATGGAAGAAAGTGATTAAAATAGACACGAGGGGAAAACTTGATCAAATATAGTATTGGAATTATTAAGAAGTCACTAACGGGATGCCCTGTGTTTGGTTGATAAACAACCAATCTCAGGCTTCGCTTTTTAGATTTCTCTTCCAACCCCTCTAGTGCAGTTATTTCGAGTGCTCTGCCTCTTTTGCTTGTTGTGGCCTCAAAGACAACACGTGTTATTCAGTCTTTTCTGCTATTCATACATGACGCGTGGGAGAAGTTCCGACAGCAATTGCAACGCCAAAGAATTCAAGGCTTCCTTTTTTTTTTTTTTTTACCTTATGGCTATCATAGATTTTAACGACGTTTGGAAAAAGGTCACCATTTCGGTCGGTCCCCTTTTTGGGGCACCTCCGAAATTAGAGAGAGAACGAGAGTGCTGAAAAAGAATGGTTGGGGAAAAGAAAACATCGGGTTATAATTAAGTGCGACGAGACTTTAGGATTGATGATGTTTTATAAAGGTTTCCAAGATATAGGGGTACAAAGAGGATGGTACATTTCTTTGATAAAAGTCTTTACCTAGGGAAACTGGTCCGTCGCATGTTGATGCTTCTATCATTTCCGCACGTCTGAGAGAAATTTAAATCTATTTTGGAAAAATACTGTTTATTAGCTAACTGTGTGCAGAAGGAATTTATATTTGGTATCGGGTAGCGGTCTGTTTTGGTAATGCTATTTAACGCATGGAAATCACCGCACGCTCGATATGATCTATCCGGCTTCTTCACCAAGTGCAAAGGGGTTGCCCACTCGCTACTGGAAGGCTGGATAACTCCCATATTTCGTAACTTTTTAAATTCTACCTGTGCTGCGTCTAACTTAGGGTTGGAAAGTTGTCTGGCTTTAGTGAAGACTGGTACGTGGCTGCCTGTATCAATCCTGTGATACACTCCACCATAGTCTTTGTTTGTGTCGCTATGTGGTGAAAGCACATTATTATATTTACCTATTACTTCTGTAACATAATCTGCTAGGTCTATTTTGTTAATCACTACAGCATCGGTACCTGTTACTGCATTGACTGTAATTTCACGCTCCATTACGTTATCACGGATGGATCTATTTTACAATCCACTATAATGTTAAATTTGTTTAAGAAGTCAAATCCTAACAAAGGGTTAGTGACATCTGCGATCACAAAACTCCATTGAAAAGATCTTCTCAAATGGGGTATCTTAACTTCGAGGTTTGTCTGACCATAGCATTTTATGCTTTCACCGTTAGCGGCAGAGATATGAACAGGAATTGGCTCCAGAGTAATTCCATTTACTACGGAATGTGGTAAAATGGAAACACTTGCTCCTGTATCTATGATAAAATTAACTTTAGACGCTCCTATTTTAGCATAAACTTCTAATAATGGCGGCACTACTGGAGCAAACACAGTCCGCCTTTCTAGTTTTTCAAATCACTAGGGGCGAGAGAGGAAGGGTGCGAGTTAGGCAGAGTTTGTAAGCTACTCTTTTTCTTTGGCCACCATGGCTTACATATACAAGCCTCCTCTGCGAAATATATATGGGCTCTACATATCTTCGGCCGCTGTTTCCTTCTATATGGACATAGGCTGGCTGGAATGGTTTCACTAGACTGTCTGGTGGTAATATGGTCGTTTGTCTGAGCTCGACTCTCAACCGCCTGAAATACTGATGTATTTTCTATTAACGGCATAAAGTTGTCGGATAGTCGACCCAACTCCGTTAACGGCATTTCAGTGTGAGCTGCTATTACTGCTTCAGAAGTACATGTATGAATTTATGGCGCACTATTTCATCGCTTGCCCCTATTCTATGTGCAATCGTTACCATATCCTGGAGGTATAATGACGGACGACCAGCTAGCGTAGTGGTCCACATCAACTTCTCCAGGAGTTCAGGTCTGATCTTTTCATATGTAGGCAACACAGACTCCTTTAACTTTGCATAATTTAGCGACTGCAGAATTACTGGAGGTATATTTGTTACCACGTCAGGCGTCAATGCGCTGATAACCGTATAGAACTTAGTATCATCGCTCATAATGTGTCTGAGATGGAATTGAGCTTCTATTATCGAAAACCATCCCTCGACACTCATCTTCATAAATTATGGGGGTTTTACGCTAACCTGTTGTGCGTCCATCATTATTATTATTATTACTAATTATTATTACTATTTATTATTATTACTATTATTACTACTATTATTCCTCTGATTATTATTAGTTACTATTATTATTTTTTATTATTATTATTTATTTGTAGCTGCAACTACAGGAAATGGCTGGGGTGTAATAAGCAAGAAGAGAGAAAAGCGAGTATTCACCAGAGGTTAATTTCAGCAGGTGCTTGGAGAAATAGCGTCAATTAAAAATTTTTTTTAAATATATATATAAATATATATGTGTGTGTGTGTGTGTGTGTGTGTGTGTGTGTGTGTGTGTGTGAATATATAGTCAATGCTTTTAAAGGAAAAAAAAACTGAGTTCGTCGATGCACACAGGTGTTCCAAAATTAGCTTCACATGCGTGCGTCTGGAAGGTTCCTTTTTTTGTATGCGAGTGTGTGACCACACGTGTTCCAAAATTGGCTTCATACGCGTGCGTCTGGAAGGTTCCTTTTTCTGTGTGCGGGTGTGTGTGTGTTTCAGAATGAAATTTGGGATTCTGTATTAATTCTTAAAGTCGCTTTTTGTTGTTACAGAATAGTTTTTAGACCAGATTTTATTTTAGTCATTTATCTGGTGAGAATCACGTAAAATGTTTTGTTTTTATTTTTTTACTGCTTATTTTTCTTGTTTGTTTTTTTTTTTTTTGCTCATTTAGCATAAACCGTTTCATCACAAAAATAGCAAAAATATATATATTATTGGCATTTCCACGGCAGACATCCTCACTGTAATCTCTGAACGCATATACCATTCACTGGACAAAGCGGGAGAGGGCAGAGCGGTAGCTCTAGATATATCCAAGGCTTTTGACAGGGTATGGCATGAGGGTCTCTTCAGGAAGATTAGATCATACGGTATCACTGGTAGAATACTTAACATAATTAAATCCTTCTTAGATAAGAGAAAAATCCAGGTTGTCCTCGACGATCGTACATCTAAACAATATGATATAAATGCGGAGTGCTCCAGGGATCTATCCTTGGACCTCTGCTGTTCCTGATATTCATAAATGACCTCCCCGACAAAATTGCCTCTGAGATGGGTATATATGCTGATGACACCACACTCTATAGCAGGCACGACAGGAAAACAAATGAACATATATCTAAAGAAATGGCAGAAACACTAGAGGATGACCTCCAATCAGTAGTAGAATGGGGACAAAAATGGATGGTCATGTTTAATGCCGCCAAGACAAAACTGGTTTCATTCAATAATTACAAGAAACCTTCTCTACCACCTATAGCAATGGCCAACGACTCTTTATCTGAGAGTACGTCTCTCAAGCTCCTTGGCCTAACGTTCACAGGAAACATGAACTGGAACAATTACATCGAGAGCATTGCCAGGGCCGCTGCGAGGAAGGTGGGCTCTCTCTACCGTGCTAGAAAACTTCTAACACCCGAAAGTATCCTGTACCTCTACAAGGCCACTATTCGCCCATGTATGGAGTATTGCTGTCATATTTGGGCTGGTGCATCGGCTACAAGTCTCTCGCTCCTTGACAGGGTTCAAAAGAGAGTTGCAAATCTGATAGGCCCTAAACTGGCATCTAAGCTTCAGCCTCTGTCCCATCGTCGAAACGTTGCATCCCTCTGCCTGTTCTACAAGTATTATAATGGTGAATGCTCTGATGAACTGCAAGCACTTGTGCCCTCATGATGTAAACACCCTCGACAGACCCGACAAGCTGCAAAATCCCACCCCCACACTGTAGAGATCCCTAGATGTAAAAGATCTTTCTACTCCAGTAGTTTCTTCCCCAGAACTGCTAGACTTTGGAATTCCATTCCAGGTCACTGCTTCCCCAACTGTACTGACATGCATAAGTTCAAGTGCAACGTGAACCAACATCTCGCTGCCCAAATCCCTACATAGTACCCCAGTAGATGTTTCCCCTGATAGTAGCCCCCTACACCAAAGTGGCATTGTGCCTTGTTTGGGGTGAAAATGTAATAAAAAAATTAAAAAAAAACATATACTTTTTTTATAAGGTTTTACTGTAGTTTAAGAAAGGCCTTTTCTTCTTTTCTTTTTTTTTACTCTGTCACGTTCTCATCGTTTTTTTTTTTTGTTTTTTTTTTCTTTGAAGATTGCGTGTATATACGCACATTGGGCGTTCACCAAATTATGGCGGTTACCATAGATTTTAACAACGTTTGGAAAAGGGTCACCATTTCGGTCGGTCCCCTTTTTGGGGCACCTCCGAAATTAGAGAGAGAACGAGAGTGCTGAAAAAGAATGGTTGGGGAAAAGAAAACATCGGGTTATAATTAAGTGCGACGAGACTTTAGGATTGATGATGTTTTATAAAGGTTTCCAAGATATAGGGGTACAAAGAGGATGGTACATTTCTTTGATAAAAGTCTTTACCTAGGGAAACTGGTCCGTCGCGTGTTGATGCTTCTATCATTTCCGCACGTCTGAGAGAGATTTCTTCTTTGTATCTCCCTCCAAGGTAGTCCTCTATTCTGATTGGCTGAAACCTCTGGTGACGTTGAGAGAAGAAAGGAAGGGGAAAGTAGAAGAGTAGGGAGAAAGAGAGAAATAAGGGAAGCATACCGTAGCAGCATCAAAGTAGTAGTTCACTACAACCTCAACCAGGTCATAATCCACAGGAAACAAACAACGTTAAAAGGACCAATCATAGATAAGTTCTGCAAAAGCAACTGTTTTTGCGAAGAAACATTCTTTCTTCCTCCTCTTTCCCATCAATACAAGTTTATAACAACTTCATTTGTGTTGTGTTCCGTTCTTCTTGTCGACGTTACATTATTTTTGTTACCGTCTATAGTTGGGAAAATCCCAAAAATAGATTACTTTGTAAGCCAGTTTATTAAAGCCGTCCAATGTATGCCAGCATGTAAAACATATGTTAAAATGATGATGATGATGAATGTTGTTGTTGAGAATCATTAATTCATTCATCTCGTATAAATTAGATGATTATTGTAGGCATTTGTTTTACGATATCTTTCTAGTTAGAATTAATCTTAAATAGACATCGGCCACTTACGAGAGGGACCACATGAAGGATGCCAACATCCTTAAGTGTAAACATTTCTGTGGAACAGAACTGGATTCGAACTTGAATCATCCAGGTTATACCTTCGTGTTGTTAACCACTTAGCCACCTTCACCTCTCCGGTAATGACAATGATGACGATGCTACTGCTGCTGCTGCTGCTGCTGCTGATGATGATGATGATGATGATGATGATGATGATGATAAGGAGGAGAAAGAGGAGGAGGAGGAGGAGGAGGAGGAGGATTCTTGATTTTGAAATTAAAGGTGATAATTCAAATATAGTTTAAGATTCGAATGAAAGAAAATGAAAAGGAAAACAGCTTGCATCGGTAATCAACAAACGAGAAAGCAATGATTGGCACAGATTTGCTACATAAAGACACGAATATGGGCAAAATTAAGCAACAAGAGTAAACACTTTAAAATCCTTTTTTTGTGTCTGTGTGCGCATTGAGTTTTCATTCATGCTGGCAATTTTAGGCGAATTCACTAATCTTATTAATAAGTGCTGATTTTCAGTTTTATGTAACATACCATCCGCAACGAAGTTAATGGCTCTGTGACATATTCTTGCATATACCACTTCCCCTTTCAAGGAGAGACCTAATTCCTCGCAAGTTACAATCAAAGAAAATACATGTTTGCTATTTAATATGAATAAAAAATCATAACAATACAATATCTCGTGTCATCGCTCTTCCAGTGACTTAGGCATTTCATCCACGATCGTCTGCATCACGGGCGCATTTCCACCATGAATTAAAGTCCTACAGCAATCAAAGAAAAGAAGAATATTATCGGATCTGAAGACGAACCATTTATTAAACTGTTCTTTCATTACACTTAAAGAAATTCTTTGCTTGAGAGATTTTCCATATTAGAAATTGACAAAGAATATTTTCTAGTCTTGTACATTATTCTCACAACTTTTCAGCCGATGTAACCCTACCTTTTCAGGTGTGCTTTTTTCGAACTCAGGAACCTTTATGTCGAACTCGAGAATCTGCATGAAATTTCGAACGAAATACTTTACTTAATACACAGAGGGGTAGCTTGCTCTCATCCCATCAGCCATGACCGGGTAGAGTAATTCTTAATTGTATTCTTGCCACTTAGAAATGATTATTACTTAATGTTTATATGCATTGCGCCACAGGTCCTTGCTGCTCTCTGTAGATTAAATAAAAATTTCCTTTGGAATTCCAAACAATTTGACAAGAACAATCCAAAGAAGGTCAAAGGTTATGTCGACTAAAATATTGTGAGAATAACATCTAAGATTAAAACAATACTATGAATAGTCCAAATAACACAAAACATCAACCATCATCTAAAACAATTCTGAACCATTGAATGCGTTTATTTAACCACTTGTAAAACAGAAATGTTATCCTACAATCGTGGTAATCTTTCATCCAAGCTCCTTACATATGTCGTTAAAAATGGCTTTTATTTTGTTCAAGCTGGGGATGGGGCATCTAATATTTAATATTTTCCAATGGAATGATCTTTTTAAGATTCAAACCATCCTTTTAAGTGAAATTGTTTGAATATCTCTTGCACTTGGTTCACCGGGTATTTTAGAAATTCTTTTTCATGAGTCCAGTTGCTTCTATAATTACTGGAATGATAGAGATTTTCCTAAGATTCCAGTTTCTTTTCATGTCGTACATAAAAGTTGGTATTTCGTTGTGTGTGTGTGTGTGTGTGTGTGTGTGTGTGTGTGTGGTGTTTGTGCGTTTCCTTTACAGAGAAAGGTTATAGAATCTACATAAAATCTAAAAATGCGTTCTTATGTGAAATGTACTAAGGAAGACAATATCTAAGTGCATCCCTCGAAGGTCATAACACTCTGAAAACTTCGAATATTTCATATTTCTTTATAAACATTAAATCATATGTATAGCATTTGGGGAGTGAAGTCAATGGGAGTTGTTCACGAATTTGAAAGTGTCCTCTTAAACTAAGGAAGATACACGAGCCGAATCTACTTTAAAATTCAAAATATATCCTATATATAATGATATATAAATATATCATTTGTATTTTCATGAAATTCTGTGGGGAAGACAATGGAAGTGGTCTCGAATTTGAACGTTATTCTCTATGTGCTGAATATCTCTGTCCACCCACCTCTAAGTAAGCCATGGGGTCAGGATCTCCTTAAAACTTCAAATACGCATATTCAATTTTAATAAAATTTAAAACACATATATGAGACGCTAATTCAGAAAGCCCTAAAATATTTTAGCTTCTTCTGACTATATCACAGGCTGAAACGGGAGGATGAAGGCAGTATAAACAAAGAAAGTAATATTGTGTTATGCGCAAAGTGAAAAAAAATGAATAGTAGTGATCCTCATTAAATCCTGAGCAACATCGAGTCTTCCTGCTAGTTTTTATATGTGTCTTTATGCATTTCTAATTAGTGTCGATCAACTCAAAGAGATGATCTCATCAATAAGAAACTCCACCAAACAAACAAGTCTCAACTTGAAGAAATACAAGCAATAAAGGAAATGACCAAATAAATGACCAAAAGACGCCATGCAACATTATTATTAAATAAACCTAAACTCCATTCAAACAAACGATTTTCATTTCTGAGTGTTCAACGTTTTAAATCATCTGCCTTACATTCTCATGAAATATAAAGTGGAATATGCGGATGCTTCTGGGTTTGACCTTTACTCCTGATCTAAAATGGAATAAGTAAATCAAATCTGTTGCCAAGGTTGCTGGAAGAATGATGGGATCCTTCTATCGATCCAGTAGATATCTACCTGCTGATGCAATACTCTACCTATACAAGAGCCAGGTATGTCCAAGGGATGGAGTATTGCTGTCATATCTGGGCAGGAACTACTAGGAAGACCTTATCTTGCCTTGACAGAGTTCAGAATAGACTTCACAGCCTAGTGGGAGATGTCCTTCTCTCTTCCTTGCAACCTCTTTCTCACAGAAGAGACGTTGCGAGCCTGTCTCTGTTTTATCGTTTTTCCTGGCAAGTTCTCGTCTGAGCTTCAATCTATGCCCCCCCCCATCGCCAAACATTCACTAGAAACACTCGTTTGGTTGAAAACACTATTGATAATTTCCCTCACTCTTTATCTGTGCCTAAACCTAAACGTAGATTCCATGAACAAAGCTTCTTTCTTAGAACTGCACACCTGTGGAACTTTCTTCCGTTTTCCTGCTTTCAATCTGACTACAATATGGCCGTCTTCAAGTCGAACGTAAACAAGTTCTTGATGAGCCGTTCCCCTTAAGTAATCCAATTTTACCAAATTTACATTTCTAACGATTATTATGATATTGTCCTTTTGACCACTGTACACTTTTTAGCCCTCATCCTCGAATGGCCTCTGGGCCTTGATAAGTGCTGATTCTCTTGTAAAAAAAAAAAAAAAGAAGGTGCTGCCAAATTTATCCCAAAGTAAGTAGGCTTCTTTTATTGTGGTCAAAAACTTCTTAGACTTTCCTACTATCCTATATCCCTATAAAACCACCATTCTCTTGTGCATGGAGTTCTATTACCAAATCTAAGCTGGTGCACCAACCACGAGCATCTCACTCTTGGATAAGGTACAAAAAAGAAATTTCTAACCCAATTACACCCGACTAACACGATTAGCAGCACAATCACACCCCTTCTCTGTAGAGGCGCCTGGATGTCGAAATATTTTCTATTCTTTATAGCTTTCTGCCAGTCAAATAGGAAATGTAA
Source organism: Euprymna scolopes (assembly GCF_053919585.1). Taxonomy (NCBI): domain Eukaryota; kingdom Metazoa; phylum Mollusca; class Cephalopoda; order Sepiida; family Sepiolidae; genus Euprymna; species Euprymna scolopes. The sequence continues at coordinate 112,373,366 of NC_136482.1, read as the reverse complement.
ATGTTCTCTAAATAGCGAAATACATTGAACTTATTAACAAAGGACTCGTAACCTGTTATACAAGACAATCAAGTTATTTGACTAACGTTATTTTTTACAATTAAAAAAATAAACTAAAATAGGAAAATAAACGATCCATAAAATTTGAAGCAATAACAATAAAAAAGCATAAAAAAGTGCAAGATGACTCAGTTTTTGGAAGGTTGTGTTGCACGGACCAATCACCTGGGCGGCTTTGTTATTTATGCATGACAAATCAAGCCGTGACAAAGGCACGACAAAACACCAAAACTACTCCTGCTGATTCTCTATTTGTCTTTTTTGTCTTCGTTTAGTTTTTCCTTTTTTGTTTTGTTTTATATGGCTCTACACCCATCTTCTGAAAAACTAGTTGCATATTTACAGACATGAGAGAAGTAAATAGAAACCGTGGCATTGTCCCTGGCCTTGGTAGGGGCCATTTTTGGATGATGATGATGATATTATCTTTGCGTATGGCCAAGAACCACACAAACAATTAATATAATCAGGCACGACCACTAGTTGCCACTGATTCTACATTCAAATTCCTTAACCCTTTTCAGTGGTGATTAGGCTTTGATAAGCGGTGACCAATGAGTACATAAAAAAAAACTTGGAGCACAGCTGGATGAATGTCGTCAAGATCTATCAGGTTTGAGTTTTGAGAGCTCGATCTACACAGTTGTGGCAGAGATAGTCGTCAACATAATCAGTGTGATTTTTTTTTTACCAGATATCAAGAGCAACTCCTTCTCATCATCATTGTGATAGATTGAGGAAAATATTAATGCAGAGGGAGGGAGAGTTGTTTGCATCCTTGCTAACTTTCAAACTACTCACAAAGGACCCCTAATAAAGATATTAGAACAAAGTAAAAACTAATCAAAAGGTACGCTTAATATAGAGATGGTAAAACATAGCAAAAACTTATCACAAGGAATCTCTAATATAAAGATGTTGGAACATAATAACCTATAATATAAATCTCACCTGTCTGTTTAAATATATGCATGTATGTATGTATGTATGTATGTACGTACGTTTGGGATGGAGAGGGCTCCCGTAAGCCGTGGTGAAGGAAACCTTTCTAGGAGAAGCAAATCTCTGATTTAAAAAACCATAAAGCGGAAGACCATTACCCGCATTAAGCTGGTCTGCAGTTTAATTTGTTGCTGGCTATCTTGCTCTTGCTTGTTGCTGGATCTCAACATTTTGAACCGAAAGAGAGACTTAGCTGTCGTACAAAGCTAAGACTCTGTAACATCATATTTGTATAGATATTCCCTCAGACATTTGGGCTCATGGATTTTAAATGTCTGAGGGAGTGGCACTTGTCTGACAAGACGTTGCAATCATCATGTATGTACGTACATATGTATGTATGTATGTATGTATGTATACCTAAAACTTTCGACAGAGGCGACGGATTTTCACAAGATTGGTATCATTTATAAGAACGACCTTTCGGACAACAAATATCGAAAAATTGACCCCCAAAAATAATTCCTTCATTCTCAACTGAGCACTTTTCTACAGGGAGGGGTCGCTTTTTTGCCGATATTTTCGAAAGTCTTTTTAAATTGTCTAGTCTTAATTTTAATCTATATCACTTCTGGATTGCTGATGGACGCAACAGCAAGCATGTCACTTTTTTTCACGTCTCTTTGCCTCCTTCGCGGTATGGGTTCAAGCCTGCCTGCCTACTACCACTTTTTTTGCTCAACACACACATCCAAACACCTGGACAACGCCAGGTACCCAGGCTAGTCTATAATATAAATCTCACCTGTCTGTTTAAATGTATGTATGTATGTATGTATGTATGTCTGCCTGAAACTTTCGGCAAAGGCGATGGATTTTCTCAAGAATGGTATCGTTTTTAGGTCGACCCTTCGGATGACAAACATCGAATAATTGTCGCAAAATGATAATTTCTTCACCTTCAACTGGGCACTTTTCTACATGGAGGGGGTAGCTTTTTTTGCAGATATTTTCGAAAGTCATCCCCTCTTTTCGATTGACAAGCGTTAATTTAAACCTTCGCCACTTCCGGTTTGACGATGGGCACAACAGCAAAGACGTCACGTTTTTTTTTTTTCACATTCTTTTTTTTCTTCGTGGTACGGGTTCGAGACTGCCTGCTTACTACCACCTTTTTTTTTTGTTTTTGCTCAATAAACATCTGCAAATACCTGAGCAACGGCAAAGCTTTTACAGATTTATTCAAAAACTTACAGAGCAAAATGACTAGATAGAAACCGCTGGATGCATTATGATTAAAGTCTGTTATACGGGACACGTCTGTGTTCACCTCTTTAAACTGTCATCGCGGGTCTGCTCTCCCAAAGGCATAACTCTTTTTTCTTCGATCTAAGGGAAATAACTCTTTTAATTTTTAGGTTGTACCTAACATCGTTAGCTATGTTTCCATTTCTTTCATTCACAAAAATGTGTTGGTGAATTTTGCACTTACTATGTAGTGATCCTTTCATTCATAGCAATCATGTTTATCGATTTTTCTTATTCATCACCTAAAGCTACTTATAATACTTTTAATTGTCAGCGTGTGTATTCGTACATTTCAAAAATCGTTTATGTCCTATTTAAATCAGGATCCACATTAATCTAGTATCAATAATCGTCTTTCCGAAAGCTTCTGTAAACCCCCGGCGATCCACATGGGCCTCAGTTGGGAGTCCCTGAGTTAACTCTTTTATTTACCGAATAAACTTCTTTTTCTAATGCTTTAATAATCGTTTCTTCGTCCCTTTGTAATGCTTTATGTTCCTAAATATTCTTTTTTATGTGATTATAAAAAGAGACTAAAGACAGTTGGGAACTTTCAATATTTATAAAAATAAAAATATTCTCTCAATTAATTTATTACCTATCTTATTAAAGGATAAACGGATGAGCACATGGAACAGAGATCTTTGGGGTTATTTTGCTCTTAACTATATCAAGTCATGTTGCTGACATCTCTTTCCTTTTCTCAATTTTTGACCTCTTTAATTTCACATGATATCTCTTCCTGTCTATTATGTGGGAACTCGTTTATTTCCCAAAAGGTGTCCCTTCGATATGTACTTAGTTCGATCCTATTCACGAGTTGATGTACTCGTTATCCGGCATAGCAGTACATTGTTTTTTTGTTTTTTTTTGCCACGGACTACCCGTACATCATAACCCTCCTCCCTCACATATAGCATCACTTTCTTTCTTGCCTTTCATACTGCTTAGACTCGTCTCCTGTTTCATATATTTTTACTGTAACAAATGTCCTGTTCTTAAAGATTAAAGATTTTTGTTTATATGGAAACTGACAAAACCCAATTGATGTAAGGTGTTAGTCGGAGCGAAAGGTGTTTACCAGAAGGTGAATATTGATCTTAGTCTTGAAAAGATGTAGACGTCAGTCAGTCAGCAAGAAGAAGGTTCTACAATTATGTAGCTTTTGGAATAGAAAACTGTATGCGCGTCCTCTATCCCCACCATCATCAATGAACCTGAGGTAATTTCGTCAGCATCTGACAAAGCAAAAGTCAAGAACTTTGCAGCTAATTCTACCTTTTTCAATCAGAGCCACGTAGCCCCTGTATTTCCTCCTGTGACTGAAAACATGCTATGCGATATACAAAGTGACTTTTTGTGCCCCAGAATTTATTTTTCAACATCATCACAACCATTCTCAATGCATTTTTGCCAGAAATTCAATGACGCGACGCACATACATGACAGGTGTTGCTTTCTTAGAGTTTCACACCATCAATATCTTCAACACAAAGTTTCAGATTGTGAATGCATAAGTTCAGTCATCATATCAATGCAATTTGCAATTCCCTCTGCTCCATTCGGGCGGAATTAAAAGTAGGAGGCATTACTTTTGGAACGCCAGATCTTGCTAATGATTGAGACCATTCTCATAAATTTGGAGAACTTCCTGTTCTTGAAAGGTTAGGATCTCCTCGACTCCGAGGCACACAGAGCCCAGCGATTGTCACGAGTCGTTAGTAAAGGTGGTCATCGGAAGGAATTGCGACAGATGACTGAACGCCCTTAGATTACCATAGATTGGTCACAGACGCCCTGACAAAAACGACCAGAAGCCACCGGATCTCGATTCTGACATATTTGGGTTTCACCAAAGCTCTTTTAACCAGGATGCTTCAAGCTAGGATCGAAACTTGACCATCGCCCTTCTACTCCTGTGCTATTATCCAGCACTCACCATATGTAAGTTAAATCTAGATATCAACAATGCAAACATCTTTTCAGCAAGTCTCATTTGCTTGTCTAGCTACACTGATGAGCTCTAAACAGTGAAACAGTACTGTCTGTGGATGACTCTCTCTCTCTCTCTCTCTCTCTCTCTTTTTAATGCTCTCTATCTTGGATTGAGCATATTGGGAAGTGATAAACAAACTGCCATTAATGTATTAAGTGATGCTCTTTGTGTAAACAAATGGAGTTTAGGCGATTTAACAATGTTAGAACATTGTTAATTCACATGCCAATCATAGTAGCAGCCGAATAGTGTAACGGTTAGAAACGCCGACTGTTGTTTAGGCAGTCGAGTTTCAAACCTGGCTTGAAGTAGTAACTTGTCTAGCTGCACTGATTGGCTGTGATACAGCAAAACAGTACTGTATTATATATCTTGTCAGGGTTGTGTTTTCTGTGATAGAAGTGTTGATTGAATTTTAAAATGAGATACGTTTGGAAACTAAATATGAAGATGGAGTCTTTCTCCGAAATATTAATCTAAAACAAGTAAATATTTGTTTATTTTCATAATATTATGTTGTAATTTGGCTTTCAAAGTACCTCATAGTATTATATATATATATATATATATATATATATATATATATATATATGTAACAAAATTCTATATTTCAAATTTGAAGATGTTGACCATCTTACCATTTATTTTTAAGTAGGTTGACATGTACAATTCTTGACAGCACCTGTTTCATAGCATAGAATCATTCATGTAATTATTATATCAATTGAATTTATTCCGCCTTTAACTCATCAGAAGGAAAAGAATTTATCAGCTTTAAAAGAAAATAAACATGATTTTATTTTAAAGTTGATAAGTCCTTTTTCTTTATCAACTTTAAAAGAAAATCATGCCGATATGCTTTTATTTTCTTTTAAAGCTGAGAAATGCTTTTTCTTCTGATGAGTTAAGAATTTACATAATAATTACATGAATGGTTTTATGCTACAAAGCAGGTGCTGTCAATAATTGTGCATGTCAACGTACTTAAAGAAATAAACGGTAAGATGGTCAACATCTTAAAATTTGGAATATAGACTTTTGGCATTTGTATATGCTCTGTAATTATACCGATCTTTATAAATTAAAGGATTGGTATAAATAAAAGGTGAAATATAATTATATAAACATATATCCCCATCTATACATATGTATACATATTTCCTTATATATATATATATATATATATATATATATATATATATATATATATATATATATATATATACTTGTTTATTGTTATATAAACATGGTCACATCCTGCTGGTACAAATAGCCACTTGTTTCAATCAAAAATTGAATGTATTAATTTGTGATTTAATATAACTTTATATTTATATTTAACTAGCTTAAACTTTCAACTTAATAGTATAGAGTTACAACTTTAATTATATGCATGTATGTATATATATATATGTGTGTGTGTATATATATATATATATATGTATATATATATATGTGTGTGTGTATGTGTGTATATGTATGTGTGTATGTGTGTGTATATGTATGTATATATATATATGTATTGTATTTTTTTATATACATAAATATTAGTAGATTATTATTTATAATTTATTAGCCCTATTTAATTTATTTAATCCCCTTTTATGGCTAAATATGTTATATTAAAAAGATAATAAATATTAATTTTATTCTGTTTTTATTATTATTATTATTATTATTATTATTATTATTATTATTATTACTATTATTTTTATTATTACTATTATTATTATTATTATAATTAATAATAATTTTAATATTGTTTTATCATTATTATTTTTTTCCTTTACTTATATATTCATTTAATAAAAACGCGAAAACTTTAAACTTATATCATTTAGTATAAAGGGCTTAATTAATTGTAGACGTATGTTTGAATTGCGTTGATATTACTCGTGGACGTATGTTAGATGATAAATATGTCAGTTGGATACATGCGCTGTCTTTTTTGACATGTTAATTTCCAAAGCTTAGATTGTATTTTCTGTTTGTATTTGTTATAATGTCGTCTCATTACTGAATTGCATAATTGTTCATAAATTGGTTGACACGCAGATTTATTTCTTTTTCTTTTTCTATATACTGGCAACTTCTTTAAGATTCCCTTCCTATTAATTCTTACTTTCTCTCTCTCTCTCTCTCTCTCTCTCTCTCTCTCTCTCTCTCTCTCTCTCTCTCTCTCTTTAACTATATCTCATCATTCTTTCTTTTCCCTTCTCGTCCTTATTCTCTTTATAATAACCATTTATATTTTTTTTCTTTTTCTTCTCCATATTATATGTATATTCTTTTTCTCTCTATTTTCTTTCTCTATTTCTTTTTTTCTCTTCTTAATCACTCTCTCTCCATTATAATCTTTTAACTTTATTTAAATTGCCCCCTCCCTCTTTACATCTTATAATTAAAGTTCTGTATTTTAAGCTTTTTAACTCCAACTTTTAAAGAGTTCCTACCTAAAATAAAAATCCATTATTCATTGAACTTTTGAATAGTCAAGTCGCTGCCTGATGATATCTGTTGTTTGATTGAAACAAGTGGCTATTTGTAGCAGCAGGATGTGACCATGTTTATATAACAATAAACAAGTATTATTACCTCGTTGAATTCATTAGTCCATTACTTTTGAATAAAAAAACCCGAGTATATATATATATATCTATATAATACTAAAAGTCTATGGATCTTGTATGTTTGCAATCAGATTTCCGGTTTTCAACATCCGGTTGCGCATGCGTAAATAGCAACGTCTTCAATCCGTTATTCCAATTCCGGAATTTTTATATCGCTTTTAATACAAACAATTTCATTTAATTTGATCAAATAGTTTTTTGTTTTTTTTTAACGGCTAAAAACATTCAACTTCGTAAAGTCTGTCGCAGTTTCAAAAAAACTTCTCCCTTTTAAAAAACAACACTCATTATTAATAGAAACAGCGGCGGTGAAAGAAAACACCTCTCACTTTCACTCTCATAGATTTCAACACTCCTACTCCCTCTGTTTTCGTTACGTACGCGAGAAATAGTTACGTGTATGTGTGAGAGAGAGAAAAAGGGAGCGATGTAAAACTGGATAGTTAAGCGAAAGGAAAACATAAAAGTTTTTTTAAAACACTCAAATTGTACAAAAAAATGTTGTAAATAGAAAAGTATTGTCTTAGTTTTAGTGACCTTATTATTAGCATATGAATACAATATTTATTTTCTGTACAATAAGTGCTTAAGCACCCGTGCTTTTCAGCGATACATATTCAATAAAATAAATTGATTAATATAATTAATCTGGATATAAGAGAGTTAGAACCTGATAAGAAGTCTCAATTAAGCAAAAGGATAACAAAAGTTTTCTTTAAAAAAAATTAATTGTACAAAAAATGTAAATAGAAAAGAATTGTCTTAATTTTATTGACCTTATTATTAACATACAAATTAAATATTTTACACAATGGGTACTGAATGTTTGCTTAAATTAAATGAAAAAAGTTACATTTTATTTTCATTTTCTATTTAAAAAGCCATTATTAACATGTGGAGAGTGTTTTTTTTATTATTCTGTACTTTCAACTAACAATTTCATTTAAAAGATGATATATCAAAATTTGAATTTAACTATAATAAGGATTATGATACCTGTTCAGTGCATATTTACCTATAAGTATGACCAACCACTTATAATTCAGTAACTGTAATTTAAAAAAAAATAACAATTATAATAAACAGAACGACTCATAGAAATCTATCTATATTCTTTTTTCATTTTAATATACTTTCATAGAAATGCTTCTGTTATGTAAAAAAAAACTATTTTCTTTATGCCACAAGTGTCACGCTCATACATGAATTCCATAGCTAATATAACGTACTGACCCAACGGGTCACGGGTGGTCTAGTATATATATATATATATATATATATATATATATATATATATATATATATATGCATAATCACGTTTGGCACACCAGCTCCCATTACATCACCGATGTTAAGCAACGATGATCCTGGGCAATATCAGATGGGTGACCATTTGATAATAATAAATACGAAATTTGCATTAATCAAAATATCGTATTTAAGCTAATTTTAGGACCGGACACTGCCGGACGGCCTACTAGTGATCTAATTATTTTAGTTTCACTGATAATTTTAAAAAAATTCTCACTAGAACCAGCAATAGAAAATTAAGTATAAAGAAAAAATATAAGAACCGTTTTCTGAATCAGAGATCAGGCTGAAATATTTCCGATTCGAATACCTAAAGTGTTCTGAACTGTCTTGTTCTTGGTTCTGTTTGATTACAACAACAATAATTAATATGCTCATCTTTTATAAAACTTGAACTTCCAGGTGCTGTATGTGCTCTCTGCTTACCTCGGCATTGTTTCCAGTCGTCCTGGACTTCTCCTTGCCACTGGACTCAAACAGTGTCAATTCAGGAGAGGTGTGGTTAGGGATTGCGCAACTCTTGCCACACAATTATATGCGCAGACTGAATAGAGGCATATATATATATATATATATATATATATATATATACTGCATATCAAATTATTAATGAGTTTACATTTTTTAAATATTTAAGGAACGATTGAATAAAAATCGATGAAACTTTGAGAAAGTGCTTACAATACTATTCAGCTACTCCAGTCAATAAAAGTATTTAAAGCAGTATTAGCGAAACTATGGCAGAAGATAGGAATATCTGTTGATTTCAGTGTGTCAAGTTATTAACGAGGTTGAGAAAAAACACAATATAGCCACAACTTGTTTATTGAAATAATTTTCAAACATTAAATTAACTAAGAAAAATGATTAGAACACAATAACTTCATAGCAATTTCTACGTTGACATAATTAATAAGGCATATGCGATCCTTTTTTATGAATGACTTGTAAAAGACGTTGGTCCACGGAATTAGTCAAATTTGTGATTTCGTCAACAGTTATTCCTCGCGATACCTCTTGGAGAGCATCTCACAACTCATCTTTGCTCTTAAATTGGCGTCCATTTACAAAGAGGCGTTACTTCATGATACTCCAAAGGTTCTCAATTGGGTTCAAATCTGGTGAATTCGCAGGCCACTCCATCTTCCGTAGCCTAGAGAACCCCAGTTGTTGCAAATACTCTTTGCTTTTGTTTGCTGCATGCGAGGGAGCATTATCCTGCATTTATGCAGGATAATGCTCCCTCGCATGCAGCAAACAATAGCAAAGAGTATTTGCATAATGGTTCTTCTGAACGTCAACCTTTGTTTCTTCAACTATGGTTCAAAGTGCTCTTTTGGAAAAATTATGTAAGCATTTGACGCCATTTTTACGCCTTCTGGGACTCTCCATGAGCCAACTAAAGTACCTCCGATAATCCCTAGCGAAATCATTATCCCACCACCACCTTGTTGGCGCCTTAAACGCTGAAAACGATGTCGTTCATCTAAAATCCATCCTTTGCTCCAGCCATTTGGACCATCAAGAGTGACACGCACTTTATCCGTGAACAAAACTTTGGAAAAATCCGTTTTCATGTTGTCCTCTGCCCATTTCAATCGGTTTTGTATGTGATGTTGCTTTAATAGAGGCTTTGTCACAGGCTTAACAGACTTTGTCACTTCTCTCAGAAGGCGACATCGAGTACTTTTTGAGACATTCTTCAATCCGGCTTGGTCAAAGACTTCTCGACTTATCTGCCAGGGTTCTTAACTACTTCACCTTTAATTTGGAGTAGAGAACAGCGTGAAACAACTCTAGATTTACCTTTATCAGCTCTCTTAAGTACCTTTGTAGGGTACTTGGCAAAGTTCTTCACAGTTTGATGGTACCTTCCTATCATTTTCGATATTTCGAGGGTAGTTTTACCTTTGGCTAGCTGTTCTGTAATAGTACTCTTTTCAGAACTACTCAAACCATCTTTACGACCCATTTTTTTTTTTTTTTTATGAAACAAACTGCCTTGTTAATAATTTGACACACCTAAAATACCGCGGATTCAGCAATTACGATGGCAAGTTGTTTACATTGCGCGAACAGTCCGAAAATTTCACAGTATGCGCAGCTCAGTATTGCCAACGTTTCCGAAGCTTTTGAACTACCGATAAGTTTCTGAAACTAGTAAAAAAAATGTTATCTCGTTAAAAATTTGACACACAGTATATATATATATATATATATATATATATATATATATATATATATATATATATATGTCAGTCCCTTTAAGAACTCGGTTCGGTTCTTATTGTTGAGCATTCTAAGTTGTGGTTAAAAGTCGGTCATTTAAGCTTACATGCGCATAGCATGGTGTCATAATCATTAGATCACTATTACCGTCTTGACATTTAAAAACAAATGTTTAAATTTCAACTGTATTTCTCGTGGTTAACGTTGACCGCGTGGGTTTGTTCGTTGCTAATGGAGTCAGAGATGGCTTCGTTGCTGGGTTCGAATCTCCCGAATGGTAGTAATAATGACACCTTGTACTGATGATTCCCGAAAGGGTGAAACACTAGTGCCTGTGGGTATTAAAAAGAAATGATTATCGTAATAATTATATACATATATATATATATATATATATATATATATATATATATATATATATATATATATTAAACAGGTAAATTAATTATTTACAGCTACCTAATAAAAAATGATCTATTGAGTACTGTGAAGAAGAAAATGAAGTGGTTCGCCGAAGTAACGTGATCATTAAGAGGAAGACGGGGGACAGACCAAGAAAGAGATGAGAGAACAACATCTGAGAGTTTATGCTGCAAAAATCAATCTTTGCCTTGCTCAAAGCTCATCTAGAACACTATATATGATTATGACGATGATAATAATGATGTATCATGGCTTCACTCGAGACAATGGATATCTTGTGCGTGTGTAATGTTGAAGCAAAACTTGCGCAACCCCAACCACTGAGTCAGCACTGTCTGATTCGAATGGCGAGGGGAAGTCCACAAGGACTGGAAACAATGTAGAGATAAGTGGAAAACACACAGAGCGCCTGGTATATTCCGATGGTCACCCATTTAGTACTGGCCAAGCTCAACGTTGTTTAACTTTGGTGATCTAATAGGAACCGTTGTTTCAACGTGATTACGTCGCACGTGGTGATGATGTGCTCGGTTTTAATTTCATTATCCAACTTAGCTTTTAATATTCTTATTTGTTGTTATTTATTTGCATTTATGTACTTTTAATCATTATATAAAATCAGTTAAAGTTCAATTACTGCCCATGTCCGTTTTTTGTTTGTTTGTTTGTTTTTTTATTAGCAAAAAGTGATCACGTTTTTCTCCCGCGAACATGATGAAAATTGTTTGCGTTGTTACATGAATAATTCGAACGGCTCCAATTTGACTGCTGTTTATATAACCTACCAGGCCATCAAAACACGGCAGCAACTTTTTCAAAAGAAACTTGTACTTATACAACCTGCAACGCAAATCGGAAAGGTCGCAATAAACAAAAAAAAAATACAGGTGAAAAATTTCTTTTTACTAGCTTTCCGCAAAGACTGCAATAATAAAATAAGTGAAGACACACACTAAAGGTTATTGTCCCTTTTATTTTCTTTACACACACACACACACACACACACACACACACACACACACACACACACACACACACACATATATATTACACAAAATATTTGTGCATTTTTTCAAGTTATTTTCATCTTCTGGCGTGGAGTGTTTATACTCCGCGTTGTTCAAATTCTTTGGATTCATCGGACTACTGTTCTCATCTTGAGTGTGATTTTCACAACGTTTCCGTTGGTTGCAATCTCTGAGCTCTTTCGTGTGTCTCTTGTCGAACTCAGGAATGTTTCTGTCGTACTCGGGAATTTAGACGGAATTTCGAGCAGAACTTTTTATTTACATCACGGGGGTAGCGTGCTCTTGTTCCGGCAGCCATGACTGGATAGAGGTCCTCAGAATTTCGCAATTGTATTTTTCGGTCGCCCACACTAAGGATTAAACCTTCAACCTTCAGGAGAATATCACTTTTTACAATTGATTTTTCCGAGTACTCTAACCATAGCACCACGGGTCCTTACGGAAACTACCGAGTTCAACAGAAAGATTCCCGAGTTCGACAAGATACACTTGAAGAAGATCGGAGGTTACATCGACTGAAGCATTGTGAAAATAACACTCAAGATGGGGACAGTAGTCCGATGAATCCAAATAATACGAATAACCAATCTTCATCTCAAAAATTCAGAAACGATTCATATTTATAATTTTAAAGTTTTTACTTGCTATGCCATTCAGCGAAATGAATTCTTTTACAAGTACGTACATGTTCTCTATTATTTAAACTCCTATGCAGATGACCTTTGTTGTTTACAAACTAAACCAGATAGATTGAGAAATCA